>NC_083317.1:33195791-33519687 GCF_963455315.2 Globicephala melas
CTATCTTGACTTAGAAAGCAGACATACCAAAGCTTTCATTTCAATATCAAAAATCTAAAATACCATAACTACTGAGAAATAATTTAAAACTTACAAGTTTTACATACTGCCTATCAAATATTTCTTTATAAATTGGAAATTTCAAGTTAAATTTCAATTAATACTCTTTATCCTTTAAAAGATACTTTAGTTCTTTCTAAGTTTGATTCCAAGTTAGGCTTATTAAAATTTGAAATTATTTTTACTTTTTTATTGATTTCAAGAGTCTGACTTGATAAGAGCTTAAGAAAAATTATTTATTGTGCAGCATATATTACTCTAAAGAGTGCAAAATACATTTGCATGCCTTAAGTGTTCAACTTTGTAATTAAATATGTTAACATAGTAATTACCTGTTCTAATTATGATACATAATTAGTATAAGTGCATATAATTATGTAGTTACATGAAACATCCATGTGATAATAAAAATCTTACAGTATCATTGAAGATGAAAATGGAGAATTAAATAATAAAGTGATCACATTTAGAGGAAATACCCATGGCTCTGACAATATGCTCTTTAATTCTCTTCGCTATTGGTTATTGTTTGTTTAGTATAGCTAAGTTAAATCTTACTGTTGTTTTTAACAGTTAAAAATGAAAGAAATGAGAAAATAAGTTCAAAATATTGGATTAAGTGATTTAGGATTTAGGTGACTATCTGAATCACTCAGAATAATTACTTCCCTAATAGAAAGGTATGAAGTTTCCTAATGTCAACAGTTCCCAACAAGACTTGTGATGTAACTGATTTCAGAAAGATTAACTAAAATGAACCATGCTAAGATTAAATGAATTATCTTTGATAGATGATTAATAGAATGAAAATATCTAGAGTTAAGTCAATTCATTTATTTACCTAGAAGTCTCTTTACTAGAATATTACCCTGCTTACTGTTAGATTTTTATGGGCAATGTCTAGTTTTTTTTTTAATAACCATGGTGAGAAATTTGTAAAAGCTGCTTTAAACTTTCATTGAGGTAGAATTAGGAAAGCTATTGCTTATAGTGCCAATCATATAATAATAATCAGTTAATGCAAACATACAACCTGAAGTGAAACTAACATGATATTGTAAATCAAGTATACTTCAATTAAATAAATAAATAAATTTCAATAATTTAAAAATATATATAAACATACATATTTATATAATTATATATGTTGCATAATTAAGTATTTTAATTAATTAACTCATAAATAAGTGAAACCATGTAGAAATAACCCTCGGCCATATTCATGTGCTCACTCCTGTGTTAGAGCAGACTTAGAATTGTCTCTTAAGGAAAATGTAAGATGACCTTATATTAAGTTATTCTGAATGGCCTAGTCCATGTTTTTAAGAAGGTATCAACCCCAGCTTCTGGAAGTTATACAATCTGACTCTGTCCTTAATTGACAACACAGGATGTTGATACACCAAGTGCTTGTCAGAAAAGTATAACCCTTTGACAAATTACCCCAAGCTTATCTGATTATTTATTGAGAATCGCCCAAAGGAAACCCATCCATTCTGTTCTCTAGGAAGCCTACATCCCACATTTTATCAAATCCTGAGGAAACAGCATATTTAAACCATATCAGGTTAACCTGTCATAGAATTGCCTGTATTGAACTGTACTTTTGTTTTATGCCTGTGACATTGACCTTCATGTTGAGCTGTAAAGACTCAAACTGGAAATGTCAGAGGAAGATCCACAGGAGAAATTTCCTATGTCAGCTTGCACAGGCTATCAATGCACAAACAGTTCTGGAGTGTATTGCGTTCAGGGGTCTGAAGAGAATGTAAGCAACAGTTGTCAACATTAAAGTATTTTCTAGGTTTGACAAAAGCTCATTGTGAATATAATGTCTTCTGAACATTACAGAAAGGATCTGAGTAGAATGTAAATATAAACCAAATGGGATCATTGCTTAATAAGAACTTGTTACATAAGCAAGGGGGCAAACACATATTAAATATATACACTTGAAAAATCAATCCACACTGAATGATAGGGCCTTCAATCTTCCAACTGTTTTTCTTCATAGCTAGCATGTTTCTTTTTGAAGTTCCTTAGAAATGTAGCTATCAGCTTTCACATTTTCAGCCTAACACCATACTGAATTGCTCCTGTGTTTCTTGTTCCTTCTCATATAGGTGATCTTTATTTAATACTGAGATTTATAAGTGATGCACAGAAGGCTGCCAAGAATATGTGTGTGGTATGTGGTATCTATTAACATGCAAACAGAAAGTTACTCTCATGTTTTAAAATATTCAATGTGTCCTGAAATGTGAAATATTTTGCTCTATATTTTGTCTTTCAGTTTTTCAAAGTGTAGGTCACACTCTTGCAATATTGTTTGCAATGTCCTTGTCAAACAAAATATGTTGCAGAGGTTGTAGGATTCAGAGGGAGCCTTCGGATGTGCAAAAGCAGCAATAATATTTTGTGGCTGTTAGGACTTTGCAAATTTGTGGAATTAACGTTATCAGCATTCTTCTGACGTACTGTCAGTTCACAGCACACTTATACAGTTTCTCCAAAGCAGTTCATCATATGTTAGCTTTGTAAAATAGTAATCAATAGTAATCATGCTAGAGTTTATGATCATGGAAAGTACTTTTGCTAATGTAGTTATTAAAATAAGAGCAGGTAACCAGTTAGTGTAATTCATATTATATCACAAATCTTTTTTTTTTTTTTTTTTTTTTTTTTTGCGGTACGCGGGCCTCTCACTGCTGTGGCCTCTCCCGTTGCGGAGCACAGGCTCCGGACGCTCAGGCTCAGCGGCCATGGCTCACGGGCCTAGCCGCTCCGCGGCATGTGGGATCCTCCCGGACCGGGATACGAACCCGCGTCCCCTGCGTCGGCAGGCGGACTCTCAACCACTGCGCCACCAGGGAAGCCCTATCACAAATCTTGTAACCACTTATTTCGTCTTCAAGCATGACCCAAACAGTGAAATATATTGAACTTAGAACAGTGAATATTACCAATCCATCTGTTTGTTGTAATCAAAGAATCTTGGCTTCATCTCATGCAAAATTCCTAATCATGTTATTCAGAAATAATAAGTATCCAATAATCTTTAAAAATCAACAAATAATATATATTTACCACAGTCCAGGCAGTTATAAACACTTGGCATAATAACTCATCTGAAAATGACAATAACACTATAGATTCTATTCTTATCATCTACATAGTACAGATGAAGAAATGGAGGAAATAGGAGATGAAGTAATTGATTCAAAGACATACATTAGCCAGTGGAAGTGGTAGAATTGTAACCTGGTATAAGGTATGAACCCCAGACTATCTGTATCTAGGGTGCCTGTGTTTAATTACCATGATACTTGGTCACTGAACACTATTTCTAGAAGTGTACTTTATACATATAAATTTTTTAAGTAAGGCAAATCTTTTTTCTTTATTTCTGGATTATACTAATTTCTATTTCACATATTTTAGTTCAAGCCCATATGCAGAGGTATTGTGACTTTCTTTTCTGTGCACAGGGAATATAGGGAATTAGTTTTGGCCTTTGGTAATTAATTATCCAAAAATAAGGCATAAACACACATATTCAATGTCGTCTGCCAACTAGTTTATCTTTAACCCATAAATCATAATTTATCCAGGCTTCTGTATTAGTGACTCATTGAAATCATGGTATTTTTGCATTTATTTTTATAAAAGAGCTGCCACCATCCATTATTTCTCAAGAGGCCAAATTTCAGTTTTGCACAGAAGAGAAATTCTATTACTTGTTAATGAATGCCCATTGCTTATTTTTGAATAGTGCTTTGGTAGATGTTTTTACCTTTATTCTTAGCTGGTACTTTTTAAATTTTCCCTTAGAAAGCAAGTTTATGTAAAATAAGTCTTATCTTCAAATAGATGTTACTAATTAGAAGAGATTCTTGCCATTCAAAATACATACATTCTCAAATAGGAGAAAACACTGAACACAATACAGAAAAGAGATTCTTATTCCTTTTGATGATTTCATTACTTTTTCAATTCTATCACTAACTTTTCTTTAAGGATATGGTGAAGGGTGTGGGTTAATACAGAAATGTTTTATTACAGAAAATGAAAAGTATGCAAAAGTTACAAAGCAAAGAATAATAATCAATACAAAACAAAATTATGGGACACCTGTATATGCCAAGAGTGACTGAGAACAAAAATTGTGAGAAAATTTTATCTCAATTTCTCATGTTTGTGAGAAAATAAAGACTGACCTACTTACACTGGGATATTTCCCCCAAGGCTTTTGCCAGGCTTTTGATGGCATTTATAATTAGGTTGCTAAGGGGTTATGATATTGTCCAGTGGGCTTTCTCCAGTAACTTAGGAGGAAATAATAGGTTTCTGTTACCCCTGTAAATCCCTGTTTTCTTAAATTCATATAATCTTTATTAGACCCCTCTGAAGTTACAATTTAACTATCATAGCAGGACATAAATGTTTTTAGTATTTCAATGCCTAAAACTGAAGACAGTGTACACACACTTTTTTTCCTGTATTATAAAGAGTTCTGCTTGTTATTTTTGAAATCAATGAAAATATAGTATATTACTTATTTCAATCTCAAATGATACTAATAGACATGTCATTTCTATTATTTTTATTTGATTGGGGTGCTTTAAAATGTAACTTTCTTTAACTTTCTCTTATAAATATTTAAAACTTGAAGATTAACCACATATCGGCTGAGACAAAAATATGCTATACTGCTCTCTGCTGATGCTCTTATAAAATCATGATACTCTGTTACAAATATAAAATCAAACTATTTTAACTGAATTTACATGCTCTTTGTAACAATCAGAATATTTCTGCCAAGTGGAACAGAAATCTACAGGAGACTTCATGGTTTTATTCATGACCCAAGATTTCATCAAGACTGATTTTTTTCTATCACTCTCTTCTGCCATCCACAGCATTGTGTGTTCCTTCCTCAGGCTAGCTCCCCTCATGGTTGCAAGAAAACTATAGCAGCTCCAGAGCATGTGAGAGGTTTTAGAATAAAATTTTTCTATCTTTTTTAAAATTGAAAAATCCATTTCCCAAAAGACTTCTTATCAGACTTTCCCTAATATCGCATTGGCCAGAATTGCCTCACATACTCATGCCTAAACCAATAAGTAGAGAGGGAAGCTGGTGATTTCAGTACATCTTCATTGCTATGGACTGTTTGTTTGTGTCCCCACCAAACTCATATGTTGAACCCTAATCCTCAGTGTGATGTTATTTGTAGGTAGAACTTTCAGGAGGTCATTAAGATGGAGCCCTCATGATGGGATTAGTGCCCTTATAAGAAGAGATGCAAGAGAGCTTGCTTCTTGCTCTGCTTTCTGCCATGTGAAGAGACAGCAAAAAGGTGACTGTCTACAAGCCAGGAAGAGAGCTCTCACCAGACACCCGTTCTACCAGCACTTTGATCTTGGACTTCTTAGCCTTAAAAACAATAAGAAATAAATGTTTGCTGTTTAAGCCACCCAGTCTATAGTATTTTTGTCATAGCAATTTGAATTAAGACAGTTATGCACTCTTTGTTACTTGGGATTAGAACTGTCTTCTCAAGCCGTGGCTGTGCAGAAAAGTGCAGATTAATAAAACTGTGGATCTCTTAAGAAGGGAATCATCTCAAGAATGGAATTTCTGTACAGCTGAGCAGAAAAATAGACTAAGCCTGAGTTTTTACAATTTGTAAACCTCCAAACCAGTCCTGGAGTGCTCACCAAAGAATTATGTTGTATGCCAGAATAAACTGCTGAGTGTTTAAATATTATAATAACTCACAGCCCTAATCAATGCGTAACTGATACAATAACATGAGAAATTTATAAGCATACCTTGTTTTATTGCACTTTGCAGATATTGCAGTTTTTACAAATTGAAGGTTTTTGGCAACCTTACATGAACAAAGTCTATTGGCACCATTTTCCCAACAGCATTTGCTCACTTTGTGTCTCTGTGTCATATTTTGATAATTTTTGCTATATTTCAAATGTTTTCATTATTATAATATTTGTTATGGTGATCTGTGATCTTTGATGCTACTATTGCAGAAATGTTATAAGGTATGTACATTTTTTTAGACATAATGCTGTTGTACACTTAACAGTCTACAGTATAGTGTAAACATAGCTTTTATATGCACTAGGAAACCAAAAAATTCATGTGACTCACTTTATTGCAATTTTTGCTTTATTGCAGTGGTCTGGAACCAAACCTGCAATATCTCGAAGGTATGCCTGTATAAATGCCTATATAAATATTATGTTACTTAACCTGAAAGGTCACATAGATTTCATAATAAAGTTTTATTTAAAAATGCAATAATTGGCAACCTTAAATCATTATTAGAATGAAAATGCTTGAAAATGTAGAATACTTTACATTCTCAATTAATAAGAATTTTTCACTGTTATAGAATTGGGAATTTTCAGGGGTTTTTGTTTGTTTGTTTGTTTGTTTGTTGCAGTACGCGGGCCTCTTCCATTGCGAAGCACAGGCTCTGGATGCGCAGGCTCAGCGGCCATGGCTCACGGGCCCAGCCGCTCCGCAGCATGTGGGATCTTCCTGGACCGGAGCACGAACCCATGTCCCCTGCATCAGCAGGCGTACTCTCAACCACTGCGCCATCAGGGAGGCCCTGGGAATTTTAAGTTTTAATAACCACTGAAATGGATATTAATTAAGATTTACTCTGGAGTAATATAGCTCTAAAATACACTGAACCATTTCAGCATACATATTTATAACTTACTTAAATACAATTAGATTTTCTGTTTCTCCTGCAGCTGATTATTTATATTTCAGGTAAGTTTATCAAGTCATTTTTCATTATGTAAAACTGCCTATATTAAACCTCACCCCAAATAATTGAATAAACCAAAGTTATTCCCTGTACTTCTCTTCAATACAACATACTCTGATGACTACCAAAAATAAATCCTTACCATATCTAATACTACGAACAGCAGTTTTTGTCATTTTAATTTAATTATCATTGCTTTTTCTTATTTTGGTGAAAGAAAAATTAGTCAGTGAATTGGGTGTTATGAAACTTAAATTTTGTTATTTTAATTCTTCCCAAATTAATTCTGTATTTAGATAGTAATATTGACCTAAACCTTTTAGAAATCATGACTAATATATTTTGTACTAAAAGTGTAGTAACATTTTTAGTGAGTATCCTATCACTGTTAATGTCTTCTTTGCTTAAAAGCACCATTTTTCTACCAAAAAAGTCCTTAGTATATGAAGAATAGTGTGTCACTGGATATCCACTATCCTGATTGTAGCAGTGATAGAATGTATGCTATTAACACTAGAAGGGACTTTGAAAAAATTGAGATATAATTAATAATTCATATTAGCCTATTACCTGTAGTGAATTAATGGGAAGTGGGAGGTTTATAAACCCAAGTCTCGTAATGGCTAAGTCATCTTGGTTCATATTCCCTATGGCCTAAAATTCATGACACTTGCAATTAACTCTTTAATAGGTAAAGAGTAATATATCAGGTTCAAAATAAAAATTCATTACAAAACATTCAGTGAAAAATCTGTTAATCAGATACAAATATATTACTCTTCACCTTTTACCAGTAAGAAAATGCTTTTCCTAACATTTCTATAAAATATATAAACAGTGGAATAATGTTTTATGATGGACTAGATTCCATTAATTATGCTTCTGATAAATATAGCTTTAAAGGATGGGTAATTTTTTAGTGCTTAAAAATGCATCCTTGAGTTGCAACAAATCAAAGACTCCAGAAGACAATAACAAAGTAAAAGTGAAAAGTCTTGTGTAGTAAGGTAGTCCTAAGTCAGTTTTCACCTTGAAGATATATTTCAAAACTTAATGAATTTGACCTTAATCTTAATGGTTGCACAGGTTTAGAGATGAAGGAAACAAAGCCTAGAGCTCACACAATATAGAAAGTATAGTATCATAACCTACATAAAGGTAAGATCCACAGACATTATACCTCATTGCAAGACTGAATAAGAAATCAACCTACAAAGCAGAAATAAGCAGTAAATAAACTTGCCTAGACATGTTTTGACCTAGACATTGGGTAAACAAAGAAAAAAGAAAAAGAAATCTTGATTGAAAATGAAGATCTGCAAGTCAGTTGTTATGTGGTTTCATGATATAAATTTGTAAAATTTATATGGAAAACACATGGATAATTTAATTTAAAGTAGTCTTCAGTTGATATTGATGTTATACAATTAATAAAAGATTGTGGAATCTATTTCAGGAGGAAAACAACTTCACATTAACCTTAAACAATTATTTGGATAAAGTTCCAAGGGACTTTATAGCCAAAATTCATACAACACTCAATTAAAAACAGGCAACAAAGAAAGTGAGTTTGAAGAAAGAACAGGCATTAGAAACAAAAATGTAAAGATTTCAGATATTGACAATATGAGACATAATTTAGTTAGATATAGTTAAAAGATTTTAAGTAAAAGATAATATTGAAAATATACTGAATCACCTAGAAAATATATAAGAACAATTTTTAAAATGTGTAAGTTTGAAAAAAGCTCAACAGACTTTATATATATATATAAATATATATACATTTATATATATATATGAAAAAATATATATTAAAGATTTAGTGGATTGAATAAACCAAATTAAAGATTTAGTGGATTGAATAAACAGTATATTAGATGCAACTGAAAAGAAAGATCTGTTACCAAAATTTAAATTGAATTAAATTATTCAAAATATAATAAAGGTAGCAAAATAACTTAAAAATATGAAAGAGGTAAAGCAAAGTGTAGGATAGAGTGAGTTGATTTAACATATATCTGATCAGAGTTCCTGAAGGACCTCAAAAATGAGAAATAAAAGAAAACAATATTCACAGAATAGATATTAAAAACTTTTTCAGAATTGTTAAGAAAAACCCCTATGAATTTCAGATTCAGAAAATCCAATGAATCTCAAGATGGATAATAAACTAAACACACACTTCAATATATTTTAAAACCTAGACAAAACTCAAAGAAAAATCTTAAAACAAAAAGCTGGGGAGAGTGGGCATGGGGAGAGGTTGAGCACTGTAAGATCTGTTAAATTAGATGAACCCCACACAGTGAGCTGAACAAAATGTGTCTGTGGATCCTGCAGTTGGACATGTCTATTAGCTCATCATATCTTGCATAATATTCTTGATCTGGGGGATTTCTTATCTTTCTTAACTATTTCCTCAGTAAGGAAAAGAGAAATTTCATTGCTTTTAACTACAAATAAACAAATATAATACAGGTGCTACCAATCAGATGTACTCCAGCAGGACTATCATTTAGAAGAGAGAAATATGTGAAAAAAACATTGTGAGAAATTGTTTTCTTTTTTTCTTTTTTTTGTTGAGGGGACAGTGAAGGTTTTTTCTGGCTCTCAGAGGCAGCAGTTGATGTCTTTCTAGGACCTGGTTCCCAGAACAGTTCAAGCTGCTATGACAGTTTCCCCATTGCAGTTTGGGCTTTGTTCTGAGATTCTATTCCTCCAAGCCAGATTCTAGTTCACTTGGAGAGTCTGTAAACCAGCAAGTACTATTTAGTAAATAAAATTTATGGTTAAAATGGCAAAAGTAGGTTTCAGTGTCTACTGCTAAGAATACTGCTTATTACAGAAATTAATATTCATTGTGATTTCAGCTTTCAGACTCTAAGGAAATGAGAATCCAGGATAGGTGAACTGGCTTCACTTAATTTAAAGAGCATCAACTATCCCTCTAGTACTCAAGTACAGGACTCTAGCAACCTATGGCATACATTGACAACATGATTAATAGATAATTCCATTTGATCATCTGTAATGAATTGTAAATTGAGAGAGAGGGTCCTTGGGAGATCTCATTAGCTTTTGCAAAAAATAAAAAAAAAATCATAAAGTTCAAGAAAAAAAAGAACTGGATAACTGACTCTTCTAGGTATATTGGAGAACATACAGAATAAGACTTTTGTCAGTTTTAATTTCAACACAAAGAATGTTATGAGAAATCGGTACTTTCTATGATGATGCTAAGAAAAGAAAAGAAAACCCTAATATTTCTTCTAGTTTTAGGGGTAAAATAGCTGCAAATCACAAATAAATCAAACTGGAAATAAGTTTAATCTCTAGCCTCACTGTATTTCTGATGTAACAGTTAGGACACTGTTATGGAGAGAGTGAGACCTTGAGAATTAAGAAAGGAACACATGTCAGAATATATAACATTGAATTGATAAATATCTTAAACATCTAAATCCCTTTGAGCTTCATTTCCATCATAAGCCTTTTCTCCTCTGTCTCACAGGTTTTCTTCCTGCTGTACTAGAAAAGCTTGAGACAATCTTGCCAAGGAGAAATTGATGCTGAAATCTCAGCTTCTCTGTACCTGTGCCAAATCGAATTTAGAGTTTTGGGTGAAGTAGAAAAGGATAACTTTATTACTTTGCCAGGCAAAGAGGACACAGCAGGCTCCTATGTGTCCCAACTTGGAGAGGATAGTGAGAAGTTTTATAGCACTGGTTCAAAGAGGGCATGATCAGCTCGTGGACACTCTTCTGATGGGTTGGTGGTAAGGTAAGTAGGAGTCAGCAACATCAACCTTTAAGTTCCAACTGGCCTGGGGTCCACATGCTTGTGGGCATCGTACCATCATTAATCGCTAATTTTTCCCACCTGGAGGGGTTTTAGTATCTGCAAAACAGCTCAAAGATATTGTTTGTGTGTGTCAGTTGATGGGGAACCAGGACCTTGCCCCAAGGCTGCACTATTGTTTCTCTTGACAGTTTGTTTCTCCCTGGTCTTGCACCCCCTCCCTTCCCTAATTAACAACTGTTTGAATCTGCCCTTGGAGCTCAGGGAAGGTCATGGAGGCTGAATGAATGCTATTTCTTGTAATCAAGGAAATGGGGGACACAGAAAGTGTTTGTGCCCAGGAGCCCCACAGGGCCCTACTCGGTATCAAAATCAATTCTCTTCATGCTCCATACACAGTGCCAGTCACTGTTCTTAAATATAAATAGATTCCAGCATTTCCTCCATGTGAAATACAAGGTTTCAATTCTGAGAGAAGGAGGCCCTAAGTGCCAAATAATTGCTATTTTTATATAAACCAAAATTCTGAAAATATGTATGGCTACTGATGGTATTAGAACAAAAAGAGAGGAACACATTCAATATTTTAGATGAGTTTAAATTTATTATTCCAGATAAAATTATCAAAAGTTCTGGATTTAATGTGCTAGATTTTAAAAATTATGAATAGCTTCTAATCGTTTTCTGGTAGGTTGACTAGAAGCTGAATTTTACAGCAGCTTACAATAGATGAAATTGAGCCAAAATTTCCTTGGTCTAATATGGAGACAGTAACGTAAGGATTTAGGGTGATAGGAATGTTGAACGAGTAGAATTACCATAAATCATCTGCTTATTTACCTCTCAGTAATGCCCTAGTAGGAGGCACAGAATTCACTTCCTTCATCATGACTTAGATCATACCTTGTTGAAGGGGAGTACCAGCAACACTGAAAAGGTGCTAGTGATCTTCTCTATGATCTAAGATGCTGACAAAGATACCATTGGAATAGATTAACAGATTTCAGCTGGGATGGCATTATGGGTTGTGTCGTGTCCTCCTCAAATCCATATGTTGAAGTCCTGACTCCCCCAGTACCTCAGAATGCGATTGTACTTGGAGATGGGGACGTTAGAAAGATAATTAAGGTAAAATGAGGTATATAAGTGGGCCATATTCAATACGACTGGTGGACTTATAGAAAGAGGAGATGTGAATACAGACACACACAGACCAAGGAATGACCATTTAAGAACACAGTAACAAGATGTCCTTCTGCAAGACAAGGAGAGAAGCCTCAGAAGAAATCAACCTGCTAACACATTGATCTTGGACTTCCAGCCTCCAGAATTATAAGAAAATTAATTTTTGTTGTTTAAGCCATCCAGTCTGTGGTGTTTTGTTTTGCCAGCCATAGAAAACTAATACAGTTGGGTGGATGAATACTGGGCTGACAGAAACCAAGTAACTTCACTTACCTACCAGAGACAAGGGGAGTATTTATTGTAATATTCAGCAGGAAGAGAGTGCAACCTGATTGGTTCAGATTTTGATAGTAGCAAAAAATACACCAGAGTCAGTCCTTAGGACTAAAATATATCAGATCCCACTGAAGTCTCACTGGATGTGTGTAATTTTTAAAAAATTACATCTGCAGAAAAAAGATTTGACTGAGTTTCAAAGAATACATTAAGAATCCTCATATAATTCTTAAACCTATATCATCACATCACAAAGCTAAGGCCCCTTGATTAAAGATTAGGATGGGAGCTATGAACAGGAACTGCCATTCATTCATATTTTTTTATCTTTTATTTTATATTGGAGTATAGTTGATTAACAATGTTGTCTCAGTTTCAGGTATACAGAAAAGTGATTCAGTTATACATATACATGTATCTATTCTTTTTCAAATTATTTTCCCATTTACTTTATTACATAATATTGAGCAGAGTTCCTTGTGCTATATAGTAGGTCCTTGTTGGTTATACATTTTAAATAACCATGTGTACGTGTGAATCTCAATCTCCCTAACTATCCCTTCCCCCCACGCTTCCCCCAGTAACCATACGTTTGGTCTGTAATAATAAAATTTGTACCTGCTTTTACAAAAAAAAAAAAAAAAGGAAAGAAAAAAAGAAAGATTAAGATGGGAAACTTAAAAAGATTGTGATAAAAACCTAAGATTGTGTGGTAATGTTTTTCTTATATTTTTTTTCCAAAGGTATATGTGGTTATTTACTACAGAGACTGTACTGGGGAAAGGGTAATAACCGTACATTTCAATAATCATATGGATCATTTTAGTTCCTTACCCCGAGTCATCACAAAACACACTCAAAATTGTGCAAAAATAAAAGTGTGGCCATGTGTCATGGTGTCATATTTGGGATTACACCTCAGAACAATAATACACATTTCCCTTCACCAAGGTTGACTTTGCTTGTGCCAGTGCTAAGTACCTAACCTGCCAGAAATTTGTACATTCAGTCCCTACGCTTTACCATATTCACGGGAGACCAGCCAGCCACCTGGTGACAGGTTGAAAATATTGTAACATCCTGAGATCTTTGAGGGGCAGCAATTTTATGTCTTTTAAATTATATTCTAGGTTTTATTTGACTTTCTTGAGTAGATGTCCCTGCCAGTAAAACGATCTGTGGAATTACCGAATACTCTAATCACCGTTACACTTATAAAACATTGCTTCTGACCATGTGCAGCAAAAGGATTAAGGCAATTAACTACAGCAACTGAACCTAATGAAATTTTTGGTATTACTGTCGAACTTATCCATGAGAATAATTAAAACCTTTGCTTAGTTACCATTCCAGATGCTAACTTGCAAAGTTGGATTCCTATCTTACTGGCTGTGTTATAGTCTTTGAACCAGAAAACGATGCATTGTCATGTCTCACTTATAGCCCAGATACGCAGGTTTAGGAACTAAGAACATGGAATTGAAGTGGCATTTTTCAATTTAAAGTTTAATATCTCATTTTCACATTTATTTTTTTCTTGTTTCCATGACTTCAGGTTTGGGTGGTTTAGAGAAGGGGATCTGCAACCTTTGAGCCAAACCTGGTCCACCACCTGTTTTTGTAAATTTTATGAGAACATAACTAAACCTATTTGTTTCTGTGTTGTTTATGGCTGATTTTGTGTAATAGCAGTAGAACTGAGTATTTGTAAAAGATACCATATGGTCTACCAAGCATACAATATTTACTCTCTGGCCATTAAAGAAACAGTTTGCTTATCATTTGTTTAGGTTTCATAGTCTCTAAGGTGGAAATGTATTAAAAACATTTACTAGGGAACTCAACAGTGACGTCATTGAAATAAAAGCTGAAATATCATCTTCCAATTTGGGGTACTTGATGCCACTCTTTGAACTGGTAAAAGTGAGTTGATAGTGTTGAATTAGATAATTAGGAAGGCAAATATGTTTGCTGCTACATAATGAAGGAATAGAGTACACTTGGAAGTGTTTGGAAGACTAAGTAAACCCCTATGCGAAGGACTAGCATGAATTTGTATTCCTCAGGAATGGAGGTTTGGATCACCCAATCAGATAACAATATAACAAACTTCAGTCACCTTAAGTGCCAGCTGATAACAGAGGAGATGTAGACAAGATAGTGGAGGAAAAAGGCATAAAAACCAATTGCAGTCAGGTTACCAGTTATAAAGCTAAGTACTGAATTATGTGCTCCTATACTTCCTTTGAGGTATCACATATTTATATATAAATCTTAGATACTTTTTCTTTCCCTCAGTCAACTTCTGCAGCTATTTTAGGTACTTATTTTTGTGTAAGTTTTAAAATTTGTACATAGAGTAAATTGAAGATAGAATTAGGGTGGAATGAGAGAAAAAATGGATATCACTCAGAAACCCTGAGAAATCAAAACCAACACTTGATTTTGAAATAGAAAATGAGGCTTTGGGTTGCCCCACTTTTGCAAAGTGAGTGATCAAAACCACTACACTGGATAAACCTAGATGATATCCTTTATAGTTTATTATATACAAATGTTACCACATAGAATAAAATGTGACTAGAGCATCCTGTTTAAGACATATTCAACATGGTGGCCTGAAAACCCAACATTATTTTATTTTCATATTTATGAGTGATATTTATAATATGCAAGGGAGAAACATCTTTTATTATTGCTCTAGTTGTTATTATTGTTTGGAAGTTTAAGTATAGAAAAAACCATGAGTAGGTATGTTGGACTTTAGTGGACATTTGTTACAACTGGAGTTCCCTCACATCCTTTGAACATTCTTCCTTATGAAGGATCTCTCTACTTTGAATACAAGCTGGTGTTATTCCTTTCCAAAATCCTTTGAAGATAGGACACAGGAAGATAATTGAGGCACTCAGTCAGATATACGCATATATAGTTTCAATTCAGAGCAGAGCAATGTGAGAAAGCAAGGGTCACTTGGAACTTATGATTTGGTGAGATGCAGGGGCAGCAATAACTGAAGATCTGCTCTGAGCTCTGGTGGCAGTGGGTTACAGGTGGCCTGAACACAAGGTCGCACAATGTTATCAGGAGCATATCCTTCAAGCAGGACTCTCTGTCTTCATGGAGAGTCTTGATTTGCTTAATATTTCCTTAAAAACCCTTCTTCCTGAACTCGATAGGGAGGGGTTCGCTTTTGGCATGTAAGAGTCCTGAACGAAATAATGTCTTTTCTATATAATATTGTGACTTGAGCAGTAGTGATCTGAACAGCACAGTTATAGAGTAATAAATTACTTTACCCATGATTTCTATTATATGAGTAATTATATTGACATTATTTATAAATAATTTCTATTATATTTGAAAGAAAGTATTATAAAGATTTTGATCTATCTCAGTAAAAGTATTATGTTTTATTCATCACTATACATCTTACCTACCTGGTATGTAATACAAATACCATCACTACTGGCACATTATTTCACTCACATTAGAAATATGGTTTCTAGTCATTGAAGCAGAAAATTGACAGAAATCAGTAAAATGTTATCAAACTCATCCCACTAGCCCCATTCACCCCAAGACACATACTCATTTTATTTTACTTTTTAACTATTTTCCTTCTTTTAATTAAATTCTACTATTTACACTGTTTAATGGGTGAATATCTGGTAGACAATTAACAACCATCTTTTATACGGTATTTTATTTACGTTTTACTTCGTGTGCATAAATGTAGCATTCTGATTTTTTGTACTTAGTCCTAGTGGATTGTTATTTTTAAATATGGTTTGTAAACAACATTTCAAAAATTGTAAACATGGATACATAATATTTGTGGCAGTTTTCCAAATTAATTAACTAATTAACACACCATATGTGGCAGTCTACCAGTATATGTATCTATCAATGAAATAGCATCTGTGTGTGTGTCAGGGAGAGGGAATGATCAGGAAAATACAATATAAATACCAATCCTTTTCTTTACATTTAAAATTTCACAATACTTATAAGACTGTAATGAAGGGATAACATGTATTAAAAGCTATGTTATATATCAAGAGTGTATATATGACCATCTCAAACATATATATATATATATATATATATATATACTATTGATACTATGTATAAAATAGGTAACTAATGAGAACCTACTGTATAGCTCAGGGAACTCTATTCAGTGCTCTGTGGTGAACTGAATGGGAAGGAAATCCAAAAAAGAGGGTATATATATATATATATATATACATATAACTGATTCACTTTGCTGTTCAGTAGATACTAATGCAACATCATAAAGCAACTATATGCCAATAAAAAGTAATTTAAAAAAAGCTTTGTTATGCCTTTGAAATATTTCATTTAATGCCTCTCTAGGTTCTTACTATTGAGAGCAAACATAGCTAATTTACATTAGCATATCTTTGTATTTTATACAACTGCAATGCTATTAATGGTCTTTTATAATTAAATATGTTGCAATAATAAGATATTAAGCCAAAGATATAATCCAATTAGCCTTTAGTAGAAAAAAACTATTTTAGATTAGAAAAGTATCATTTCAATATATGCTTATTCAGAATTATGGAAATTCAATTTTGGTTAATATTTTAAAATATATCAGCTTAGTTACTTATAAATTTTAATGAAATTATTCTCTTATTAAGGACATTAGGATTTGCTGCTGTCAGCCTCAAACCCTTCTGGGTAAAGTAGTTTTGAAATATATAAATTAAATGTAAGAAGTTGTCGTTTCATTCCATGAAATGTAGGCATTTTGATTGATAAAACATTTATTCCACTATCTATAATGTAAGTTTCTGTAGGCATCCAATAGCCAGTATATTATAAAAATAGAAATTCATGATAAGAATAAAGACCATAAAACTGTAATGAAAAATAAATAACTCCCCACTGCTTTGCTAATGGAAACAGAAAATAAACTTTAAATGCCATAAGATGGTATAAAAGTACTTCAATTCTACTGCCCAGCCTGCCAATAAAACAAGATTCAATAAAGTAAGGTAGGCAAAGTGCTGTTTACCAAACATACACCTCTGCCATCAATATATCACAGTGTATGTCTGCAGTGTCAACACAGACAAACCACAAAACAGAAGTACAATAAGAAGTGCTATAATGTAATTTCTAAAATGTGGTGCAAACTCAATATTTCAGAAATGTAATTTTAAGATAAATTTACTGAAGTCATTGATAAATTAGTTTATCTTTTGTTCAAGAAAAGAAAAATTAGAGATTATGATGTTAGTTTCCTCTGTAACACAGAGACATATATATTTTATATTTCAGAGTTATTATACCATTGTATAAAATTACAAACGATGGACAATAAGCATATAAGGCTTTCAGAGTTTAAAAATGGCATTCCAGAAGAAAACATTAAGTTTATGAACTTCAAAAAGTCTCAAGATAGAATAGGGACATTTACAGATAATTTCATAAAAACAATGGTTGTAAGATACAGAAAAAGATAACTGAATATTCTGACCTTTGTCAAGGATCGAATACAGTTCTTATGTATAAATTTAATGTTTTTTTCTTGTGCTTATATAAAAAATTATTCCCATCTTTCTAGAATTCCTATTGGTATAAAACTGCTGTTTGAAAAAGTCTATAGTTTCTCAGTTACTTACTTTGTTCCCAGATTTAAAGATAATTCAGTCTTTCACTGCTAAGTGTAATGTTATCAGAGGATTTCTTTGTAGATGCAATTTATCAATTTAAGGATATCCTCTTTTATTCCTAATATGATGATAATTTTTATAATGAATGTACCTTGAATTTTGTTAAAGGCTTTTACTGTATCAATTAATATAATTATGTTTTCCTTCTTTACCATGTCAATATAGAGATTACATTTGAAATATTAAATCATTCTTGCATTTTTGGGATAAATGCTACTTGGTTGTTATGTATTATTATTTGTGCATATTTATATATTTATAAAATATATATTAGTATATATTATACAAATTTATTTATATATTGCTGAATTCTTTTGCTAATATATTGTAGGGGAATTTACATCTATATTTATGATAAATATTGGTCTCTTTTCTAGTAATCTCTTTGTCTGAATGTGGTATCAGATTAATGCTGCCCTGATAATATGTGTTGCAAGTATTCCATCCCATTTAAATTTCAGAGTTTGTAAAGTATGTGTATTATCTCTTCCTTAACATTGAATGTTATCAAATAATTTTGAATAAAATACAGCAAAATGTAGAGAACACAGTTACAAAAGATATCAAAAGCATTTTAGACACAATTTGAATTATGTAATTTCTTAAAGTCTTAAACATTCTTAATATCTAATTGACGGTGGGTATCCAAGAAAGAGTTTAGTAAAATATTTCTTTTTTAACTAAAAATAAGAATTTCTACAAACTATTTGTATTTTAACTCTTTCGTATGTATATATTTGTGTGTATAATATGTATATACATATATATATACAGATGCATACATATGAACATATATGTCTTACTTTTAATAAATTCTGTCAATTGCTTATTTTGAATTAGCAGAACATCTCAGCCTGTTCAGATGCCATAATGAATTATGTATGTATACCACAACCAACTATATATATGTTTCTGCTCCATAGTTTTCCAGAATTAGTAACAACATTGTGCTTTTACAACAATGCTGTGCTCCATCAAAATTTGTAGTCACATTATCACCACAGAAACAATTTTTTCTTCAACAGTGTTTCAACTTAGTTTGTAAAAGCATTCATAAGAGTATCTGATGTTTCACCTTCAAAAGAATAAACTTCAAAAATCTAAACTGCTTTCATAAATTGAACCAAAATAGAGGTCTATTATGGAATTCATCTAACTGATTTTCTATTTCAAGCACATAATATAAAACCAGCTGAAATATAACATCTCTAAGTTCTTATGGAGCTGAAAAATTCCATTTTCACTTTTTGTATGTGCCAAATTAATTTAGAGAAAGCCTAAAAATGAGCCAAATTAATTTAGAAAAATAGTCATTTTTTCAAAATAAAAAGTCTTGTTTCATAGAGTAATACGTAAATGCCATCCTACATATGTATAAGTCAAATTTGGGTCTTCAGGCAAATTTTTTCCTAAATACCTACTTAATTTTGAATAAGTGCTGCAGTCTCTGGCAGATTTGCATCATATAGTTACAGGTAACTTTAGGTACCAACAGAGACCTGATATTATATGGTCAATGTCAGTTAAGTATTTTGTGCAAATTGTATGTTTATTTTGAATATTTTTGGGAAAAGGGATGTAGTTCTTGATTTTTTGTTAAGTATAAACTTTATTGGTAGGTTATGCTCATTGCTTCTGAAGGCTATACCAAAAAATTAAAAAGTGATCCCAGAGAATAAAATTAATAAATAGCTTAGTATCAACCCATAAAACAAAGGACAAAACTATTATAATAAAAGAGGTCATACTATCTTCTTTATACTCTAAGCCAGGACTGTTTGTCCTCTTTTCTCCACACATATTTCACAAAGATCTAATTTATAATTGTCATATCTCTCTTGGATTATATGCCTGATGGGCCACAGGATACCTGGGTAGCACACCAAATGCCCAGCTGGGGTAACAGTATTGAATATTTCTCTCACTAGTAGACACCCAAGATTCACAGGTCCTAGTCATCCTAAGCACTCATGTCAGAGTACACTTCATTTCATCAGTAAGTTGAGTGTATGGGGGAAGTCTCCTAACACATTTTGGCTTACTGTAATAAAAAGTTAGTAATAATGCCTCATTAAAAGTGAAAAATCCCACCAAGCGCTAAACTGCAGGAGACATAGGGACAGCAGGAATAAAACAATATGATCCCAGGTACACCGAGATATATGCCACTCTGATTATATGAACTATTCATCTTCCTTTCTCTTGGCTACCATATCATTATTTTTACATTGTCACATAGCAAGAATACATTTTATAGGTGAAATTGAACTTTCATTGATTTGATCTTAGGTTGATTTTAAACTTTGGAATCAACAATCTCTATTAAAAGATTTTGACTTTAAAATTGTTATTAAAGGCAAAGCCATGTAATGTTTGAGTTGATAGAATGTCATTCACGAATATTGGAAGGAGAAATGTACTAAGAAAACCAAAGGCAGAGAGTAGGATGGTGGGTTATAAAAGTGAACAGAGGAATTTTCAGTTACTAATTCACTTATAT
The DNA here is from genome assembly GCF_963455315.2 of Globicephala melas. NCBI lineage: Eukaryota > Metazoa > Chordata > Mammalia > Artiodactyla > Delphinidae > Globicephala > Globicephala melas. Next base: position 33,216,124 of record NC_083317.1, read on the forward strand.
AATACATATTTATTAATGCAATAATTACACCATTTAACTGCACCCATACAGTTTAATAATACTACATTACAGTGGATAATTTATATTTGTCAGCATTTATCTCTGAACTCTATGAATTACAGCTATAATATGATTTGCTTGCTTTCTTACCTTGCTGTATACTTATTGATACAATCCTGAGGATTTCTATAGTCTTTTAAGCCTGACTCTTTTAATACTTTTTTTGTTGCTGGGCTGTTTTTGTTGTTGTTATTTCGGCCAGAGTCCATTTTGGAATACTTCTAGTCAGGAAGACCCTATCTACTTGCAACCTGAAAGATATTTTTATGTTTCTCTTCACAATTGAATGTGGTAACTACATATAGAAATCGATGATCAAAATATTTTCTCCTCAGAACTTTGTAGGCATGGCTTTACTGGTAGATATATGGTATTTGATACCAATCTGGTTCTGGTTCTTTATAATAAGCCATGTTTTTTCTCCATTTGGATACTTTTATATTTACTTGTTTAATATTGGACTTTTGAGATATCTCACAAGAATGTGTCTGTTCATAGATTTTGTTTTTGTTTTTATCACTCAGTGTAGATATTTCATTAGATTGTTACCTAAGTGTATCATCTTCTTTGGAGCATTTGTAAATGACATAGTGTTTTTAAACTTTGATTTCCACAGTTCACTGTTAGTATATAGACATAAAATTGATTTTTGTTTGCTGATGTTATATACTTTGGTCTAGCCAAACGTGAGTTTTTTAGGAGCTTCTTGGTGGATTTCTTGGGATTTTCAATGTAGACAATCCTGTCATCTGCAAATAGGGAATTTTCTATCTTCTATTCAGTATCTGCAAATAGGGAATTTTCTATCTTCTATTCAATTTTTAGCATTTTATTGTTTCTTTTATTTGCTTTATTACAGAGGTGAGAATTTGCTGTACTATGTTGAGTAAGAGTGATGCGAGCAGAAATCCTTGCCTTGTTCCTGAGCTTATAGAGGAAGTGTTTAGTTTTCCACTAGTAAGTATGATATTAGCAGCTTTTCACAGATTCTCTTTATTAAGTGTATTCCTAGTTTTTGAAAGATTTGATCATAAATATGTGTTGGATTTTATCAAATGCTTTTTCTGGGCTAAACAATATGATGATATAATTTTTCTTCTTTATTATATTGATACAGTGGATTGATTGATTGAGTTTTGAATGTTGAACCAGCCTTGCATACCTGAAATAAACCCAATTTGGTCATGGTATACAGTTCTTTTCATTCATTGCTGGATTTAATTTGCTAATATTTGTTAAGGACTGTTTATTCTAAGTTCACAAGAGATGTTTGTAGATTTTTTTTTTCTTTCTTTTTTTGCGCTACTTTTTTTCTAGTAAGGTAGAATTTTAACCTGAAGACATTTGAGTCCTATCTCAGTTTATTGTTTTTCTTAGTCTGGACCCCTTGAAAGCAGAAACCTTGGATGTCACTTTCTTATTCATGAGGTAATTTAAGGAAGCTATAGTGAGAGAGCCAGCAAAATGAGACAAAAGGTGGAAAACCAATAAATGCTGTGTTATCACACCAGTGTAGGCAGCAGACTGTAGACAATGGGGCTGAATCCCCTGGGGATGCTGTGAGGAACTAAGTGAATACATCTTGTCACAGACTGAATCATGTTCCCTCCAAAAATATGTATGTATTAGATTCCTAACTCCTCATACTTTAGAATGTAACTTTATTTGGAAATAGTGTTGTTACAGACGTAATTTGTTAAGATAAAGTCATACTTGGGTAGGATGGGTCCTTACCAAAAAGAGGAAATTTTGACGCAGAAACATAATCAAGGAGAAAGTCTTGTGGAGATGAAGGCAGAGGTTATGAAGGCAAGGTTATGTTTCTACAAACCAAGAAATGCCAAACATAGCCGGCAAACTACCTGAAACCATGAGAGTCATGGAGATGATTCTCCCTCACAGCTCTCAGATGTATACAACTCCTTGATCTTGAAATTATAGCCTCCAGAACTATGAGACATTACATTTCTGTTAAGTCACTCAGTTTGTGGTACTTTGTATTGGGAGCCCTAGCACACTAATATATCAATGGGTCCCAGAGAACAGAACACTGGGCCATTTTATCTACTGATTCCTGTCCCCTGTTGCTTGAGGTTTGACCACAATGCCATTAATTCTTTCACACTTTGGGGCTGTGCTGTCCATGAATTGATAAAAATCCTACAACTTTGGAGGAAGCTCCCAAGGAAAAAAAAAGTCTGAGATAGATGCAGGTGCTTCTGGGAAGACATGAATGTGCACAGAAAACTCCCCAAACAGCTTCAGTGAAGTCAGAGGTGGGCTGACATGATATGACACCAGGGACAATTGTGTCTGCTACAGTAATAGTCCCTGTTCTTCTTACATCATTATTTCCTTCATTCTCTTTTCTACATTCATTTTTAAAAGTTAGACAAATAAAAGCTTTCTGGATTTAATTAGTGATGTTGAGCATCTTTTCATATGCTTCATTTTCTTTCATATTTCTTTATTTTTTAAATATTTGCATTATATTCTATGAATCACTTATTTTTTCTGACAACCTTACATTAAAGTTCCTTTATGATTAAGGTGACTTTGTCATTGCTGCATCTAAAATTATATATTTTTCTGTGAAGCCTGAAAATTCTACCAATGTATGGTTAAATATCATTTCTTTGCACTGCATTGTGCCAGATCACTATTTTTTAGAGTGTTTTTGAAAATTCTTTCTGCACTCTATATTTTGACTTCTCTATTTTAAAATCTAAATAACCAATTCAAAATAGCCTGGAAATTTCTTCACTACTTTAAATTTGATTTTAGAAGTTAATTCTAAATCCATATGAGTGCATTTTTTGTGAATGAAATATCTATATCTATATCTATAGTTTCATTTACATTTATGACTATTCTTTAACCACTTATCACACTCTTTCCATTTCTTAACATATATATACAGAAAAGCACATAAAACATCTAATACACTTTAACAAATAATTATATAGCAAATATCCAAGTAATCTATAGAAAAAATGAGGACATAATAAACACAAAATCCCCACTGGGCTCCTTCCTAAACATTCCCCTTTTTGAGGTTGTCACTGTCATTACTTTGTAGTAATTACTGTCTTGCCCTCCTTCATAGTTTAAAAAGGTATATATCTGAACCTCAAAAATTATATGATCTAACTTTCCTATTTTTGATCTTTATATAAAATCATATTATATTTGTTATTTCAGACTTCTTTTTATTCAACTCTACAATGGCATTTTTCCTGTGTAGGAGTTATAGTTTCTTATTTCTTTGCATGTCTCATCTTTTTGTTGCTGTTGAAAACTGAATATATTTAAAATAATAACAATATGTGGCAACTCCTGTAATCAGATCCTTTTCCTCCCAAGTTTGTTTTTATTGCTCTTTGTTGTAGTTATTTTTGTTGTTGTTCAGTTACTTTCCTGGACCAATTCTGTAAGATCTGTATTATTCGTTGTGTGTTGTCACTCAAGTATCTACTTAGCAATCTTAGTAGCCATCTAATGATTAGATAGAGATTGACTTAAATGCCTGGAAGCAGTAACTAGCTATCTTTTCTGAGTGGCTCTGTGTGTGTGTTGAGGTATGCCTTTAGTGCTCTAGTGGGTAGTTTACAGCTCTGCCTTAGACTCCATTATCTGTCTGTACAGAACCTGAGTGTCAGCAAGAGATGAGATTAAGGCTTTCTTAGTTCCCTTCTGGTCATGTGCACATCCCTTCAAATGTGCATGTCCTTCTATTTTTTTTAATTAATTTTTATTGGAGTATAGTTGATTTAGGATGTTGTGTTAGTTTCCGCTATACAGCAAAGTGAATCAGTTATACATACACATATATCCACTCTTTTTCAAATTCTATTCCCATATAGGTTATTACAGAGTGTTGAGTAGAGTTCCCTGTGCTATGCAGTAGGTTCTTATTAGTTATCTATTTTATATAGTGGTGTGTATATATCAATCCCAATCTCCCAATTTATCCTTCCCATGCCCTTTCCCCCTTAGTAATCATAAGTAAGTTTGTTTTCTACATCTGTGACTCTATTTCTGTTTTGTAAATAAGTTCATTTGTACCATTTTTTTAGATTCTACATATAAGCGGTATCATATGATATTTGTCTTTCTCTGTCTGACTTACTTCACTCAGTATGACAATCTCTAGGTCCATCCATGTTGCTGCAAATGGCATTATTTCATTCTTTTTTATGGCTGAGAAATATTCCATTGTATATATGTACCACATCTTCTTTATCCATTCCTCCATTGATGGACCTTTAGGTTGCTTTCATGTCCTGGCTATTGTAAATAGTGCTGCAATGAACATTGCAGTATATGTATCTTTTCAAATTAAGATTTTCTCCGGCTATATGCCCAGGAGTGGGATTGCTTACCTTCTAGCTTCCCAGGAATGTTTTGGAGCTTTTCAAACCCTATATGGATATCTCATTCCTCAGTTTTCCCTTTTAAGTTTTTTTGTCTGCCTCTTGTTTGCCCTACATGGCTTTGCCACTTCAGGGAACTGAAATGTGAAATAATTGTTTGACTTTTTAGACAAATGCCCTGGGGAAAGGGCTGTTGTGTACTAAGCAAGCTCCAAGTCAGGTGAATAAGGACAAGTTTTGTGAATTGGGCTTTTCCAAGCAGGTCAAATAGAGACAGTGTTCTGAGGATGGGGCGTTTGAGGGCATTACAAACCTGTTCTGTCCACTCCCAAGCTGCCACATTGCTAGTTTTCAGAATTATCTTGGTTGCAAGGCTGCTAGTTTTCAAGACTAGGAAGAGAGGGAAGATACCTGACAGGTTAAAATACCACAAAACTTACTGATCTTACCAAGATGAATAAATATTCGTGGGACCGTTGCAAGACTGGTTTATTTTCAGAATTCTAAAAAGGTTGATTTTAACAATTTTGACTTGTTCTCCTTGCTTTTGGGGGGACTGGATTTTGCTATTTTGGAAATGCTTTACTCTCAGTATAACCTTAATTTCCAGTTCTTTGATTACTAATAAGGTTGGACATCTTTTCACATGTGTATTGGCCATCAAAATTTTCTTTTTCTATTGAGAAATGTATAATCTAAAAATCTCATTTTTTTTTCCTATCAAGTTGTTGGTCTTATTCTTATTTACCATTGTGTGTTTCTGTTCTACACAGGATATGATTCCTTAGTTGGTATATGAGTTGCAAATAGCTTCTATTACACTGCGATTTGCCTATTTTCCTTCTCTTATAAAACATTCTGATGAAGAGAATGTCCCAGTTTTAACATAATACAATAAATCAATCTTTATTTTTATAGTTAGTGTATTTTCTTTTCTTGCTTAAAAAATATATCCTATATTGAGACTATAAAAATATTATTTTATATAACATTATAAAATATTATAACTGCATTTCACATTTAGGTATGTAATACCTTGAAAATAATTTTCTCATGTAGTTTGAGGTATTAAAACAATCAATTTCCATATGTATACGCTATTTTCCAACACTGTTTATTTAGAAACATTTACTGTACCCATTTATATGCAGCACTATCTTTGTCCTATATCCAATCTCAGTATATGCAAACATATATCAACACTATTATGTTCTATTTGTTTATTTGTCTATTGATGTAACAGTACTAGACTGCCTTAATATATATTTATATATTTTTAGTATTTCATATTTGTTTATACTGAAGAAAATAGAGAACAGAAACCTATAAGGTCAGACCATAGAAGACCATGTTTCTGTGGGAGAACTTGGAGACACATTGGAGATAGTAAATATAAGGACAATACACTATTACATTATATTAAAGATACTTTCATATAGAGGTTAGTTTCATTGCACCATCTGATGATTTTCTCAAATGAGATAATCTCAGTCCTGTTATCTTCATTGCCCTCATTATTCAAGTAATTAAAGAAAGAATAATTACTATCAGTAACCATAATTTTCCATAACTTCTTCATAAAAGGTTTGTCTTATTCACTGTTATAAAGTGAATAATAATATATTCAGAATAATATATAATTATACAGAATTAATACTCCATAACAATTTGTTCAACAAATAAAATGAGGATTATAATTTTCGTTCATGAATTTAGAAAATAACACAAAATTTTGTTACACTCTTGGCTTGGTATTAAAGTTAATGTGACCTTTCCTATTTTCTTCAATAATTTTGATTTTTAAAAATTTCTTGACATTTTTTCTTAATATTCAAATGCTATTTTTAAACCTGGAAGCAAAAATTTTAATGTAGTTTACTATTATCCATATTTGTCATTGACATTACTTAATCTCTTCAAAGATTTTTATGAAATTTGGCTTTATTTGAATGAAAAATGAAAACTAACTTGTTAAATACAAATAAAACCAATATTAATATTAGATAAACCAACTTTGTTGGATAGAAGTATTGGTCCTCAGTTTTAAAAAAGTTGCCTATTACAAAATAAGTATGGTTTCTAAAGTGCCTTTATTTAACAATGACTTCAAAATCTGGACTCAAATATAATTAACAATTATCAGTGTTTGATAGATAAGTCAGCCTGACTAATGGTTTTTGCTTTAAGTCTCCATTTTATATGTTTATGTTATGTAGTTGTGCTTAAGTCATGTAAATGCTAGAGGCAATGTATATGAAATGGTAGAAAGTCAATATAGCCTCTGATGTTAAAACATAGTGGGTGCATTATTGGTAATCACAGCTACTGCGTGAAAAAATGTGGACAATTTTTAACTTAATTATGACAGTGAATTTTTAAGCATTTTCAAATGTTCATAAGAATGTCTCAAGCATAGTAGTGAAAAGTGTGGCCTCTAAAATAAGACTGAATTCAAATCAAGCTATATTGTTTATTAACTATACGACATAGACAAGTTATTTAAACACATTTTATCTCAGATTTTTCTTGTAAAATTGGAATAATAACAATCCTTATTACATAGAATTGTAGTGATGATTGAATGATATAATACATGCAAAACACTAAGGTAAGGAATAAATAAAATGTTATTTATTTTAGTAGTAGTATATTTATGTGATAATACAAGTTTCAATAAATCAGGCATAGTTTTTATCTATTTATGATAAATTCATCAAGTAAACAGAATTATCACACTCAGAACCAGGTAACATTCATATTTGTTCTGTTAGTACAAGCAACATCATTCCTCAGGTGGTGTTTACTTTTCTGACTCACTGATTTACACGGAAGTGGTAGATATATGTAACTCTTAACTTTGAAGCAAATAAGCAAATATTAATGTCAATATTTACAGAATTTATCAATTCATAGGATTTCAGCTAATGGATTTTTTACAATTATTTAACTGAAAATTATACTTCATTTATGTTTTACATATAGGTGTATACATATATCTCCATCTATGTATATATATCTTTAATAATATTAAAATGCAAAATTCTCATTTTATCAATATTTATACATATTACTTTGAAATATTTTAAAGTTATTTCTCCCACTAATCTTTTAAAAAGATATATTACAAAAGGCCCTTTTTATTCTCCCAAGCTTATAAATAATTTGAAAAAAAATTAGCATAAAGAATATGAGAAAACACAAGAAGTCAGGAATAATAGTTTGGAGACAATTATATATCCATTAGTTTTCACATAGCAAATTTTTAACTGAGGCAAATTAGAGCACAACAATTATGGTGATTTTTCTGGGTCATCGTGAAGTCTCTGTTATACCTCTGACTACAAAGGGGCACAGGAAAAATTCTGATGGGTGATGCAAATTTACCTTGATTGTATTCACATGATGCTATGGCTTTTTACAGCACACAGAACTGTGTACTAAAACAGTAAAATTTACTGTATGTAAATATATTACAATCTATTTTTTTGCGGTGCGCGGACCTCTCACTGCTGTAACCTCTCCCGTTGCGGAGCACAGGCTCCGGACGCGCAGGCTCAGCGGCCATGGCTCACGGGCCCAGCCGCTCCGCGGCATGTGGGATCTTCCCAGACTGGGGCATGAACCCGTGTGCCCTGTATCGGCAGGCGGACTCTCAACCACCGCGCCACCAGGGAAGCCCTATTACAATCTTTTAAACGCTCTGGGATATTAAAGGACGAAGATGAAATGACTTCTTATTGTGGGATTTCACCGTAAGTAATCCCCCCAAATAACTGAAATATTAATGAAAATCAATGGCCAACAAATGCTAAAGCAATGATTCTAGTCAAGATCATCTTTGAGTCCTCTGCTTCTGCTAAACTTTGTGTTTATTTTTCCTGTCTCATGCTGGCATCCACTATTTTGATTAATATTTTGTATTAAAATGTTACTTTTCAATTTTTCAACTGCTTCAGTGTATACTTTTGTTTTGACTTTTAATTATTCAGCATTTATCAGTGATATGCTATTCTATTTTTACTCCTATTTTCCTTTATACATTGGTGATTTATAGAAAATAGTTCCATGGAAATGAGCTCTGCTAATGCCTTCTGGAACATACTCCTTGTAAAACTACAACCTGCTGATAAAACACAGTGGATTTGATAACTTCCAGTGCTTCAGGACAAGATAAAATGTGAGCTGAATGTTTTGGGCATTTCTACTCTATTCTCTATTCTTTAGGTGTCCTCTCTTCACTAGTTATTTCCTTTCTCTTTCTTAAAAATTACACAAAAATCTATAAACCCTCTAATCAACCAAGTTAATAAGGCTCTTTGCTTATAATTCTCTGGAGTGTTTCTATGCAAGGGTGATAGCAAATAATTGTGCACTGATTAAGAACCTATGAGTAGGATAGTAGTGAATGTAAGAATGGATAAAATGTAGCCATTAGCATTCACAATATATGTCTACTAAGCAGGAATTTATACACACAGCTATGGCACAAAGATGACCCATAGAAAATGCACATGTCACTGAATAGATATGAATGAACAGAAATATGAGTTGATCTCTTTTATATTTTTGTAATCCCAGCTGAACACTGTTTTAGGATTTTAACTCTCCTTGAGTAATATTTATGCTCATGTATCTGATACACATTTGTATACAATGTGTATCATGAAACATTTCTGATATACAAACATAATTGCTGCCATTTTAGTAATCAAAGACAGTTATGTGCTTCCCTTTCATTTTACTTCAAAACAATCAAGATAAGAGAGAAGATTTAGAGCAAATAACAGAATGTATTTCTATCACCCTAGAACATTATTTAGAGAGGAGAAACCACAGGCATTTATTTATAGTGAAGTCTCTGTTTTTTTTTTTTTTTTTTGAGCACGAGTCTTTTGTGGTCTCACTTAAGATACATAATTTTGGATTAGATGATATGTACTATTGCCTCACTTTATGAAAACGAAATAGAAATATTCCCTTTTATACTCATATAATAACCTACAGAAGAGGACGTGATACTTAAGTCAGCTCTTCTCTGTACCCGCACAATTAATACAACATATATTCTCTAGATTCATGCTACTATATTATGTGATTTGTACATTTATAAATATATAAATATATTTGTATGCAAATATATATTTTTTTTAATATATAGATATTTATTACAATAGTGGACTTTTAGCAAAAAAGAATATCCCAAACTTTTTCACTTATATTCTAAATAGCTTTTCCCAGTTAAATACATGCATTAATTTTAATTACTGTAATATACAGAATATTAAAATCATTTAGACTGAAATACAAAGTTACATGTATCAATTAAAAACAATTAAAAATCATAAGAATGTATCGCTTGCTTCTTTTTTCCATTTTGCCTTCACCAAAACATGCGAATTCAGATGAATAATTACTGCTTCAAATTAGACACCTTAAGACCCATAGGCTTATTACAAAGATGTGGACACTGTTTAAGTCACTTGCCTAAAATCTGAGGCTGCCATCTGGACCTTCATGTGTTCTTTCATATTTGCTAAGTGGTGGATATTTTCTTTATCAAAAACTATCCTGGCCAGATGCTGTCCCTAAAGATACCTTCTAAAACTAAAGAATTTGGAATTGCCTGAGGATATACATAAGTAAAAATAAAGAAATAAAAATAAACACACACAACACAAATTCTTGAAAGAATGTTGTGACAAAAAGTCACTGTTGATACAATCTCATGATGTAATTGAAATTTTCTCTAAAGAAATTGATCTTCATATAGTGAAATAATGAAGCATTGGCATTGCAATCACCTTGGTAAGGTTCAAGGTGATCTTTACTAATCAATTCCTGATGAATATAATAGTGCAGCAAAAGGAAACTAAAACGTAAAATTATCAACATGTCTTCAGCAAGCAGACATTAAATCAAGGTTGTTTTAGTGTATGAAACACTAGAGTGCCACAATGATTATACAGAAATAATTAAACAAAATCGATTTAATTAGTATGCAATTGTATATCTTCACTAGGATTTTAGATAAGATTATCTTTTAATTTAAATGTTATCTGCTATACAATTGTTGGACATAAGGAAAAGAATAAATAAATCTAATAAAATTAATAATATTTTGAAAAATTCTCCAGTGGAAAAATAATTTTTCCTGAAAATTTATCATTTCTGAAATATCACTAAATTAACATATTTTAAAGAAATATTTGTCATCATATTAAAAAAATATATTCTCCAGTGTGACAAGACCATCTTCCTCCAAATTTTAAGAATTTCTGGATATTTAGTCTATGATTTCCTTAACACGAACTGTTAGGAAGAAAGACAGTTCCAGAAAATAGTTACTCTGGACTGGAAGCATAGCTACAGGCAGTAGAGTTACTATACAGTTTAAATATTATTGTAATAATTTATAGCTAAGGTAAATATGTTCCAACAGGTATCATGAAATAGATTTTTAAGCATTAAGTTGAAAATAAAAATATTATCCAAAGCTATTAATTTTAATGGTAAATTTAATAAAATCATATGTTTATTTTAAAAATATTTAAATACTTTCCTTAGATTAAAATGATATAAATGTATGTTTACTGTTCTTCAAAATTTTCAGTATGTTTAGGTTTATAGAAACTAAATAAAACATAAAGTTATCTAAGGAAAATATAAAACCATTTGTCTACTCAAATTGAATAGTTCAGTATTTCAATGAATATTTTATGATATTTTGATTTATTGCTTTAATTTCCCACTCAACTTTATACTCATAAATGCAATCTATATGACTGTATGGTAAATTTTTGAAAGAGATATATAATAGTTCTCTTATCCTATAATTTATTCCATATTATCATTCAACATTTTGAAATATACTGTGATGTATTTTATGGCCTAGCATATAGTCTACATTTTTTTTATATTGATTAATACTCCAAATGTTTGGATGCAGAGTTTTATTAATATCAATGAGGTCAAGTTGTTCAATAGAGTTGTCTGGTTATTCTGTATCCTCACTGATTTTGTCTGCTTGCTATAGCATTTATTGAGGGAGAGATGCTAAACTCTTCAATACAATAGTGTGTGTTTTTAAATATTAAATTCTTATGAATTTCAGAAAGATAGTGTGTATATATACATACTTTTGTGTGTGTATATACACATATGTTTGTATATGTGTGTATATAAACATATGCATATAAATACATATATATATCATTTATATATATATATATATACTACTTTCAGAAAGTCATTAGTTTTGACAAAATTGAAAGTGACCATACATTTCACCAACTTTAATTCTCTCATATTTCAGATGATGCTTGAATCTGGAGAGTTTAAATATTTTTTCCAAAAATTAAAGAGATAAGTTAAAAATAAAGTTATGGTTTTCTGAAAGTCATTCCTTCATGTCATTCTTTGGATAAGCCACTCATATATTATGTACTATATATATGTTTATATATATACCAATATTTATATTTATATGTAGTTCATATTTTATATTTAATATATCAATATTTTAATATATTTTACACATATTTATCTTTGTTTATATGTATATTATTCTTTTTTACGTTTTACATATACTGGACATATAAGTATATAGGGGTGTGTGTTTGGGGGCATGTGTATAACTTGTCCAAAAGGATACATATCATATGTTTTATAGCAGAGTGCAAAGTATGCTAGAGTTGAAATCATAGAGCAAAGTCTATTTTTAAACCAGTATTTTGATATTTGTCAAATATTAGACTCTTTGGACTTTTAAGCTTCATCTGCATGATGGTAGAATTGAAGTATGTTATTGTGTCAATTCTAAAACTCATAGCTTAGGAACATCTACTATGGTTTAAGACCTGCTCCAAGTACTTTATATGGATTAACTCATTAGTATAAATGATTTATATATCCTCACCTAATATTTTATAGGGATCACCATTATCATTTTCATTTTATAAATGAGGAAAATGAACTCAGAGAGTTTGTGTAGTTATAGCTTGTAGGAAGGCAAGACGGAATTGAATACAAGCAATGGTCTCCCCAGTCTAGGCCCTTAACCCTTATGTGGTATTGTGTATACATTATAAAAAATATCTGAGGTTTGGTTATTTGTTTAATTTTCCAGTATTCTCCCTCTGTTTATATCCACATTAAGACTGAAACATATATTGGACTTCCCTGGTGACGTAGTGGTTAAGAATCAGCCTGCCAATGCAGGGGGCACGGGTTCGATCGCTGGTCTGGGAAGATCCCACGTGCTGTGGAGCAGCTAAGCCTGTGGGCCACAACTACTGAGCCCACGTGCCACAACTACCGAAGACTGTGTGCCTAGAGCCTGCGCTCCACAAAAAGAGAAGCCACTGCAATGAGAAGCCCATGCACTGCAATGAAGAGCAGCCCCCGCTCACTGCAATGAAGAACAGCCCCTGCTCGCCACAACTAGAGAAAGCCCCAACGCAGAAAAGAAGACCCAACACAGACAAAAATAAATAAATTAATTAATTAAATTTATAAAAAAAGACTGAAACATATAAAAACTACTAACATTGCTTTATATTTCTAAACAGTCAGCATAATCTCAATCTTTTAACTGCAATTCACTGTCTCAAGAAATTGTTAATATAACCAAATAACTAGCTACTCATTCTAATATGGGTGGATTAATGAGGCTTCTAAACCTACCTCTTTATTTGTTCATTGACTTGGCTCAGTAAGTGTCTTAGTAAACACTGAAATAATCATATTTGGATTATATTTCAGATAAACGTTTTACAAACAATTTTTCAAAGTGTGTAATGTTCTTATCAAACATTTGAGATTTCAAAAAATTTTATGAGATTCCTCAAATGCCCCAGTAATGCAAGTGAGTGTGTCATTGTTTGTTGTTGCCAGAATACAAAGTGGTAGGTTATTAAAATATCTAAAAACAGAGGTGGTTAATAAAAATGTACATGGTTTTGTCAAAATGTAATATTTTAATCAGAGATAATAATAGATAATAAGCAATTAAAATCATTTATATAATTTACCTACTAAATAGAAGCCAAATCTCTATATACTGTGAAACATCTTTAGTTTTGTTTTTATTTAATTCAGTTCAGGTGAAGATTAAATTTAATTTAGCAAACATATATTAGCATATTTTTGTGTTTTTACATCTCAAGTCCATCTTTGTGCCATTTTAATTAATTTTTATTTTGATTCAAGGCCAAAATTTAGCTATTCTGAGGCTTTATGAGAATTGTTAGCTTGTTTTTACTATATCCTTCACTATGAATAGCTCTTCTCAATTAGTAGGCTCTTATCTAAGATAATTCAGAAGCAATTTCTAAATCAATATTGGGACTACTCTAGAAAAAAACCTACTTTTTCATAGCAACTTGAGCTGTCATATTGCTCTTTTGACTACTTCTGCCACTTGGGACATGTGAAAGTCCTTTGTGGATCTCCATTTATAACGGTGTATGTATGTGTGTACAAAATGTAGGCAAATATATGTGCGTATATATATATACACATATACAACTTGCAGGTTTATATATCTTGTGTTAGTGTGTATGTGTATTTTTACACACACTATCATACTGAACTACTTTCAATTCACAGAGGAATAGACAGCAGGGAAATAAAGTATATTGAGGCTTGAGGGTATAGAATAGAACAGGGGGTTGAAAATCAGTGGGCAAACAAAACAAAACAAAGTAAATTCAAAAAAGAGACATAAATTAGAGAAAGGTGATGGTGTGTGTTAGGGGAAGGGGGATGGTAAATGCTAGAGGAAATAATTGCCACAAGCAAATTTATGATAAACTTTCAAGGAAGGCTTGCACGTGGTTATTAAATCTGCTTGGGAGATCTGAGCTCAAAACTTCCATGGGAGCTAGGGCAGCAGAGTGAGGATGATCTAGTAATACATCGATAGAGAACTTGGATCTAATAAGATGTGATCAGATGATAACAAAAACAATGAAAAGTAAAAAAAACAAACAAAAAGTCACCCTATTGTAATCAGAAAATATACATTAAAATTTGTAGATAGAAAAATATAGCTCATGAAATTTACACAGTAAGTCTCTTTGGTCTTTAAGGGTAATTGCTAAATGTGTTTTATATCATATCAACAATGTATAGGTATTAGAGATTTTAATAGTATTAGAATTCCCAATTCAAAAGAAAAATCAATTTTCAAAAATTGCAAAGGGAAATTCATGTGTTTAACTTCCTCAAAGAAGTGGTGCAGGCAGATAGATTTTCTCGTTTATCATCTTACACAAGGTATGATTTATCAGGAGCCATACAAAGGATGAGGGGTGCCAGGAAGGGTGATATCTTAGAAAACCTGAGAGATGTGGACATTATATCATCTTTGAATTAAAATAATTGCTTTAATTTATATCAGATTTTATAATTGACTTTATAAATTCTAAATTGTACCTTATTCCATTTAAATTTCTCCATCTGTTTTTTTCCTAATTGTTGAATTATGACTTTTTAAAATATTATATCTTTATTGGAGTATAATTGTTTTACAATGTTGTGTTAGTTTCTGCTGTACAACAAAGTGAATCAGTTATGTGTATACATATACCCTCATATCCCCTCCCTCTTGAGCATCTTTCTCACCCTCCTTATCACACCCCTCCAGGTCGTCACAAAGCACCGAGCTGATCTCCCTGTGCTATGTAGCAGCTTCTCACTAGCCATCCATTTTACATTTTGTAGGGTATATATGTCAATGCTACTCTCTCATTTCACCCAGGCTTCCCCTTTCCTCGCTGGGTCCTCAAGTCCGTTCTCTATGTCTGCGTCTTTATTCCTGCCCTGTCCCTAGGTTCATCAGTACCATTTTTTAAAGATTCCATATATGTGCATTAGCATACAGTATTTGTTTTTCTCTTTCTGACTTACTTTCTAGGTCCATCCACCTCACTACAAATAACTCAATTTAGTTTCTTTCTATGGATGAGTAATATTCCATTGTAGGTATGTGCCACATCTTCTTTATCCATTCATCTGTGGATGGACATTTATGTTGCTTCCATGTCCTGGCTATTGTAAATAGTGCTGCAATGAACATTGTGGTATATATGTCTTTTTGAATTATGGTTTTCTCAGGGTATATGCCCAGTAGTGGGATTGCTGGGTCATATGGTAGTTCTATTTTTAGTTTTTTAAGGAACCTCCATACTGTTCTCCATAGTGGCTATTTACATTCCCGCCAACAGTGCAGGAGGGTTCCCTTTTCTCCACACCCTCTCCAGCATTTATTGTTTCTAGATATTTTGATGATGGCCATTCTGACTGGTGCAAAGTGGTACATCATTGTGGTTTTGATTTGCATTTCTCTAATAATTAGTGATGTTGAGCACCTTTCATGTGTTTGTTAGCAATCTCTCTGTCTTCTTTGGAGAAATGTCTATTTAGGTCTTCTGCCCATCTTTGGATTGGGTGTTTGGTGTTTTTTTTTTTTTTTTTTGATATTGAGCTGCATGAGCTGCTTGCATATTTTGGAGAATAATCCTTTGTCAGTTGCTTCATTTGTAAAATATTTATTCCCATTCTGAGGGCTGTCATATTGTCTTCTTTATGGTTTCCTTGGCTGTGCAAAAGTTTTTAAGTTTCATTAGGTACTATTTGCTTATTTTTCTTTTTATTTCCATTTTTCTAGGAGGTGGGTCAAAAAGGATCTTGCTGTGATTTATGTCATACTGTGTTCTGCCTATGTCTTCCTCTAAGAGTTTTATAGTGTCTGGCCTTACATTTAGGCCTTTAATCCATTTTGAGTTTATTTTTGTGTGTGCTGTTAGGGAGTGTTCTAATTTTATTCTTTTACATGTAGCTGTCCAGTTTTCCCAGCACCACTTATTGAAGAGGCTGTCTTTTCTCCATTGCATATTTCTGTCTGCTTTGTGAAAGATAAGGTGATCATATGTGCATGGGTTAATCTCGGGGCTTTCTATCCTGCTCCATTGATCTATATTTCTGTTTTTGTCCCAGTACCATATTGTCTTGATTACTGTAGCTTCATAGTATAGTCTGAAGTCAGGGGGCCTGATTACTCCAGCTCTGTTTTTCTTTCTCAAGATTGCTTTGGATATTCAGAATCTTTTGTGTTTCCATAGAAATTGTAAAATTTCTTCTTCTAGTTCTGTGAAAAATGCCACTGGTAATTTGATAGGGATTGCATTGAATCTGTAGATTGCTTTGGGTAGTATAGTAATTTTCACAATGTTGATTCCTCCAATCCAAGAACATGGTATATCTCTCCATCTGTTGGTATCATCTTTAGTTTCTTTCATCTGTGTCTTATAGTTTTCTGCATACAGGTCTTTTGCCTCCTTAGGTAGGTTTATTCCTAGGTAATTTATCCTTTTTGTTGCAGTGGTAAATGGGAGTGTTTCCTTAATTTCTCTTTCAGATTTTTCATCATTAGTGTATAGGAATGCAAGAGATTTCTGTGCATTAATTTTGTATCCTGCTACTTTACCAAATTCATTGATTAGCTATAGTAGTTTTCTGGTTGCATCTTTAGGATTTTCTATGTCATCTGCAAACAGTGAAGGTTTTACTTCTTCTTTTCCAATTTGGGTTCCTTTTATTTCTCTTTCTTCTCTGATTGCCATGGCTAAAACTTCCAAAACTCTGTTGAATAATAGTCGTGACAGTGGGCACCCTTGTCTTGTTCCTGATCTTAGAGAAAATGATTTCAGTTTTTCTCCATTGAGAATGATATTGGTAGTGGGTTTCTCATACATGGCCTTCTTTATGTTGAGGAAGGTTCCCTCTATGCCTACTTTCTGGAGAGTTTTTATCGTAAATGGGTTTTGAATTTTGTCAAAAGCTTTATCTGTGTCTATTGAGATGATCATATGGTTTTTATCCTTCAGTTTGTTAATATGGTGTATCACGTTGATTGATTTGCGTATACTGATGAATCCTTGCATTCCTGGGATAAACCACACTTGATCATGTTGTATGATCCTTTTTAATGTGTTGTTGGATTCTGTTTGCTAGTATTTTGTTGAGATTTTTCACGTATGTTCATCAGTGATATTTGCCTGTAGTTTTCTTTTTTTCTGACATCTTTGGTTGTTGTATCAGGGTGATGGTGGCTTTGTAGAATGAGTTTAGGAGTGTTCCTCCCTCTGCTATATTTTGGAAGAGTTTGAGAAGGATTGGTGTTAGCTCTTCTCTAAATGTTTGATAGAATTCACCTGTGAAGCCATCTGGCCCTGGGCTTTTGTTTGTTGGAAACTTTGTTTTTTTTAATAATTTTTTTTTTTAATTTTTGGCTGTGTTGGGTCTTTGGTAATGGGCACAGGCTTTCTCTAGTTGCAGTGAGTGGGGTCTTCTCCTCGTTGTGGTGGGTGGGCTTCTCATTGAGGTGACCTCTCCCACTGTGGAGCATGGTCTCCAGGCTCATGGACTTCGGTAGTTGTGGCACGCAGGCCCAGCAGCTGTGACTCGCAGGCTCCAGAGCTCAGACTCAGTTGTTGTAGCACACAGGTCCAGCTGTTCCATGACATGTGGGATCCTCACAAACCAGGGCTCAAACCCGAGTCCCCTGCTTTGGCAGGCATACACTCAACCTCTGAGCCACCAGGGAAGCCCTGTTTGTTGGAAGATTTTTAATCACCGTTTCAATTTCAGTGCTTGTGATTGGTCTGTTCATTTTTCCTATTTCTTCCTGATTCAGTCTTGGAAAGTTGTACTTTACTAAGAATTTATCCATTTCTTCCAGGTTGCCCATTTTATTGGCATATAGTTGCTTGTAGTAGTCTCTCATGATCTTTTGTATTTCTGTGGTGTCAGTTGTTACTTCTCCTTTTCATTTCTAATTTTGTTGATTTGAGTCTTCTTTTCCTGATGAGTCTGGCTAATGGTTTGTCAATTTTGTTTATCTTCTCAAAGAACCAGCATTTAGTTTTATTGATCTTTGCTATTGTTTCCTTCATTTCTTTTTCATTTATTTTTGATCTGGTCTTTATGATTTCTTTCCTTCTGCTAACGCTGTTTTTTTATTTGTTTGTTTGGTTTTTCTTTCTCTAATTGCTTTAGGGTAATGTTAGGTTTTTTACTTGAGATTTTTCTTGTTTCTTGAGGTAGGAATTTATTGCTATAAACTTTCCTCTTAGAACTGCTTTTGCTGTGTCCCACAGGTTTTCGGTTGTCATGTTTTCATTGTCATTTGTGTCTATGTATTTTTTTATTTTGTCTTTGGTTTCTTCAGTGATCCCTTGGTTGTTTAGTAGTGTACTGTTTAGCCTCCAAATTCATAAAATCAAGACTAATGGTTGCTGACCCTGTTCTTCTAATTTCTTGTTTATGTTCATTTTTACAAATTTCTTGACATGCTTAGGAGTCATGATTTACTTTGAATCTGGTGCAAGATGAATTTAAATTATGTTTACTATTTGAAAAATCAGAAAATGAGCTCCCACTTACAGATCCATATCACTTAATAGTTAAATTGAGATAATCTTGATTATAATTTTTGATACAAATTATTCTTTGGGGGATCCAACTTTCCAGAAAGTACAAGACTTATGAAAAACAAACACATATTCATTGCTAAAGTTTTCAATAAATTTAGAAGCTCTTATTTGAGTGATTAACCCTAGAAATTATTTTTTCCAAATTTAGGCAAATTATTTGAAAAAAAATTCCTACATTTTATTTAATGAGTAAAAGTGACACCACTAACAATTAATCTAGCTGAAAGTTAACTAATTTACAACTTCCTTTACTAGCATGTACATGTTTATCATTCTGATTTTTGTGAATGTTTTTATTTTGGAGTTCTTCCAATTCTTTAAGCATGATTTAGTGCTAACTGATTTTTCTCAGACAATTAGGAGGATGTGAGATATGCTCTATCAATATTTCCTCTGTGTGTGTGTTTGTGTGTACTCCAGTATTTGAAGTGGAAAGAAAATATAAAGCAATATTTTCTAATTGCTTGAAGATACCTGAAGTCACTTGACTATAGACAACTACTTTAAACAGACTAAGACTGTAACAAGGAAGAACAATTCTGACTCCATACTGGATTTGTTTCTTTTACGTTAACCTTTGTATTCTGTTGCTTTTTCTACAAATTCATCACTAAAGGGATGTTGCCTATAGCTTAAGGTATATGTAATGGCTTGTATCTGGGAACCTTTCCTCCCATGCTTGAGTGTTAAGCTTTGTTTAGCTCACAGGAAACAACTGACCAGGCCCACCTGTGAGTGGCTACAGGAAAGAAGAAATTAACACATCCCCTCCAGAGTCTGGCTGGAATATTTGCAACAATTTATTGCCTTTTTTTTACTGTGTCTCCACACCTCCCCCTCTTTATAAAATAAACTAGCATCCAAACCCAGGAAATATAGTTCTTTGGGACACTAGTCCACTATCTTCTCAGTCTGCTGGCTTTCTGAATAAAGTCACTATTCCTTTCCCCAACAACTCGTCTCTCAGTTTATTGGCCTGTTCTGTGGTGAACAGTAGAATCTTGGACTCAGTAACAATTCTATATGGTCCTGAGATCCAACTCAGGCAATGCATCCTATTATTGAGAGAATATGAAGATATTTCACTCTTCCTGGATTTATGGTGTTGTCATCCAGTCTTTTAATAACTCTGTGAATGTGACTTATTTCTGACAATCTTTTCTGTTATGCTATTATCACTCGATTCATTCACATATTTCTGACTTTATGTAAGAATAAAGGAAATGTTAGCATAGTTTATGTGGTATTCATAATATTCCCACCTAAATTCAACACTGGTAATAAATTGTCTAAATGTTTTCTAAGCAGGTGATCTGGAGAAAATACATTAAAGTACATACTCTGTATGGAACAACCAGATCAACTAACCAGTGTGAACATTTCCAGAGAAAAAGGGGAAAATATCCTGAGAATCAGGCACATGTGGCTTTATTCAAACAAAAGTACTCATGTTTAGGTGACAAGTTACTGAACTTCTATGTGAGCCTCAATTTTTTCAGGTGGAATGTGAATATTATACATTAATAGTCCTAGGGTTTTATGAATTTATAAGATGCATGAATATAAGATAATCATACTGTAAATATTAGTTTTCACCCTTCACTAAGTTCCCAGTAGTGTTGATTTCCTAATTCTACAGTTGTGTCACAACATGATGACATAAAAATGATTTATTATTTCATAATAATAATATATTATATTATAATGATATAACAATAAACAATTTTAACACATTTTTAAAAGATTTTTTAACCATGAGTATCTATAATTGTAATGGTAGACTAACACTTTTCATTTTATTGATGAGCATATTCATTACCTTTATAAAGATGAAAATATGTTTACATTTTTTAGCAGTTAACTCATACATTAATTGGGAATTAGTATGTGTCTATTCTCTGGCAGCTGGAGTTACATTAAAAATTAGAGTGTAACTGTTCTTTACATGTTTTTTCCTGGAAAATTTGCTTTTATCTAAAACAACAGAAGAAAAGCATTATCTCAATTGTTATTTAGTCAGTGTCACATTTGTTTATTTCAGTGTCAGTTTATGACTGTTTGCAATATTTTCTTTGCTTACTTATCCCTGATATCAAAGTAAGTAGAATATGCATTATTTCCTCTGACAGAATCATAGTTTCCTCAAGAATTAGAGGAAGAAAATAGCTATTTAGGGAGCAGCAACTATAGAAATATTCCCTTTATCTCTGAAATACAAGGTTCACGTAAGTTAATGTATATCCAACTTCTCAATGTTTATGAAGTCTCTTGATTCTTACTGTAATTCAGAATGTTGCTAAGTACTAATTGGAAGGGTTTTGAGTCACTCCATAAGATATTTTACAATTGGTCAAGTTTCAAATCTTGTTCCTCTGAATGATTATTCCATTGAGGCTTGTCACTAAATTAAAACCCTCTACTACTTTTTAATTATTTTGTCCTTCAGAATCATTACTGAGACCCCCAAGTCTAAGGCTAAAAATCATATAGATTTTTGTTGTCATTGTTATTGTTGTTGCTTATAGATATTACTCTCTAACTACCATATACCTTTTTTAAGCTTTATGCTTAAATTAAGCTTTTTAAAATAGATTTCCCAAGCCCCAACAATAATTTTTAATATTTGTGTAAGAAGATGTTATAATTGGAATTGGCATTTATGAGTATCATATTTTTTAATGTAATAATTAAATTTAATGTATTTAATGTAATACATCTTCCAGATGTCTGATACTACCCAAATTAATTAATGTTGATACATATTAAGACAAATTTCAGATTGAGCTTAATCTAGTTATGAATAAAATAAAGTCTTATTTTTTAAGAAATACATTTTGTAATGCTATAGCTACTATAGATAGTGATTCCTCTGATGCATCTGGGCAAAGTAAATTGAAAACCGTCTGGAAATAATTCACCATTCTAGGTGCCATTAAGAACATTCATGATTAATGGGAAGAGGACAAATTGTTAACATTAACAGGAGTTAGTTGATTCCAACCCTCACAGATGATTTTGAGAGGTTCAAAACTTCAGCAGAGGAAGCAACTGCAGGTGTACTGGAAATAGCAAGAGAAGAATTAGAAGTGGAGCCTGAAGATATGGCTGAATTGCTGTAAGCTGATGATAAAACTTGAACAGATGAGCAAAGAAAGAAGATTCTTGAGATGGAATCTACTCCTGGTGAAGATGCCATGAGGATTGTTGAAGTGACAGCAAAGGATTTAGAATATTACACCATTTTGTTGGTAAAGCAGAGACAGGGTTTGAGAGGACTGACTCCAGTTTTGAAAGAGGTTCTACTGTGGGTAAAATGCTGTCAAATAGCATTGCATGCTGCAGAGAAATTTTTCATGAAAGGAAGAGTCAATCAATGTGGCAAACTTCATTGTAGTCTTATTTTAAGAAATTACCACAGCCATCCCAAACTTTAGGAACCACTATCCTGATCAGTCAGCAGCCATCAACATAGAGGCAAGACCCTCACCAGCCAAAATGTTATGACTCACTGAAAGCTCAGATGATCGTTAGCATTTTTTAACAATAAAGTATTTTTAAATTAGGGTTTGTACATTGTTTTTTTAGGCATAATGCTATTGCACATTTAATAGACTACAGTATAGTGTAAAGATAACTTTTATATGCATTGGGAAACCAAAAATTTGTTTGACTTGCTCTATTATGATATTTACTTAACTGAGGTGGTCTAGAACCAAACCCGTGATATCGCCAAGATACTCCTGCATTTAACTCTGTTATTTTAGGACAAAAGCATCAAGTGTGGAGGCCAGAATACTCCTCCATAATCAGAGGGGGACTTGGGTAAGCTCATGGGTTGTAGTTTCTCGCCTGTCAGATAAGAAAGATTAGGTCAAATTATCCCTTCACTTACAAAGAAGGGTCCATGTTGGATTGCCTCTCCCAATATGATGTAACAATTTCAAGCACACCAAATTCTGACTGAAACACTTTTCTAGTTGGAACTTTTGTGAACTTGACCCTTGATCAGCATTTATGCATATTCAGCCCAACTGTACGATGAAGTGAATCATTCCTCACAGTTACAATATTAAGGAACACAATCCTGAGCTCCTTTCACAAACAGAGTTTTTCAAACTTGGGGAAACTTTTTTAAAAGATATACTACTAGAGAGGGGAAAGGATACAACTATGTCACATAAGATATAATTAATAAATATCTTCAAACAACCAATTCCTTAGACATTGATATTTCATTCTACTATGGCACATTATATCCATGGCACATCAATCAACAAAAATAATTTAATATGCATGTGTCCACATGAATAGGCAATATATGCATATTCATGTGGACACATGCATATTATACGTATATGTATCTATATACACACATGTTTACACATATATAAGTACATATGTATACTATATATACACAGTTTTCTAAGTACATGCTGGTTAATTTGGTGCCAGTGATATATTTACATTTCTATTTGCTTGTCTGTTATTCTGAATTTAATTCTGTTTCTGCTGAATATCTGGGGACATCATCCATGTATGATATTTAAGTTTCTAGGATTGTTTTCTATTTGCCTGGCACTGAAAGTATGATCAAGAAATGTGAACTCCTCGCTGTAGCTATGTTTTTCAGGGGTATCTCTAAGTAGGTCTAGTACACTGACTCCAACACTATGAAGCTCATATTGGATTTCAATGTGTGGCTTTGAAATCCCAGGCATGGTGCAATTTTCTGAATTATTCACACATAATCACTCCATAGGGTTACATTTAAGCATGATGGGAAAGCGCCTTAAAGCAGGCAGCCATGAAGAGTCTTGTCCTGTAGTCGATATTCAGAATACATTAAGATTGATGATAACATAATGTTCATGATCTAAATGTGTTAAATTACCTATTCAGAGATTACGGTAGAGATAATGATTTCAGATGTCTCAGATAAGCATTTAATCATCATTTTCTCCACTTATTGTTATTAGATGGATATACATTCAAAAAGCAGAAGAAAAAGAAGACTAATTCACTAAGTGGCATTGATTCTACATAATGCACAGTTAGAAATGCCCATCAAAAGTATGGCTATCAGAAATAATACAGTAAGTAAATAAATTATGTCTCTTAAACTAATAATGGAATAATACTATTACTACTGCTGCTAATAATCATGGTTTTAAAATGAAAGTACATACTATTTTCAGAATCTAAAAGAGTTAAAGAAGATATAAGCAAAATTACATCTTGAATAATCTAAAATTTATAATTAAAAAGGTGACTATTACAAATGATTTGGCAAAATATAGTTTCATAAGTTTAAGAAATGTAAAGCAACTTTTTAGATTTCTAAGAATAGTACACAAAGGAACAAATATAGTCCATTATAAGTAAAACTAGGTGAATATTACAGGTGAATATTATAGGTGAATACTAGGTGAATTGTATAATTTTATAACACTTGTTTTTAGTTTGTTCTCATTTGCAAACCCTGTCTTCTCAATCCACAAGGTACCCAGTATATATTATCCAAGCATATGGCTGGATACAACTGCTTTTGATGATTGAGGCACATAAAAAAGACTTGATGCTAGAATGAGCTTGGAATGAATAGCACTTTTAAAACAACTAGGACATAATTCATTGACCAAGAGACAACTGGTAGACGATTAAGCTTACAGGGCCAGATCATAGGAGAATCCATAAACCATGGTAAATTCCAGTTGCCACGGTTGCCAATTAGAAGGTTTTAAGCGGCATGATGACACAATATTCAGTACAAGAAAAATGTCACCTCGGAACTCTCTGGTGATGAACTATTAGGAAGCAAAATTGGAGGTTGATAATTGGAAAGACTCGAGATATATTGTGAGCGTAGGAAAAAAACTTGATGGATTGATTTCAGAGTGTGATGAGGAAGTGGAAAGTAGAAATGAAACTGGGTAGAAAGAGACTGTAGGCAAGTGTAAACAGAGAAGAAATTTCAGTTTAAAATACCAGTGAGACGTCCAACAAGAAATTTCATAGCAGTGGAATGTACAAGTCTGGAGTTTAGAGTACATGTCCCAAGTCAGGAAATACATTTAAGGGTTATCAGCATGGAAATGACACTAAGCAAAAAAAGAAGATGGAAATCAGAACTCTGTCTACGAATGAATATTCATATTGTACTAAGAAAGCTAACATTATCTCTCTATTTTGACAAATGTACTCCAATTTCTTTATGTTAATCTCATGTTGCATTTAATGAGAACTGAGAAGGTAAGGAAAAAAAGCAGTTTTATTTAGGCAAATGTTTTGGTACATTTTTTACTTTACCATTTAATTAACACACTTAATCATAGCTAAAATATTTATATGAATCAATTTAATAAAACAAAATTGTTCCTTATTGATTTTAGCAAATATTATTTACTACATGTAAGAAAGTTGCTTCAGGGAAAGTAAAAACTGTTATGAGAAGTATAATTTACAACTAAGTTTAGGTAATTACTCAGTATCATTTCTACTGATTTTATTATATAAGCCTTGGATCATGTTTTCAACAAATAGTCAAGAAATGAAACCAGGATTCAAAATAAATAAATAAACACATATATTTATAGATCTTTTTTTCTCTGTCTTTAAAGTTAAGAGCTGCTTTTCTCATAGGCTATTTTCTTCCACAGAAAATACTATATTGGAGAAAATTTCTTTCATACTTCATGAGTGCAGAATTTATTAAATTTCTGGTTGGCTTTAGGCAGAAAGGTATGTTTGAGGTTAATGTGGGAAAATAATAAAATAAAATAAATGGAGGTGATTTAATCTGAAGGAAAAAATGCTTCCCAGAATTTCCAACATGAAACCACTTTTAAAGGAAAAAACACCTATGATACCTATAAGGTAGTTGTTTTCCTTCATGCCTTACAGCCTCAGTTCTCTGAAAGAAAGTTGTACTTAAAAAAATCTAGTGTCCCACATTTATAAGATGTTCAAAAATACTTGTTTATTTGACAGTGTTTGCCACTTGGTAATAAATTGTTATACTAATTTAAATGGCTAGACAAGTATATATCTTTGAAAGTATTTCTTAATTTGAAATTTTCATTTGACATGACTTCCCAGTGATTTTACTATAAAGAGGATTTTATAATAGTCTTAAACGTAAGAGAAATCACACATGCAAAGGTGACAAAAATTATCTTCGATAACTGATGGGAAAATTTGCTAAGAGTAAAGATATTCTACTTATTAATACAAGTATAAATTCAAATTGGTAAACGTTAATAAAAAATACTAGGACTTCAAGTAACTGAGATAACATATGTAAGGTGTGTAAAAGAGTACCTACTACCCAGAATAGCCAATAAAAATAACCTTTAGAACTCAATAATAAGAAAACACACAAATCAATTAAAATATGGGCAAAAGATATGAACAGACACCTCATCAAGGAAGATATACAAATGGCAAATTAACACATGAAAACCTGCTCAACATCGTACGTAATTAGAGGATTCAAAATCAAAACAACGAGATACCACTACACATCTTTTAGAATGGCCAAAATCTCAAACACTGAGAACACCAAATAGTGACAAGGATATGGAACCATAGGAACTCTCATTCATTCCTGATGTGAATGAAAAATGATACAGACACTTTGGAAAACAGTCTGGCAGTTTTTTACAAAGTTAACGTACTCTTACCATACAATCCAACAAATAAGCTCCTTGTTATTTACCCAAAAGAGTAGAAAACTCACATCTACACAAAAACCTGCACATTATGAATGTTTATAGCAGCTTTACTCATAACTGTCAAAACTTGGAAGCAACCAAGATGTCCTTCAATGGGTGAATGGATAAACAAACTGTGGTGCTTTTATACATTGGTATATTATTCAGCACTAAAAAGAAATGAGCTATCAAGTCATGAAAGTACATGGAGGAAACTTAAATGCCCATTGCTAAGTGAAACAAGGCAATTTGAAAATGCTGTGTACTGTGTGATTCCCATTATATTACATTCCGAAAAAAGCAAAACTATGGAGATAGTAAAAAGATAAATGGTGGCCAGAGGATCAAGAGGAGAGAAGGATGGATAGGTAGGTGGAGCACAGAGGATTTTTTAGGGCAGTGAAATTATTCTGTATGATACTGTAATGGTGGATATATGTCACTATACATTTTTCAAAAACCATAAAATTTTCACCATGAAAAGTAAACCTTGGGCTTCCCTGGTGGTGCAGTGGTTGAGAGTCTGCCTGCCGATGCTGGGGACATGGGTTCATGCCCCGTTCCAGGAAGATCCCACATGCCACAGAGTGGCTAGGCCCATGAGCAATGGCCACTGCACCTATGTGTCCAGAGCCTGTGCTCCACAATGGGAGAGACCACAACAGTGAGAGGCCCGCGTACCGCAAAAAAAAAAAAAAAAAAAAAGTAAACCTTGTGCAAACTATGAACTTATTTAATGATATTGATTCAATATTGGTTCTTTGATTGTAATAAATGTACTACACAAATGCAAGATGTTAATAACAGGAGAGACTAGGGAAAGAGGAGAGGAGCTTAAGGGAATTCTCTGTACTTTCTTCTCAATTTTCCTCTGAACCTAAAACTGCACTAAAAAAATAAGTATCAATTTAAAAAACCAAACAAACCCAACAAAAAAGAAAAACAGGAAATGAGAAATTGTCTCTATGTCTTATAACTGCACATCTCTGGGATGTTTACATAACATATTGAAGTAGTTCCAATCTCCTAAATATTAGAGGAGATAATGTTAAATATATACCTGGAATCTAACAATGATCAATAAAAAAAATTGTTGGTTTTGTTGATGATTGTACTCCTGTGAGGGTTGTTATCTGAAAATCCACCATCAGCATTCAAATTCTATGAGATCATAATTTAAATAACTTGAGAAAAATTAGAAAGATTAAAATATTAATTGGACATTTCTAAACTAGTCATGGAAGAAAATGGCTGGGGTTAATAAGGCAAAAATAAATTTAAAAATGGAATAAATTTTAGAGTAAGCAAATAGACATCACTGAGTAAACAAATAATGAAGTATAAATTGCTGACAAAAGGCATCCTCCTGCTTCTCTCTAATTTCTTTCATCACATTCCAGAAAAATTGTAATCAAATTGTAAACAATAGTAAAGTATATTTAAAAACTAATCAAAAATATTGATGCAGAAGTGGGGGGGAAATACGTGAAAATAATGTAATATTTACAAGAGAATTTGTGTCTACAAATCAGAAGTACAGAAGACTCTTCCACGTGTACTTTCAGAACAATAGTCAATGAAAGAAACCACAGCAAAGAGAGGACGTGCCAAAAGAATGAGGACAAATATTATTGCAATTTTCCAAAATGGGAAATAAGGGGATTCTAAAACTACATATCAGTTAGCCAAAATGCTTGACATGTGTCTTGGCAAAATTCTGAAACAGATTATGTAGCAGATGGTTTGTGAACATTTCACAATTATATTGTTGATCACTAGGCTCCAACATGAATTCACATGGTGGAAATCATACTAAAGTAATTGTCTTTCCATTTTCATTGTTGCATAAATTAGGTCAGTGGACTAGCGGGATACAGATTCATAACAACTTGAATTCAGCGAAGAATTTTGCAAAGATTGTTATCAAAATGTTTTGTGTGATTTTCTAAAATGTTTCTGGCATGAAAGTGTTATTACATGGAATTTTTTGTTGTTGAATAACTAATTCTTGTTATAAATTTGTGGATACAGTTCTGAATAAGTATCATATATCAGAAACACCTGTGGAGCATTTTCTAAAAACATGTGCTTAGATCCAAAGCCTACCGCAGATATCCTAATTCAGTAAGCATGGTTATATTTAGGTTATTTTAAACAATAATTTACAAAATAATATAATGCAAGTGATTTTTCAATTTTATCTGAGAAAATTAATACTATTTATAATTATTCTTTTAGTTTTGGGGTTGCACTATTTATTTTTCATAAATGACTTTATTGTATCCTACTATAGCTACTATAGCTATTCCATTTATAATTCAAGTCATGATAATGGTATTATTTTCAGTTTTTACTTTAAACTTTATTTCTTAGCATTGTCTACTTTCAAAACGTTATGCAGATCAACACTTTAAAAGATATTACCGGGGATTCCCTGGTGGCACAGTGGTTGAGAGTCCACCTGCCGATGCAGGGGACATGGGTTCGTACCCCGGTCTGGGAAGATCCCACATGCCGCGGAGCGGCTGGGCCCGTGAGCCATGGCCGCTGAGCCTGCGCGTCTGGAGCCTGTGCTCCACAAAGTGAGAGGCCACAACAGTGAGAGGCTCACGTAACACACACACACACACAAAAAAAAAGATATTACCATATTATGAGTCCTCTCAAAACCCTTCAAGGACTTTACCTCTCATATGGAATAAAAAACCTTATCCACAAACTTCTGTATAACTGAGCACCCTCTAACCTCTGAGATCTCACCTTCTAATGACTTTCTTTCTCATTCACTCTACTTCAGACAGAGTGCCCTTTTTTACTATGCTTCAAACAGGGCTGTCACCATATTGGTACCCTGGTATTTGCATTCCCTCTACCTTAGATATCCACATGGATTGTTCCATCCCTTATGTATTTTAGTTATTGTCTGTCTCCCACACAAGGATTTTTGTCTGTTTTATTCAATGTTGTATCCACAGATACTTCTTGGTATCTAGCATATATATATTAAGTGGAACATATATTAATGAGTGAATAAATAAATAAATAAGTTATCTTTGCTCCTATGCGTCTTAAAAATAGAATAACTGTTTTTATCCTGAAATTAATCAAGATATTGATTTTATAAATTATTGATTATAGGACTATATGAGACACCACCATTCTATTTAACATTGCCATATTCGTAAAAACATATTTAATAGGAGAGTTAACATTAAAAATACAAATACTTCCAAAGACTATATATCTTAGTCATTTGACTGCTTTATTTAAAATGCTGCCATTTTCCTTTCTAATTTACCTGTCTTTGCTATATTTGAGAGCATACTGACACAAATTTAATTAATACTTTCTGAAAAAATTGTAAAATCATTTATTATGTCTGTTTCATGTCATAATGTTGTCAGTTATACTCAACATACACAAATACAACTCAACAAGAAAAAGAAATATAACCCAATTTAAAATTTAGCAAATGACATTAGACATTTATTCAAGGAAGATATATGAATGGCCAGTAAGCACATGAAATGATGCTCAAAATCATTAATCATTAGGAAAAAACAAATCAAAACAACAATGAGATACCACTTCACATGAACTAGGAGGAATAAAAAAGAAAAATACAATGAATATTGGCACGAAATAGAGAAAATGGAACCCTTATTCTTTGCTGATGTGATTGTAAGATGGTATAGTAGCTTTGGAAAACATTTTAGCCATTCGTCAAAATGTTAAACATAAGACCAAGCAATTCCATTTCTAGATGTATACCTCAAATTGATAGAAACAGGGGGCTTCCCTGGTGGCGCAGTGGTTGAGAACCTGCCTGCCAATGCAGGGAACACGGGTTCGAGCCCTGGTCTGGGAAGATCTCACATGTCGCAGAGCAACTGGGCCCGTGAGCCACAACTACTGAGCCTGCGCGTCTGGAGCCTATGCTCCGCAACAAGAGAGGCCAAGACAGTGAAATGCCCGTGCACCGCGATGAAGAGTGGCCCCCGCTCGCCGCAACTAGAGAAAGCCCTCGCACAGAAACGACAACCCAACACAGCCAAAAATAAATAAATAAATTTATTTAAAAAAAAATTGATAGAAACATACTTTTACTTAATAATTTGAACATAAATATTTATAGCAGCATTATTAATGCTAATAAAAATGAAAACAATCCAAATATATATTAACTAATTAATAAAAAATAAGATATATACATATGATGATAATAGCAAGGACATGGAAGCAACATAAATGTCCACTGACAGATGAATGGATAAAGATGTAGTACATATACACAATGGAATATTACTTAGCCATTAAAAGGAATGAAATTGGGTCATTTGTAGAGACAAGGATGGATCTAGAGACTGTCATACAGAGTAAAGTAAGTCAGAAATAGAAAAACAAATATCATTTATTAATGTATACATGTAGGATCTAGAACAATGGTATGGATGCAAAGCATTCTATTTGCAAAGCAGAAACAGAGACACAGATGAAGAGAATAAAAGTATAGACACCAAGGCAGAAAAGAGGGCGTGGAATGAATGGGAGACTGGGATTGACATATACACACCACTATGTATAAAATAGATAATTAACCAGAACCAGCTGTATAGCACAGGAACTCAAGTCTGTGCTCTATGGTGACTTAAATGGGAAAGAAATCCAAAAAAGAGAATATATATATATATATATATATATACATACATACATACATATACAAATAGCGAATTCACTTTGCTGTGCAGCAGAAACTAACACAACATTGTAAAGCAACATAACCCAATTAAAAAAAAAAATCCACCAGAAGGCAGAAAGCAGAAGCAAGAAGAATTACAATTCTGCAGCCTGTGGAACAAAAAGCACATTCACAGAAAGATAGACAACATGAAAAGGCAGAGGGCTATGTATCAGATAAAGGAACAAAATAAAACCCCAGAAAAAGAATTAAATGAAGTGGAGATAAGAAACCTTTCAGAAAAAGAATTCCAAATAATGATAGTGAAGGTGATCCAGGACCTCGAAAAAGAACAGAGGCAAAGATAGAGAAGATATAAGAAATGTTTAACAGAGACCTAGAAGAATTAAAGAACAAACAGAGATGAACAATACAATAACTGAAATGAAAAACACACTAGAAGGAATCAGTAGCAGAATAACTGAGGCAGGAGAATGGATAAGTGACCTGGAAGACAGAATGATGGAATTCACTGCTGCAGAACAGAATAAAGAAAAAAGAATGAAAAGAAATGAAGACAGCCTAATAGACCTCTGGGACAACATTAAATGCAACAACATTCACATTAGAGAGGTCACAGAAGGAGAAGAGAGAGAGAAAGGACCCGAGAAAATATTTGAAGAGATTATAGTCAAAAACTTCCCTAACATGGGAAAGGAAAGAGCCACCCAAGTCCAGGAAGCACAGAGAGTCCCATACAGGATAAACCCAAGGAGAAATACGTCAAGACACATAGTAATCAAATTGGCAAAAATTAAAGACAAAGAAAAATTCTTGAAAGCAGCAAGGGAAAAATGACAAATAACATACAAGGGAACTCCCATAGGGTTAACAGCTGATTTCTCAGCAGAAACTATACAAGCCAGAAGGGAGTGACATTATACACTTAAAGTGATGAAAGGGAAGCACCTACAAACAAGATTACTCTAACTGGCAAGGTTCTCATTCAAATTCAATGGAGAAATCAAAAGCTTTACAGACAAGCAAAAGCTAAGAGAATTCAGCACCACCAAACCAGCTATACAACAAATGCTAAAGGAACTTCTCCAAGTGGGAAACACAAGAGAAGAAAAGGACCTACAAAAACAAACCCAAAACAATTAAGAAAATGGTCATAGGAACATACATATCGATAATTACCTTAAACATGAAAGGATTAAATGCTCCAACCAAAAGACACAGGCTTGCTGAATGGATACAAAAACAAGACCTATATATAAGCTGTCTACAGCAGACCCACTTCAGACCTAGGGACACATACAGACAGAAAGTGAGGGGATAGAAAAAGATATTCCATGCAAATGGAAATCAACAGAAAGCTGGAGGACTTCCCTGGTGGCGCAGTGGTTGAGAGTCCGCCTGCCGATGCAGGGGACACGGGTTTGTGCCCCGGTCTGGGAAGATCCCACATGCAGCGGAGCGGCTGGGCCCGTGAGCCATGGCCGCTGAGCCTGCGCGTCCAGAGCCTGTGCTCCGCAAGGGTAGAAGCCACAACAGTGAGAGGCCCGCGTACCGCAAAAAAAAAAAAAAAAAAAGAAAGCTGGAGCAACAAAACTCATATCAGATAAAATAGACTTTAAAATAAAGAATGTTACTACAGACAAGGAAGGACAGTACATAATGATCAAGGGATCAATTCAAGAAGATATAACAATTATAAATATATACGCACCCTACATAGGAGCACCTCAATACATAAAGCAACTGCTAACAGCTATAAAAGAGGACATCGACAATAACACAATACTAGTGGCAGACTTTAACACCACACTTACACCAATGGACAGATATCCAAACAGAAAATTAATAAGGAAACACAAGCTTTAAATGACACAGTAGACTAGATAGATTTAATTGATATTTATAGGAAAATCCATCCAAAAATAGCAGATTACACTTTCTTCTCAAGTGCGTATGGAACATTTTCCAGGATAGTTCACATCTTGGGTCACAAATCAAGCCTCAGTAAATTTAAGAAAATTAAAATCATATCAAACATCTTTTCTGAACCCAAGGTTATGACATTAGAAATCAATTAGATGGAAAAAAAAACATAAACAAACACAAACACATGGAGGCTAAACAATACATTACTAAATAACCAAGAGATCACTGAAGAAATCAAAAAGAAAATCAAAAAATACCTAGAGACAAATGACAATGAAAACACAATGATCCAAAACCTATGGGATGCAGCAAAAGCAGTTCTAACAGGGAAGTTTATAGCTATACAAGCCTACCTCAAGAAACAAGAAAAATCTCAAATAAACAATCTAACCTTATACCTAAAGGAACTAGAGAAAGAAGAATAAACAAAAGCCAAAGTTAGCAGAAGGAAAGAAATCATAAAGAGCAGAGCAGAAATAAATGAAATAGAAACAAAGAAAACAGTTGCAAAGATCGATAAAACTAAAAGCTGGTTCTTTGAGAAGTTAAACAAATTGATAAACCATTAGCCAGCCTCATCAAGAAAAAGAGGGAGGGGAGTAAAATCAATAAAATTAGAAATGAAATAGGAGAAGATGCAACAGGCACCGCAGAAATACAAAGCATCCTAAGAGACTACTACAAGCAACTCTATGCCAATAAATGGACAACCTGGAAGAAATGGACAAATTCTTAGAAAAGTATAACCTTCCAATACTGAATCAGGAAGAAATAGAAAATATGAACAGACCAACCACAAGTAATGAAATTGAAAGTGTAATTAAAAATCTTCCAACAAACAAAAGTCCAGAACCAGATGGCTTCACAGGTGAATTCGATCAAATATTTAGAGACGAGCTAACACCCATCCTTCTCAAACTCTTCCAAAAACTTGCAGAGGAAGGAACACTCCCAAACTCATTCTATGAGGCCACCGTCACCCTGACACCAAAACTCGAAAAAGATACTACTAATAAAGAAAATTAGAGACCAATATCAGTGATGAATATAGATGCAAAAATCCTCAACAAAATACCAGCAAACAGAATCCAACAGCACATTAAAAGGATCATACACCATGATCAAGTGGGATTTATCCCAGGGATGCAAGGATTCTTCAATATACACAAATCAATCTATGTGACACACTGTATTAACAAACTGAAGAATAAAAAACATATGATCATCTCAATAGATGCAGGAAAAGGTTTTGACACAACTCAACACCCATTTACGATAAAATCCCTACAGAAAGTGGGCATAGAGGGAACCTACATCAACATAATAAAGGCCATATATGACAAACCCACATTAAACATCATTCTCAATAGTGAAAAACTGAAAGCATTTCCTCTAAGATCAGAAAAAGACAGGGATGTCTACTCTCGTCACTATCATTCAACATAGTTTTGGAAGTCCTAGCCATGCCAATCAGAGAAGAAAAAGAAATAAAAGGAATACAAATTGGAAAAGAAGAAGGAAATCTGTCACTGTTTGCAGATGACATGATACTATACATAGAGAATTCTAAAGATGCCACCAGAAAACTACTAGAGTTAATTAATGAATTTGGTGAAGTAGCAGGATACAAAATTAATGCACAGAAATCTCTTGCATTCCTATACACTAATGATGAAAAATTTGAAAGAGAATTTAAGGAAACACTCCCATTTACCACTGCAACAAAAAGAATAAAATATCTAGGAATAAACCTCCCTAGGGAGACAAAAGACCTGTATGCAGAAAACTATAAGACACTGATGAAAGAAATTAAAGATGATACCAACAGATAGAAAGATATACCGTGTTCTTGGATTGGAAGAATCAATATTGTGAAAATGACTACACTACCCAAATTAATCTACAGATTCGATGTAATCCCTATCAAATTACCAATCATATGTTTTACAGAACGAGAACAAAATATCTTAAAATTTGTATGGAGATACAAAAGACCCCGAATAGCCAAAGCAATCTTGAGGGGAAAAAAAGGAGCTGGAGGAATTAGGCTCCCTGACTGCATACTATACTACAAAGCTACAGTAATCAAAACAATATGGTACTGGCACAAAAACAGAAATATAGATCAATGGGACAGGATAGAAAGCCCAGAGATAAACCCACGCACCCATGGTCAACTTATCTATGACAACAGAGGCAAGGATATACAATGGAGAAAAGAAAGTCTCTTCGATAAGTGGTGCTGGGAAAACTGGACAGCTACATGTAGAAGAATGAAATTAGAACACTCCCTAACACCATACACAAAATTAAACTCAAAATGGATTAGAGACCTATATGTAAGACTGGACACTGTAAAACTCTTAGTGGAAAACGTAGAAAGAACACTCATTGACATAAATCACAGCAAGATCTTTTTTGATCCATGTCTTAGAGAAATGGAAATAAAACCAAAAATAAACAGATTGGACCTAATGAAACTTAAAATCTTTTGCACAGCAAAGGAAACCATAAACAAGAGGAAAAGTCAACCCTCAGAATGGGAGAAAATATTTGTGAACGAATCAACAGACAAAGGATTAATCTCCAAAATATAGAAACAGGTTATGCAGCTCAATATTTAAAAAACAAACAACCCAAACCAAAAATGGGCAGAAGACCTAAATAGACTTTTCTCCAAAGAAGACATACAGATGGCCAAGAAGCACATGAAAAACTGCTCAACAACACTAATTATTAGAGAAATGCAAATCAAAACTACAATGAGGTATCACCTCACACCAGTTAGAATGGGCATTATCATAAAATCTACAAACAATAAATGCTGGAAAGGGTGTGGAGAAAAGGGAACCCTCTTGCACTCTTGGTGGGAATGTAAATTGATACAGCCACTGTGGAAAACAGTATGGAGGTTCCTTAAAAAAACAAAAATAGAATTATCATATGACCCAGCAATTCCACTACTGGGCATATACCCAGAGAAAATCATAATTCAAAAAGACACATACACCCCTCCCGATATTCCTTGCAGCACTATTAACAATAGCCAGGTCATGGAAACAACCTAAATGCCCATCGACAGACAAATGGATAAAGAAGATGTGGTACATATATACAATAGAGTATTACTCAGCCATAAAAAGGAACGAATTTGCGTTATTTATTGAGATGTGGATGGACCTAGAGACTGTCATATAGATTGAAGTAAGTCAGAAAGAGAAAAACAAATATTGTATATTAATGCATATATGTGGAACCTAGAAAAACGTACAGATGAACCGGTTTGCATTGCAGAAATTGAGACACAGATGTAGAGGACAACCTATGGACACCAAGGGGGGAAAGAGATGGGGGTGGTGGGGGGGGGATGAATTGGGAGATTGGCATTGACATGTATACACTGATGTGTATAAAATGGATGACTAATAAGAACATGCTATATAAAAAAATAAACAAAATAAAATTCAAAAAAAGAAGTGTTGATATATGCTACAATGTGGATGAATCTTGAAAACATTATGCTAAATGAAAGAAACCAGTCACCATTCTATTTCATGCTGCCATCCTCATAAAAACATATTTAATGATAAGAAATTTCACAGTCACAAAAGTCCACACCATCTGTTTCGACTTATATTTCCAAAATAGGCAAATTCATAGAGATGAAAAGCGGATTGGTAGTTCTAGGGAATGAAGGGGAAGGGGAGAGTGGAAAGTAGTTGCTAATGTGTAAACTCAATGTGAAAAAGAAAAAAAAGGTTTCTTTTTCAAGTGAAAAAAATCTGAAATTAAATAATGGTGAAGGTTGCACAGCTCTGTGACTATACCAAAAAAGAAAAATAGAAGATGGATTTTATGATATGTGAATTGTATCTCAACAAAGCTCTTTAAAAATGCAATGTATGACATTGTGACTAATTACCTAATATTCTTGTTCAATATGGGAATACTTAAAACCTCTGGAGTAGCTTCCATTTATTTTTATTTTGAGTAGGATTTTCTTGTAAGGATGATAATGAGAGATCATCTTCTTTTTCTTTCTTTTTCTTGCTAATAGAATTTAGTGGACTAATGGGTGGGACTAAAGGCTTCCACTTTCTTCACCTTCTTCTGAGAAATCTGAGTCTTACCACATGGTTCTAGTGAAATTTATATGCATAAACCATACTTTGCCCATGTGAAACTGCACACTAAACACACCTTAATCAATCTAGGGTGCTTGCCCACTCTCAAGGCTGAAAAGCTTTTTGTATGACTGGAGAGCTCTGCTGTTCACCAGAGTCACTTGATAAAACCCACTGTATATATAATTTTTCTGAGCAATTCAACCTAATAGTTTTTGTGAAGACACATAGACTAAAATAAGCACAATACATGAAGCAATAGAAATATAGAAAATCAAAAGCTGTGATGTGAAGAATACAATGGTGTGTGTAATAGTATATTTTGAAGAACCTAGAGAAGCATAGATGGAGGATCTGAGTCATGGGCATGGCAAATTCTAGAACTGCTAATATGTTGCTAAGATACTAGCAACTAGAGCTATATAGCATCCAAAAAGGCAGTAAACAATGTCCTTTTCACCATGAGCCTCCTAGTTCCTCTTATTTCCAATGAATCCATAAATTAAACCCTATAATCAGCGATAATGTAGCATATAGTTCTGTAAGCAGATGTATCATAATAAGTATTTTTGTTCCTTTTTTTGGCTATACATGAATATCACAATTCATTTTTTTCATCAATAAAATCTATTCTCCTAAAGTAGCATTGAAAATACACTCTGTACTTCTCTCCTGCCCCCAAAGCCATACACACTGTTTTAAAAGTTTCTTACCCTTTGAATTTTTTTGACCTTAATCAAATCCTGAGATAGCAATTTAAATTTCACTATATATTTCTTTTTTTATTTAAGCCTCTCTCATGGGTAACTTCTTTCATTATTTTCAAAATCTCTAGCTTCTCTTAAAAATCTCATCTGACTAAGACCATTTTCTATTTTCAATTTATGATCCTTTTTTTGGTCAAATGTAATTTCTGTTATAATGATACTATTAATATAACTATCATTATGTTTTCACATTTATCCTTAAAGTAGAAAAGTTTGCATTTCTTCTTTCATTATGGTTTTCTCCCCACAAACTGACATAACATCGTCTGAAATACATGGAACTAAAAAGAGTTAATTCTTGCTTTTATTAGATTAGATAAATATCAGAAGTTTAGTTTGTATTTGTGTTTTCCTCCTTAAATTCTATTTTTTCTTTTGTTTTGTTTTGTTTTTTGTTTTGTGGACACAAAGTAAATTGAATGATTTATACGTGATTTTTGGTCTTATATGATTTCTCACAGTTTTTTTGTTTTTTTTCTTTTAATGCTTTAGCTGTGAAACACTTTCTTGAAATAAAATCCTACCTGGAAGAATAACATGTGAAATAAATTAATACTTAGTTGTTCTATCTTAAAATTCTGCCCACCCAGTCAGTGTTTCCCTCCTTCTCAAAGCAGTTCCTCAGCATTTTAGAATCTCTTTTAACACAAATTGAAAACCACAGTTTTATAATAACCTATAAATCATCCCATCCTTACTATAGATCAGCAACTATCAGACAGGATGATCTTGCCTTTACCCTAAGGGCATTTGATAATGTCTGGAGATAATTTTGATTGTCAACAACTGGGATGAAGTGTTCTTCTGACATCTAGAAAGCAGAGGTCAGAGATGCTGCTAAATTCCAACAAAGCATAGGACAGTCCCCCACAACCATATTTATCCAGCCCCAAGATTCAAAAGTGCCATTGTTGCAAAAACCTGTTATGGAAATTGATTATGAATGAACATGTGTGCAACCAACAATATTAATAATCTTGTTGTTAAAAATAATGTTTCCTATGGTCATGTCCTGAATGTAAAATTATAAACCAGTATGAGACATTATTTACATAAATTTGCATAAACTACTCTTTAATTCTCAGTAATGATAAGCAAGTACATTTGTAATGCATGTTTCCTAAGTAATACCAACCTGAAGGTGAAAATTAAGAAGTGGGTCAAATCTCAAATAAATCATGTTACTTTTACTCTTAAACCTGCTCCTACGACACTGTTTTACAACACAGCAAATAGCACCAACAATGACTCAGTTGTTTAGACCAAAATCTTAGCCATCCATTATCTTTGACTGCTTTCTTTCTCTCACCCGACACATCTCATCCAATAGAAAACTCTAGTGTGCATTTGTGTGTGTGTGTGAAATGGTTAGAAGCAATCATCTTTTATATGAAAAATATATATTTGTTTTTGTACATAAAGGGAACACTTCTCCTCATTTCCAATCCTATTATTTTAAGCAAGACATCTGAACTGCAGAAATAGCCTCCAAATTGGCAAACTAGTTTCTGTACCACTGTTTGTGTTCTCTCTCCCTCCACAGGTTATTTTGCCATACATTAGTCAAAATTATACATTTAAGGTAGAAATAAGATCATGTTTCTCCTTTCTAAAACCTCTCCAATATATTTCCATCATATATAGCATAAAAAAATACAAAAAGGTAACACCTCACCAAGGAAAATATACAAATAGCAAATAAATATATGAAAAGATCCTCAACATTATATATCATTAGAGGATTGCAAATCAAAACAGTGAAATACCACTACATTTCTATTACAATGACTGAAATCCAAAACACTGACAGCACCAATTCCTGGTGAGCATATGGAAAAACAGGAATTCTTATTCATTATTGGTGGGAATGCAAAATGGTATAACCACTTTGGAAGACAGTAGCAATTTTTTATAAACCTAAACATACTCTTACCATAAGGCCCAGCAATTGTGCTCTTTGGTATTTACCCAAACGAGTTGAAACTTATGTTCACACAAAAAGTCTGCACATGAATCTTTGTAGCAGCTTTACTCATAATTGCCAAAATTTGGAAGGAACTAAGATGTCCTTCAAAAGGTGAACAGATAAACTGTGGTACATCCAGACAATGGAATATTATTCAGCACTAAAATACATGAGCTATCAAGCCAAGAAAAGACATAGAAGAACCTTAAATGCATACTGCCAAGTGAAAGAAGCCAATCTGAAAATGCTACATTATATTTGCCTGCCAGGGTTGCTGTAATGAAATGCCACAGACTTGGTGGCTTAAACATAAATCTTCTTCACCTTTCTGGAGACTGAAAGTCCAAGATCAAGGTGTCAGAGGTTTGGTTTCTCCTGAGGCCTCTCTTTTTGGCTTGGAGGGGGCTACTTTCTTGCTGTGCCCTCACTGTCCTTTCCTCTTTGCACACACATCCCTGGTGCAGCTTTCTCTTCCCATAAGGACACCAATTATCTTGGATTATGCCCCCTGCTATGATCTCATTTCATCTAAATTACTTCCTTAAAGGCTTCATATTCAAATACAGTCAAAATAGGGGTGAGGATTTTGGATTCACTTCAAAACGTGAATTCTGGAAGAACACAATTCAATCTACAAAAGCTATATTCTTTATGATTCCAGCTATCTGACATTCTGAAAAAGGCAAAACTATGGAAACAGTAGAAAGAACAGTGGTTTACAGGGATGCTGGAGGAGAGAAGGATGAAGAGGCAGATGACAAGAAGATTTTTAGGTTAGTGAAACTACTCCGTGTGATACTGCAATGGTGGATACATGCCATTATACATTTGTCAAAATCCATAGAATGTACAATATCAAGAGTGAACCCTGGGGTAAACTATGGACTTTAGATAATAGTGATGTGTCAGTGTAGGTTCACAGTTGTAACAAATGTGCCTCTTTGGTGGGCACAAAATGAGAGAGAAATTTGGTCAGCAATTAAGGAAGATACAGAGAATGCACAAGAACTGCACACTGGCCAAGAGTATGAGAGTTTTTAGGTTTGATGGGGTAGGAGGCTATGGGTGTGTGGAGCAGAGGACATATGGATACTCTATACTTTCCCACCTGATTTTGCTTTGAAACAAAAACTTCTCTAAAATATAAAGTCTATTAAAAAACAAAAGCAAAAAAATAACCCAGCAAAGTTACTGTATTAGTTTCCTAGGGCTGCTGTAACAAAGTTCCACAAACTGGGTAAATTAAAACAACAGGGGTTACAGGGGTCTGCAGGCTAGAAATCAGAAGTCAATGTGCTGGCAGGGCCAGGAAATCTTCCTCTGAAACCTGCAGGTGAATCCTTCCTTTCCTCTTTTTAGCTTCAGATTGGTTGTGGCAATCTTTGGTGTTTGGAGTTGCGTAACTCCTGTCTCTGCCTTTGTCATCACTGATATTCACTTGTGTGTCTCTGCATCTTCACACGGATGTCTCCTGATAAAGGCACCGGTCATAAGGGATTATTGACCCACCTTACTCAATTTTGACTTCATCTTAACCATTTACACTGGCAATGCCCCTATTTCCAAATAAGGCACATTCTGTGATACTGGAGGTTTGGTCTTCAACATATCTCTTTTTTGGTGGAGGGGACTCAATTTGACCCATAGCAATTACCATGACTACATGGTTGTTTACTTTATGGCCTCTGACTCTCCCTAAACTCAGTTTCTGCCCATCTGCTCCTCACCCATTTTATGAAGGCCACATGGGCCTTCATTGTTTTTCTGTAAACCTACAGAAAATGTTTCCACGGCATGTGGAATCCTCCCGGACTGGGGCACGAACCCGTGTCCCCTGCATCGGCAGGCGGACTCTCAACCACTGCGCCACCAGGGAAGACACTGCACTTGTGATTTCTTTTGCTTGGAATACCCTTACCTGGAGATAGTTATGTGCCTCATTTCTTCACTTTATTCAGATCTCAGCTCAGATATGATCTTCTGAGAAAGTCTTCTCTGGCCAACCATCCTGCCACACTGTATCTCCAATATATGGAAACATCATTCTTTTTTTTTTTTGTCTGCACCATGTGGCTTGCAGGATCTTAGTTCCCAGAAAAGGAATCAAAACCATGCCCCCTGCAGTGGAAGCACAGCGTCCTAACCACAGGACTGCCAGGGAATTCCCTGTATCTCCTTTATTTCTTATCATAGTACTTCTTGTTGTTTGATCTTTGTTTTTATTTAATATATATCTCCCTTCAAGAATGCAGGGGAATATTGTATCTCCAGCCGCTAGAATGGCTTGACATATGGTACGTACTTCAGGATATACATGAATGAGTGAAAGATAAAAGTCTGAGGAGATAACCAATAAATAGGTCACTCATCAGCCTCAGCCCATGAGACCCCAGG
This sequence comes from Globicephala melas, assembly GCF_963455315.2. NCBI lineage: Eukaryota > Metazoa > Chordata > Mammalia > Artiodactyla > Delphinidae > Globicephala > Globicephala melas. The sequence goes on from NC_083317.1 coordinate 33,258,637, forward strand.
ATAAACCTAAAAACTCTCATACTCTTTGCCAGTGTGCAGTTCTTGTGCATTCTCTGTATCTTCCTTAATTGCTGACCGAGTCTCTCTCTCATTAGACTGAAGTTCTTTCTTTTGCAAGGGTTGGTTCCTAAAGTTAGAAATTAAAGGAAAAAATCCCTTATATCATCAAAGTTTTTTTCTAAAAATTTCTTAACCCCCGTAAAAGAATATAATGATTCAATCCTGATTTTAGAGTAGAAAACTCTGGTTAGTAAAATGTGTATAGAAGTAAAATATGTACTGTAATTTATGACATAGAAAGAGTTCATATTCAAAATATGGTTTTGCAGCATCTACAATTGAATAAATTAAAGAGAGAGAGATTTTGTACAATTGAAATTGTGTAAGTTAAATATGAAAACGATATGACTACAATCTGCTCTTGACAAGGCTTCATGGCATAACCGTCAAGTTAACATCCATTGTGGTAGTTATGTCTGTTTAACTTATTTCCTCTCTTCACAATGATGCACTGCATTGAATTGAGAGCAAGGTGTTTCGTTCACCAAGGTTAACCTTATTTTATTAGACCACACATAAATTTGTGCTCCTGGTTTATCATAATATCCCTAGTCAAATATCTAATTCATTTGACCAACCCTTTCATTTTTTTTTTTTTTTTTTTTTTTTTTTTTTTTTAACCCTTTCATTTAATTGGCCCTTTGAGCATGGCCTTTGCCTTGGGGTACACTATGAGATTTTTGGCCAGACCAACTTGGCAGCAAACACAATATCGCTCTCAAGTTATCTCTGCTGATAACCCACTGATGTTGTTGAACAGAGCAGTGAACTTACACAAATTCAATTGTACAAAATCTCTCTTTTATTTATGCAATTGTAGATGCTGCACACTGCCTCTTGCCCCTCAGGACATGTTGTTTTCCATCAGATTTACTAGCTTATAAGGTAAAGGAGAACTTTTGTTCCCTTCCTCCTTACTGTACAGCTATAAAGCTTGTCCACAAAATTGCTTCCTCTGTCTATCCTATTAGACTCATAGGATTATGTTAACATTGTCCAAAAACATACAACTTCTTTGAGTAATCACATCTTCTTGAACAAACTGCAATGCTTTATATAAAAGGAGAAGTCTATTATACATTCCCTACTTATTATCATAGTTCTAAATCACTTTCTCAAGTCTTTCATGTACTTCCTTACTCCTTCTTTCTGATCCTCCAAGACATATGACTTAATTGTTGTCTATAACTTATCCTTTGAAACTGAGCATCTTTCCTGTTCCTCTTGATGTGATCTTGGCCCTTTCAGCAATGAGCCTGGATAACCTCCCAGCTATATCACCTGCAGCTGCCTGGTACAAATACCCATATTGTTTCTGCAACTCCTAGGATACATCTCCCCAGCATTCTCATGTGTGGGGGAGATACCACTGGCTTCAAGAGTTAGAACCGGGCAGAACTCATAGTACTGTGATTCACATATTTTTCATTAAAAAAAAAAAAGCTTTTCTCTCCCTTTCTTTCTGTTTAATCCACATACAACACACATCCAGACCACTTGCTATTCATAAATATTCTTGCGATGCTCTGCACAAACAAGACATTTCCATCTACAGGTCATGCACAGCTACTTGTTTTTTCAACAGTGAAGGGATTTAGCTCATCTGTCCATATGGTCACAGCATCCTCCTGTGACTAGGGAGAGGCATTCATGAAACAGCTGTCCAGCTTTAAGAGCTCCTGTTCTGAAACAGAACAAACTGCACAATCTGGAAACAAACCCCAAGACTATGTCTGTTGTAGGAGTTCTCTAATAAACAGAAATAGATATGCTGAAAGAAGCCAACTGTGCTTAAAGCTATGCTGTTTTTTCCTTATACATGCTTTTGAGTTTCATAAAAATGGCTCAGGTTTGAGAATTTCCTGTGTCACCATTTTAAGTCTGAAAAAGAGAATAATATAATGATTTCAGTAATAGTCTCCAAAGAACCAAAGCAATGATATTAGGAATTAATTGAGCTTGACCTGTTTGTTTATAATCCTGTGTATAAGTAATGGCAAAGAAAATTCACATTTTGTATTATTCTATGTCCGATGAATTATTTTTCTCTAAAAGGAGCTACCAAAAATGAGTTTTTGTTTATGGGGAAAAATAGCCATGGGTAATATCAAACAACACAAAATCATGCTCTTTTAAAATAAAGTGTCTTAAGTTTGGGCATAACTTAATGTTTTACCAGACAATAATAAAATATACATGCATGTCTATGAAAATTTAGAAACCCTAAATTTACCACTGAACCAGCTAGAGTGTTTTTCTTTTTTAACATAATGACTATCCCCCCATGTTTTAATTGTTAGAAAATGAGCTCAATTAGTTCCTTCTACAGTCTGTTTTATATGTGTATGATCAATAGCTAGCAGAGACCAGAGAAATTGCTCAATGAATTTTTATGAATTAATATTATTAACAATAACTTTAATTTATTGATATATATTATATGCAAATCCCCTGCTTATAAATTCCACACTTTTAAATAATCAACTATTGAGGTATAATTTACACAGAACAAAATGCTGAATGTGTAGTTCAAATGAGTTTGTCAAATGTATAACCGCTACCTGAATCAAGGCATGGAATGCTTCTATCTCCCCCCAAAAGTTACTTTTTCCTTTTCACAGCATATCTTCAACCCTTTCTCAATTCATGGCTTCAAGTATCCACTTACCCACTTCCTATTACTATATATTTGTATTTTCTAGGGCTTAATATACATAGAATTATTCAGTAGGCATTTTATATATGTCTGGCTTTCTTTGTTTAGTACTAAATTTTTTGAAATTAATCCATGTTGCTGCACCTACCAGTAGTTTGTTCATTGTTGCTGGGTACAGTGTTTGAATACCCCACCATTTGTTTAACCATCCACATGTTGCTGGGCATTTGGGTTGTTTCCAGTTTAGGAATACTATTGATAAAACTGATAAGAATTCCTGTACAAGTTGTATAGACATCTGTTTGTATTTCCCTTGGGTAAATATCTAGGAATAAGTTTGCTAAGTTGTATGGTAAACATATGATTAATTTGATGAGATGTACTGTTTTACAATCTTACCACAGTGTATGAGAGTTCAAGCTTTTCCAAATCATAATAAACACTTGTCACAGTCAATCTTTTAAACTGTGTTCATTCCAGTGGGTTTGTGGTATCTAGTTGTAGTTTTAATTTGCATTTACTTAATGACCAATGAGAGTAAATATCTTTTCATGTGCTTATTGGTCATGTTTAAATTTTGTTATGTGAAGTGTCTCTACAAATATTTTGTAATTTATTTATTTACCAAACATTTTCTTTTCTCATTTTCCCATGAATTTCCTTCCTCCTTTTGAAGCCCCAGGTCCCTATCCCTTTCCTTAGTCTCAATGGCTTGTAAGCCATTTTGTAACCAAGCAGGATCCTATGGGGTTTTCCCATGACAGACCCCTCCCCCATGTCCTCTGCTGCAGCTCCTCTCTGAAGTACCCAGATAATAGTATTTCATGCATATTTCCTGAGTTTTTCAGTTGTTAAAAACCTCCACCAAATGGAAGAAATTTACTACTTGATGATCATGATCATGTAGCCCCCAGACCTCCTGGCACATAGGGATTGATCACCATCAACCAATCAGAGAACTGTGCACCAGCCAATCACATACCCTGGGGTACCCCTCCCTCACCTTGCCTTTAAAAACGCTTTGCTGAAACCCTTCAGGGAGTTTGGTTTTTTAAGCATGAACCATCCGTTCTCCTTGCATGGTCCTGCAATAAATCTTCCTCTGCTCCAAACTCTGAAGCTTCTATATCTTTTGGCTTTACTGAGCCTCAGGCACATGAACTTGCATTCAGTAATATTTTGATCTCATATCTTTGTGGGGATGCCATAAGTACATACATACATAATTAATTTTTTCTCTCTTGTTAATCTGTCTTTTACTGCAGGGAGGCCTCAGCCAGGAACCTAAAAGGGCAGAGGGGAAATTATTTTTCCTCCTCTACACTTAGTATGTGATCAAAACTTAAGGGACCCTTATGCAAATTTCTGGAATTTTCCTCTGGATCTCTTTCTCTATTCTGTTCTGCAAATTTCGTCTTCCTCCATGTCCCTGAATTCTGATATGTCTTATCTGATATCTGTTAGTGAGGCACTTATTTTCTGTTGCATTCTGTTCTGTCTCTAAGCTGGAGTGGTAATGTACCTCCAGACAAACAAGCAGCTCAGAAAATTGTAAGCTTCACTTAGTTTGCTTTTCTTTGCACTGTGATCTCTCAGAGACCATCAACTACTGTTATCCACTAAGCTGTGCAGTCATATGTTGAGACTTCATGAGGCCAAGCAAAGAACAGGCTTCTGGGGAAATAACAATAACATGGAAAGAACAGCTACAGGGAGCTCTTAGAGTTTTGAGACAGCTGAGCTCCAAACAAGACTAAAGTGACCTCATTGAGCCCCTGGGACATTTAAGAGAGACTTTAGAAAGGCCCTACCTTGAGAGCAGGGCTTAACATCTCCCAGAATAAAGATTATCTCTACCTACACGAAAAAAGCTTAGAAACAAGTCCCAGTAAAAACAATTGGAAGTTGGAAGCAAAAGATTATAGGCACTATGGTAAAATCAGAATAAATGCTTTGTTTTCTGTTTCTGGGGTCTACTATCTATGAAATAGTCCACTCAAACTATATGAAATATGTTTGTAATAAATAAATTCTTTTAAAAAATCATTCCTTCAGCCAGTTTGTGGATGAAATATTTTTTCTCTCCTTCCTTCATTTTGATAATATATCTTCTTGTCATTTTCTTTCCATTAAGTCAATTCTCTTTTGATGGGTTTAGCTTTCCTTTTAAAATCTTGTTTTTATATTCATTTGATTGTAACCTTAATTTATTAGCTCTAAAGTGTTTAAAAATATTTATCATATTTTAACTCATCATTTTAAATAACATTTATTTTAGCCGTATGAATTTTTACATATTTCTACCTTATTTTAGCTCTATTTCCATTTTTTAAATTTTAATTTTCTCTAGATAGTTGGTTTATTTAATATTAACTACCTTAATTACTTTAGAAATTTATTTATGTATTTCAAATTTCTGTCTTTAATTTATTCATCTAATTTTTAAGCTAATATGCTACTAAGCACTTATAATTTCATATTAATTATCCTTTCATTTTTTTTCCAGTGTTATGTTATATTCAATAAAATCATTATTTTTTTTTTCAATAATCCTGACAGAGCAAATAGGGGATGAAAGATTCAGGAAAAACTTCAACTCCATTATCCATTGCTTTAAAGATTTAGTCCCCCAAATTCTCACCTCAGCTTACAAAGGAGACCTAAAAAATAGTGATTCTTTACCCAGTCATTCAAAAAATTACTGAGACACAGAAAACTGCCTCAGTTAGGCCTTCTCTAAACATTTATGCGATTCCCAAGGGTGAGCAGGACACTTTTATTAGCAGGTTTCGTTCCTTCAAGAGTGATCAGTCACTTCAGTAAACAAAGCATTTGCAAAGTAACACAGTATGTCTTCTTGTCTGCAGGGTTCAGGTACACATTTGAACACTGAAGAATGAAAAAAGCTCTCTTGGAATGCAGTTCAGCTTAAAAGAGCTTACTGGTTGGAGGAAGGAACAAAACCCATCCTTCAGCAAATTCAGCATTACGGTAATGCTCCAGCATCTCATCACCAGTCCTGAGGGACTCAACTGTCTCCGTAGTAAATACAAGTCATCCTGATGATGATATATGCATCTGCCCTATGATGCCCACTGATTTGCCTGTGGTCTAATATCTGGAAAGATTTGAAAGGTAGAGCAGCTCTTTCCCGTATACTACTGAAAGATCTCCAAATTTAAGAGGTACTATTACTAATAATCTGCTTGTCAGCTCAAAAGTCCAGCACCTGTCCGGAGCCCAAGGATGATTTGAGGGAAAGTGTAAGCCATCTTTCTGCTCAGCTTCAGTATGAAGTTAGAGGTCTGAGAAAGAATAATATGCATATAAATGGAATCCAAGTCTTAGAGGACACCAAAAAGGGAATTTTCAAGTTAATTCTTGTACAACCTAGATGCTCAAATTAGCACACAATCACTTCAGCTTCTCTAAATAAAGCTGCTTAAGAAATAGGAATCAGAGATTAAGACAGAGATTTTTGGAGTTTTCCAAAACGAGATGTTCTGTTGATTTCTCCTGTAGGATTTATCGGCAGGAAAATGAAAGAGAGCTCTGGGGTCTTTTCTCTTCCTATAAGGACACCAGTCCTATTGCATTAAGTCCTTTATGAGTCCCTTATGACCTCATTTAACCTTATTCATCCCCTTAAAGGCTTTATCTCCAAATACAGTCACACTGAGTATTAGTGCTATACATGTGAGCTTTGAGGAAACACAATTCATTCCATAGCAACTACTGTTACAGGCATTCACATAGATGAAATTCAGAACCAGAGTATTAAGTGAAAAAGTTGCAGAAATTATGAAAACATTTCAAAAAGTTAAAAAGCATACAATACAAAACACTATATATTGGGGGTATATATATATATATATATGTATATATATATACACACATATACATAATGTAATACATTTATTAAAACTATAATAAAAGAAGGAAAATTGTAAAACCCATACTTGGCTTATTTGTCAATGTTTGCTGTAGTAAGAGAGAGGGAGACACTGCAGCTGAATGCACAGGAGATCCACAGTAAGGATAATGTTCCATTGCTTAACTTGGCTGGTAAATATATGACAATTTATCTTATTCCTAGTAACTCACGTTTCAAATTTCATACTTCTTATCCTATTATGGTAAGATATATTCTTAATTCAGACATGTTAAAATTGAAAAAAAGTGCATGCTATTATTAATGAAATATAATATACCTTTTTATACTAGTGACATTTTAGTATTCAAATTATGGAACAACCTATCAAATTGATTCAGTATCATTAAACACATTTTCTATAAATTTATTGTAGTTAAAAATAAGTGATTTAGGTCTTCCTTGGTGGTGCGGTGGTTAAGAATCCGCCTACTAATGCAGGGGACATGGGTTTGAGCCCTGGTCCAGGAAGATCCCACATGCTGTGGAACAACTAAGCCCGTGCGCCACAACTACTGGGCCTGTGCTCTAGAGCCTGTGAGCCACAACTACTGAGACCACGAGCCACAACTACTGAGGCCTACACCTAGAGCCCATGCCCTGCAACAAGAGAAGCCACTGTAATGAGAAGCCTGAGCACCGCAACGAAGAGCAGCCCCTGGTCACCGCAACTAGAGAAAGCCTGCGCACGTAGCAACGAAGACCCAACGTAGCCAAAAAAAAAAAAAAGGGGGGGGGGAGGATTTATCTCCCTGTTGTTCAAAACAATAAAGTATATTTTTTCTTAAAGCTCAGTTTTGGTTTTCTATTATTCTTAAACCTGAACCTAAAGTATCTTAGTATAATTTCACATTTAATATTTTATTGTTCTGTGTTCCCTATAGTGTACTTTTTAACAAAAGAACATTTTAATATGTCTTAGATTTCTATGGTTATATGTGAATTTTCTTTTTGCTACTTTTAATTGGAGATTTGATTGTTTCCATTTCTGTTGATCACCCCCACCTCATTACCCTCGATTTTTAAATTCCACGAAGAAATAGAGTATTGACCTTTCAGTTTTTGTAATTGGATGTTGTATCACTTGGCTGTGTCAGGTTCTCTGATTGATTACAAAAAGCATTACGCTTATTTTGTTAATTAACTTTAATCCCTATACAGTCAGTTAAAAATATAACTCTTTGTAATCTACTTAAATGTAAGAAATTTAAATGCCTGTCTCTATCCCAAACTCTGTTAAAATCATTTCAGCGGAAAAGGTTGTCAAATTTCCAAGTAAACATATCATTATTTAGCATTCATGCATTATGGATTTTTTTCTTTTTTCTTTTTTTCTTTTTAGTTTTACATCTCATGCATTTCATTATCATTATCTGTTATCCAACTAGAGAGCACACCCACTCTATAAGTTCTACATAGTGTGTTTTTGTGAGAGCACATAGTTGAATTAAAAGTGCAATGCCAGAGCTAGGCATTTGTGGTTAGGTATTTTACAATTAATTTAGTGCAACAATGCTAATTTAGGTCCGCATTAATATTCTTTTTTCAAACAGGCTGAAAATGTAATTGCAGTGTACACAGGACAAATAATAGGAATGGCTTGCCTAATTTATTACTCTAAAAAAGAATTAGTGTGATAGCCAATTAAAGGATGCTTTTAAATATAGTTATTATATTGTTTATCATGCAGAATTAACTCACAGAAGGTTAAAGGTGTTATTAAAAACATTAATTTAATTCCTTTTATAAATGACACAAAATTATTATAAAACATGATATATGGTCATGAAAGATCACTTTAATGAAGTCATGGAATAATTAGAGGAGTTATGATAATTTGCTTCTAATAAAATAAGAAGTCTAATAGCACATTTTCTTTTTCTTATTTTCAAAGGAATAAGTGATAAATTTAATAAAATTGGCTCTCTATATTATATTCCATATAATGTGTAGTATATATACATATATATTCTACTGCCAGTAATAACACTTCTGTTTCCTTTGTTAAAGATGGCTGCTTTTATTTCAAAACTATGAAGTAAAAGATGCCAATCAGTTCTAACATTAATACTTATTGCTTTTTGTTGCCTTTCCACACAAAGTGGAATTAAAACAAACACAAACAAGGAAGGATATTTGAAAAGAAGAATGAATGAAGAAAATAATACAGTTTCTGCTTTCCTCCAAAATATGCTTCAATTCAGTTTACAATCTTCTGTTGGAATCTCAGCAAACAAAAAATCTCTCCTTACATGCTTCTATCAGTGTTCCTCAGAACCTTTTTGTTTCTTGAGATATTAATTGACATTCTGTAGGAAAAGAAAATTTTTAGTTTTGCTGTTCTTGTTAAATATTTGCTATCCTAAACAAATACAATTAAATTTAAAAGCAAGACTGAAGATTTCTTAAATAGGTGCTAATAATCTTTATGAATCTCTAAGAATGGGAAATAGATTTAATTATTTCCACAATTATTAAGAGGGAGGGGATATACGTATACATATAGCTGATTCACTTCATTATACAGCAGAAACTAACACAATATTGTAAAGAAATTATACCCTAATTAAAAAAAAAGAATAAGTCACCAATTAACATTTCTAAGAATATTGTACATCATAAAAGGTCTACACAATTTAGTTAGTTTGGAGATAAAAAAAAATTCTGGTTCTCAAATACCTAACAATTTCCACCCTCATGCAGTCTCTACCATATATTTTTTAAACATCTCAAAATGTCATTCAGAAAGTCTCCAGTCACTAAAATAGCAACTGAAGTATAAGAGGTGATAATGATAAATATAAATAGTGATAAAACATGTATTTGAATTTTATCGTTATCTCTTCGCTCTTGAGAACTAGAAATTTTGTAATTATTGCATATAAGGATTTCCAAGTATTTCATCTTTAATTTTTTAGAAAATTCACAGATCTATTGGCTCAGGAAAAGAAGATGAATACTGGAAGGGCACATATTTTATATTTTGGTGTGATGAGCCAGCTACTGCAGGCTTTATATTCATATTTATAACCAATTAAGAAGTCATGAATCCTGAGTGATTATGATTAGCAATTGCTTAAGCAAAATCAGAATTAATAATGGATAAGGAATATTTTCATCTTTAATATACAGTGAGAAATATTGTAAAATTAATATATCACTCTGCCACCAAGTGCCAACCTGTTAATATACAAATTCAAGATCGGGGTGATATTTATCACAAGATGCTACAAAGGAGAGGAAGAAAGGATTCCCTGTTGAAACTCCAAAGAGATGTATCAAAACTTACCCTTTCCCCTTCCTTTATTCTAACCTCTAATGTTATAAAATGTGGGCTGTTTTAGCAATTGTGGACTAGAACAGGGTTATAATAGCTGTTTTAATTTAGATATGCACTCATCCTATTCAAATTTTAAAAGCTTGCGTTACTTTGAGACATATCTTGGCCTCCAGTTGCTGATTTATAGCATGGGATCAATAACATCTAACATTCTATAAACCAAAATGTTGAAAGTCATTACCACTTTACACAATGGATTCTAGAGAGACATAAAGTAATGTGGGTAAGAGGGCCATTTTCAGTTCCCCATAACTATTGTCTGACAATATCACTCCACCATTGTTTATTGAGATATGAGTAATCATTATTAGTAATTAATAATATTATATATATAATTTGCCAGTAAATAACTTTGAAATATTACCTTCTAAATCTATTTCGTGAACTTGTACTACAAAATATATACTCACCGGAATATTTTATTTTACCCCTGGCAAAATTATAAAAAGTTGATCTCACACCAAATTTACAGTCTGAATTTTTCTTTCCTACCTCTTGGTTATCCTTAATCTGTATTTCTTTATTATTACTACTTCAGTGACATTAAAGCATCTTTGACCTATTGTATCACATCCTAGCCTTTACCTGTAATATGTTATTTTTATTTATTTTCAGCTTACTTCAAAAATCTATGAATCTGTCTAAATGCTAAATACCAAATCATATGTTATTTGGAGAAAAGATACCATAGAAATTTAAGAAATAGTAAGAAAATATGCCTACTTTTTTTGAAAATTACTCTTGTTTTAGTATAATGCCATTCTGGAGTTAATTACAGTAAATTATTTTATATTTACCACTACCATTAATTTGAATGTACTTTTAGATGTGATTGATAATTTAAAGTGTAAGCCTTTATTAACAGGATTTTAGTAATTGTTGAATCACTCATTAATCAATAACCAGTTATAGAGTAAATACTGTTGAGGAAATGTTCTAAACACTATGTAGGATTTAAAATATATTCAATAGGCCCCTATCCTCAAAGAGCTCAGAGTTTTAGAGGTATTTTGCATGGTGGTATTTGTTCCCATATGTTTATTTTGCAGCTAATTTATTCTTGAATTTATTGTTCATAAAATTTTTCACTTCTAAATATATTAACAACTCCAATTCAGATTTTGTCATTATAGATGATGTTCAATTGTTCTGTGAAGGATTCCTACCGATTTCTGATATTCAGACAGTGAAATGGGTAGTTATTTTTTGTCTGCTTCCTTTTTTCTTGAGAGAAAAAAATACTTAATCATGAATGTGAAGCTTGAAATAAAAGATGATATTAAATTCAAATTCCATCATTAACATCAGTCACCATTTCAGAAGATAAACTGTACTTTTCTTCAAGATGATGACACAAAAAATCCATTCTACTTAACAAAAAACATGAGCACGTCTTTTAGGAAATAAAATGTCTCTGTCAGTCAAGATAGTTGTACTCCTATGCGTGTGTTTTCAAATCGAGTTACATTGTCTTTGCTTATGGTGAGGAGTGTGAAAGTTGGAAGGCATAATTAAAAAAAAAAAAAAACACCTAAGTAATATTTGTGTGCATTTTCATTTATCTTTAGGTAAGCACTTAATGATAAAAAATGGTCAGATTTACATTTTAAAATGCAGCATACTCCTGTCACATCATTGGAGAATTCTGGAATACCATCTAGTCAAAAGATGGATACATTATACTTCTAATAAAAGGAATGTGCCTTGACACCGAGAATAACCGCCTTCAAGATAGATCACTTAATTTCATATTAACATAGTTTAAAATTTTCCTATAGTGCTATACATACATTTGAAAGATTATATAGTTTGTAAAATAGCTAGATGGATGCCATCTATGAGAGGCCACTCAGTTTAAGAAATAGAGCATAACCTCTGTTTTAGTTTAATGCATACAGTGTGCTTTTCACCATTCTAACTCTCCTTGATCACCCCAAGAAAATTATAAAGCTGTTAGTGTATTTTCCTTAATTTTATTTATAAAAATTAAACTAAACCATGTGTGGTTCCTTTTTGCCAGTTTCTGAACAGTTAAACTCATTAAATAGGATTTATACTACATTTATTTGTCTGTGACAATTATTATTCCGTTTTGCAGATTATGTTTATAATTTTCATTCAGGCAGATTCATCATCTGAACTTTGTTCATTTTTACCTCTTCACAGTACTTTATAGCATGAATATACAACAATTATTTTATCCATGCTACTGTGCATGGATTCCTGTGCTGTTTTCAGTCATTGCTGTTATTGAACAAGTTTGCTCAGATGTACCTGTGCAAATATTTCTATGCCATACACACTGGAACTGAAATTCTGTTATAAGTGTATTGAACTTTATTTAGTAACAGCACCAAGGGAACTCAGCTGCTCAAAATTTGGACTCTGAAGTCAGAACAGTGCTGTGTCAGCCAAGCACAGGGAACTTGGCTTTCCTGGCAAGTACAGTGGTAGAGGGATTTACATACTCTGAACCAGAGGTGCCATTTATTATGCCCAGTCTTGTATCATGCTTCTGGTAAGCAGGTAGCACTGAAACTGTGTTTCTGCTATAGAAAAGCCTCATAGCATATGGAAATCTTTCTATAGGCTTTGTGCTTGCTGACTACAGTGAGTCCCCTACATATGAATGAATTCTCTTCCGAGAGTGCGTTCGTAAGTCCAATTTGTTTGTAAGTCCAACAAGGTTAGCCTAGGTACCCAACTAATACAATCAGCTATATACCGCTGCTTTTACACTTGCTTCCAGACATCCTGGGCTTGAATTAAAGACACTGTACTACTGTACTCTATACTGTACTGTACAGTAAAGTACACAAAGGCACAACCACTGTAGAAGATGCATGCACATGACACTGTACACCAGACACATGAACTAACTTACATGATTGGACATGTGAATACACGTTTGCATCTTTGAAACTTCACAGATTGTAGGTTCACATGTAGGGGACTTACTGTATTTAGAATCCAAGTCACATTTCTACTAGGAACAGGATTGCTGTATCATAAGATATATGTGGTTTCAATTTTAGTAGCTACTGCCTAAATGTTTTTTCCAAAGCAATGTACCAATTTACATTCCTAGCAACACTTTATTCCTAGCAACTCTTCCATAACTTTGGTACACTGGAAATTTTTAGACATTTTAAGTTTTGTCAAGTTAAGAAGAACCAAGTTGAGGTATGACAAGAAATGGTACCCTATGGTGGTTTTGCATTTCCTGATTACTAACATTACTGAAATTGACCCTGTAAAGTGCTTATTCTTTACTTGAGGCCACTTTTTCCTTGGGTTGTTTTTTATTATAAATTTTATGAATAATTTGTATATTCTGTATATTACAGTTACAATATTGCATCTCCTGATGTGTGTGGCTTATCTGTCCACTCCCTTTATGATGTTTCTTAAAATTAAGAATGTTTTAAGTTGTCAAATTTGTTTCTTCAACTTTGCATTTTTGCATCTCATTGTAAGAAATATTTACTATCCAAGATCTGAAGATAAACTTCAGTCTTTTCTTCCAAAATATTTTAAATTTTGCCTTACACAGTAATTTCCTTAATTCACATGTAACTGATTTTTAATTCCCCCCTTTGGGTATGTGTGCTAATAATCTTTAAAAGATCTAAGGAGAGATCTAAAGGAAGTTGGAATTTATTAGACAATATTAATAAGGTGACAATATTAATAATACATTATTATATAGTATATTTAAAGCTATTAGCTTGATGCTACAAAGCCTAGGAAGGAGGGAAGATGGAAACTTGTTTTCTGTATCTCCATATGGATAAACAACTTTTCTCACCACATGCCCCTTATTGAATTTTCTATCCTTTCTCCACTTAGCAATACCATCTCTAGCAGGTGTCAGGATTTGTGGGTCTTTTTCTAGGCTTCCTATTCATTTTCTTGTTATATTTTTCAATCCTGCTGTTAATACCAAAAAGTGGTGCAACAGAAAGCATTTATTGTTCTAGAGTCCCGTCCCCTTAGTTGAAACTATTTTAATTTCCAATGTTTTCCAATGAATTCCAATGTTGGCCATGTGATTCTGTTGAAAGCCCACCACTGTATCTGGAAAAGGTAAAAGTCTTAAGGGGGAAAAGCATATCATATGATACGTTCTGCTATGAGCTGCATGTTTGTGTCCTCTCCAAATTCATATGTGAAATCCTAACTCCCAAAGACGGTGGTATTAGGAGATAGGGGTTTTTTGTTGTTGTTTTTTAACACCTTAATTGGAGTATAATTGCTTTACAATGGTGTGTTAGTTTCTGCTTTATAACAAAGTGAATCAGTTATACATATACATATGTTCCCATATCTCTTCCCTCTTGTGTCTCCCTCCCTCCCACCCTCCCTATCCCACCCCTCTAGGTGGTCACAAAGCACCGAGTTGATCTCCCTGTGTTATGCGGCTGCTTATGGACCTAGAGTCTGTCATACAGAGTGAAGTAAGTCAGAAAGAGAAAAACAAATACTGTATGCTAACACATATATATGGAATCTAAGAAAAAAAAGGTCATGAAGAACCTAGGGGTAAGATGGGAATAAAGACACAGACCTACTAGAGAATGGACTTGAGGACACAGGGAGGGGGAAGGGTAAGCTGTGACAAAGTGAGAGAGTGGCATGGACATATATACACTACCAAACGTAAAATAGATAGCTAGTAGGAGATAGGGTTTTAGGGAGGTGATTAAGTCATGAGGGCTCCACCCACCTGAACAGGACAGTCACCTTTATAAAAGAGGTTCCAGAGAGATCACTAGCCCTTCCACCACTTAAAAACACAGGAAAAAGTTGGCTGTCTGCAACCTGGAAGAGAGCCTTCACCAGAATCCGACCAGGTTGGCAGCCTGACGTCAGACATCCAGCCTCCAGAACTGTGAGAAGTAAATTTCTGTTGTTTATAAAAGCCAACCAGTCTGTAGCATTTTGTTATAACAGTTTGAATGGAGTAAGGGAAGCTAACTTCTCTTGGATTTCTGTCCCTTGAGGGTCATGGCCTCACAAATATTTGTTGCTTGGGTAACTCTCTGATACCTAGAGCCAGTTATTCATCATTTGTTCCTGTTCATCTTTTGTATTTGTTCTCAGCAAGAGGAATGTTTCAAAACGAATAGTCGTCCATTACAACAGAAAGGACAAACCTGCCTATTGATTTTTTTCTAAATTTTTAATTTTCTTTCTCAAATTCACCTTATGAATTTTATAGCCTGTTTTTCTTTTCTTCCTGTATTTTTGTAACCAAGCAGGACCCTATGGGGCCCTCCTGGGACAGACCCCTCCCCCATACCCTCTGCTTTAGCTTGTCTCTGAAGTACCTAAATAATATGGTATCTGATGCACAATTCCTGAGTTGTTTTACAGCTGCTAAAACCCCCAGCAAACAGAAGACATTAACTGCTTGCTGACCAAAAGCAGTAGCCCCCAGACCTACTGGCACCTAAGGATTGACAATGTTAACCCCTGTGACACCGCCCTGTTACCTCACCATCAACCAGAGAACAGTACACGAACTGAGCACATACCTTCCCTCACCTTGCCTTTAAAAAGTCTTTGTTGAAACCCATGGGGGAGTTCAGGCTTTTTGATCACTAGCTGTCCAGGACTCCTTGCTTGGCACCTTATAATAAATGCTGCACTTTTCCTTCACCACAACCAGGTGTCTGTAGATAGGCTTTAGTGTGTGCAGGCAAGCGAACCCAAGTTTGATTTGGTAACACTTAAAAAATTTATTCTTAATTACTTTAAATATATATTTTTTTTAGATTCTACATGTTATAATTCTGCATTATTTATAGGTCTGATTCTGTAGTTTGCTTTTGTTCTGCCTCAACTCATTGTGGCTTTCTTTCTCAAATGTTCAGAATTTTTTTATTATTATAAAGTCATGTTCCTTGAAATTTTCTCTGTAGATATTCTTGGTGGTTTAAATTAAAATGCTTCAGAGAGGATTTGCTTTTAGCATGCACCTGGAGACACCATCAATAAAGAGCCGCTTTGCACTATTTGCTTGGGTATTTTCAGACCATAAAATTATTGTGAATGCCGGGCTCTCTCATCACTAGTTATTTGCCTGAGGATAAGAGTTACCGTGAAATACTTTTTTAAAAATTACTTTCTCCTCACCCTCCGCCATAGTGAATACCAAGCCCAGAAAGTTTCCTCACTGTCTTTCTCTATTGGGTGACTTCTCCTCCCTCCCCAATTCATACTTAATATGTCACACTTTAAGGGTTCTGGCTTTCTTTAGGACTTTCAAATCCCATTTCTCACCCTTCAAGGGCATCAGGAACTGCCTCCTGTTTCTGACATGTGGCCCATTAAAATCCAGGCGATAAGCCAGCAAGACTGGCAGTTAACCCAGGGCAAATTCCAGCATCAGTATCTTTTCATTATGTAGATTCACACTCACATGTTATTTTTTTCTGTTTCTATTGAATTTTCATACTTTTCTTGTCAGTTAGGCTGTTATCTTTAATATGATTTAAAGCATATTTTAACCAGCATTTTTTGATGTGTTAAATACATAGAGTTTCGTCAGAACCTTAAGAAACAATTACAAAGGTTTCCATCTTGCCTTAGTTAAATACAACTCCATCTTAATAGCAATGTGTAAATTATTCTTCAACATTTAATTAAAGGAACTTTCTTTAGTAGAGTATTTATAAGCCTTTAAAAATATGTTAAAAAATTCAAGATATTATTATAACCTGTTTTTACATAGGAATATAATCAGATAACTTTCTAGGAAAGTCTACAAATTGTACTTATGTCCTCATTTTTTTAGTTCTAAAACAAAAACATAAAAAAAAAACAAGCACACTGTATAGAATAATATAAAGACAGAATTTTTTATTATTATAATTATCATAATCACTATTGTATTTCAGAGTATCAACAATTTCCTATATTAGCATTAGGATATTTAAATTGAATTTCTAAATGGAAGTTTAGTGTTATAAGCTAATTTTGAGGACTTTTCTATAGGCTCAGGTAGGTCAGATGCTTTGAGCCTTGTTTGAATCTTTCTTGCAACATTAACTCAAGCAATTGCTAAGAAGATGCATATACCAGATCAAAATTAAATAGAATCCAGGTAAGGACTATCACTGGACCAATCACTTGTGTCTAATTACCAAGTTTGCATGTTCAGTAACATGTAACTGGCACTGATGAGAATCAGCTGCATTTGAGAATGGGAACAAATCCTTTTCCCAGGGGAGAGGGTACATGGTTAGCTCTACCTAAAAAGACAAAGGGATCCAAGAGCCAATGGCTTTCCTGAAATTGGCTTTCCTGAAATTACAGGCATGTGCCAACTCAGCCCCATATTTTTGACAGTACATGACCCAAATGTGAAGGGACTTTGACATCAGAATTTTCATGTGGTAACTATTTGCTCTATATGGTGTATTGTTTCTTGCTCTATGTCATGTCTTAGAGCTAAGTAAATTCTGTGCTAACTGAAGGCTATCGTGTCTCATATGTATGACATCCATCTAAAACCAAGACCACTGTTCCTACCAAAACAGAGTGGACAATCGACTAAATATCTCAGAGCCAGAGTTAAATTTTTTTTAAAAAACAGAGAATTTCATAAATTGAAGATTTTCCTATAAACTTCCTGAAAAAATCTATAGATGAAAGCTATGTACAATACACAATATTTTTTAAAGTGTGTGATTAAAATGTTCAGTTTAATATTTCCAGCTTATATGAGATGTACTGCATAAAAACATCTTTTTAGGATGTGAAGGAAATGAGAATACATTGTATTGCTCTCTAGAGCTTAAATATTTATATGTTCTCAACAAATAAAATGGATTTGATAGCCTTTTCTTCCACAGAGTTTCAGTTGTCTAAAATTATTTTATAAAGACTATCATTCTAAAGGTTTACACTTAGGTAATTTATCTAAAACAAGAGAATTCTTACTTAAGCATTACATGCAGGAAGATATTTGTATATGCAATAGAAATCCTTTAAAAATATACTATAATCAAAAGTATTATGCTTATCCTTTCACTGCCAGTTATCTCACTACATTGTTAAAGAAACTCATTTTCTTGTTTCTTCTGTTTCTAGTTTAGCTTAAATATTCCCATGTCTGGCATTTGATTGATAGGGAACTGAGTTTGAAAAGTTATGTTAACATCAAGCTAACACAAGAAGAAAAAAGAAATGCAAAAAAAGCTTCTGAAGATAATAAAAATCAATAATTAAAACACATAATATTTGTTTAAAACCTCAAGTATTTAAGGCAAGTGAGAGAAGGGAGATAGTTACGAAATCTATGTGTAAGTAAACTTATGGTGGTATATATATTCATTCATTTCAATTCTGTACCATATACTTAGGGACAATAACTCTGTGTCAGGTACTGATAATTCCTATGATCTTGTTATGGCCTGCAGACAATTTATACATACATATGGTGATCAGTTTATAAAACAGTGTATACAGGGTCCTGCATTATCTGTATCTATTTGAGAGTGTGTGTGTGTATTTTATATACATCATATTAGATATAATTGATCCCAGAGAAATGCAGATCTTACTATAATGGATTCTTCCCTGTTCAAAAGGTGTATAACCTTTTGAATAAGATATTATTAACTTAGAAGTATCTTGGCCATATTTTGAAAAATTCAAGACAATCTTCTGAAATAGTTTGATGGGAAAACACATATTGATCAGTACTAAGTAGTAAAAATTTATTGCAATGTTGTCAGTTGCTTTATTCCGGATCAATACAAATCTCACCAAAAGCTTCTTAAATGCAATAAGAGTCTGACAAGACCTTTTTGTCACAGATTAGTGTTAAAGCAATGAAAGAGCCCCCAAGGAAAATTGTCTTTCTGGCTGAAATGCCAGCTGTAGTCTGTTTCTGAAGTGTTCTATGTGTGTTCAACATCTTTACTGATATTTTGGAGGTCTAAAAAGAAAAAAAAAGAGCCTAAACATTTTGTGTGCCGAGTAATGCAAATGAGTAAAAGCTGAGAATTTAAAGTTAGGTTCACTGTTTCTATCAGAAATCCATGACTTGATGCATATTATATTTCTGAGCAGAATTAGATTACAGCAGCCCAAGCCCAATTAAATTCTGTAACAATTTTAGACTATTCTATCAGGTTGATTTTTAAATTAATAAAAAAGGTAATGTAACAGTTTAATAAGATTTAAGAATAGGTTAGCAAAACATTTATTTTTCTTAACAAGAAAAAGCTGTTAGAAATTGGATACAATTTAAATTTAGATTTTGCCCAACAAATCATCTACATAGAATAGTAGAATCTGATTTGGAACTGTAGAAGGAGTTCTCCGGAACTTGAGACAAGCTGCATTTCATGAATTCTGATAACACTAGAATGTTGTCATCTTGGCAGTCTTGTAATGTCAGTTTGCATAAGTAAATCCACTGAGGCTTGCTTATTTGGTACATGCTACTCTTGGCACTTACAATTATTTGGACAGAGGGAAAGCACATGCATCTTCCATGATATGTGAATTTAATTTTATGATAGCTATCAATTTAACTATGTAGAAATTTATCTTTTTCAAATAAAAGAAAAATCTGATTTTGGAACTGTAGCTCTTACTTAAATCCATTACTTTAGCACCCTTTCCCTAGGCAGGGAATATCAGGCATATTTTGCATGCCAGGCTTGTGTTTTATCTATGTCTCTTCTCTAGATTCTTCCCTTTGTAATCTCAAATAATATTCTTTATTAGTGCACATGTGTAGCTCTATTTATTACAATTTCTATTAATTGTTAGAATTAGTCTGATTTTAAGTATTATATTAATATACATAAAATAACAGGCTAATATATGATATTGTTTTACAAACTAAATATATATGATGTAAACCAAGAATTATTAAAATGGTAATCACAAATACATATGTATATAATAAGTGCATATCATATATATGCATGTAAATTGTATTATATTAATTATATATTATATTGCATTATATTATATAACAGTGCACCCACAGTATTGTTCTGAAAACTGCTACCATGATTTGAAGTTAATTTTTCCCAGTTAACTTATGGATGCTGCTACCTTGCAAGAAATTCTAGAATTAAAATTGACAAGGTACAGGATGGAAATATATTTTCAAAGAACATAAAATATTTATTTAGCCTCACAGTTCTTAGCCACAAGGAAAAATGTCCAAAGGGCTACCTTGAATATTGTTTATTGGGAGGTAGGACAACACAGTAGGAGCAGTGGATGGTTTAGATTATTAGCAATATCAATGTGGACATATCTGTATAATCTAATGGAGTTTGATGTGCCCCATTCCACATTAGTAGGCTCTAACGTAAAGATAAAGAAACATATGGTTAATTACACAATGGAGCCTGTCCCTATATGGTGCTGTCACTTGTATTACAGTTTTGGAATCCACTTGTATTTAAAGGTTTGAGAAATGCTAGAGGACAATAAATCATATATAAAGAGTGTGACCTTGAGAGAAAAGTATATCTGGCTTCAAACACAGGCTCTGTATCTGACTAGCTCTGTGACCTTGTGAAATTTACTTCAGCTCTTTGGCCTCAGGTCCCTGGTTGTTAAAAACAGGAATAGTTATGATATACCTTTCTGAGGAAGTTTCTGTTCCTGCTTCAGAGCCTTTATACTCTCTGAAACAAGAGAAATAGTGTCTTTATGGATAGAGTCCTCCTTTAACCACTATCATAATAAACACACTGCCTTCTGTCATGTTTTAATTTCTTGTTCCTTCCCTGAGATTTTATTTTTCTTGTCTTTCTTAGCTACTAATTCCTAATCATTAGGCTTTGTAATCAGATCTTCTTGAGTTGGTCTCCTGGATATAGGATGAGTTCTATGGTGAAATGTGATAGCTTTTTCAGACCAGAGATGAAATTGCAGCCTCTGTTGGAACAGAGCCATGCCCATTAGTTTACATCTGTTTGTTTATGGCTGCTCTTACTACAGACAGAAAGTTGTGACAGAGAATTTATGACCCTCAAAGCCAATCTGATCATTTAGAGAAAAAGTCTGTGAACCTCTGTTCTGGACAATGGGGTGACAGTCTGGTTTTATGGTGAGTTATTTCAAGTGGACCATATCTTTATGGTGTAAAAAGGAAGGAACTGAACACCCCATTGCATCCTGCAATTACAGTGCCTCTGCTTGCATAACAGTCAAAAATCATTAGATAGACATAGATCAAAGGAACAGATTTTTAAAAAAAATAATAGCTTTCAATTGATCAAATTAAGCACCAAACTCATGTATCCCTTCCTTATTCTAAAATAGTCTTTAATTGGTAATTATTATTATAACAAAAACATGTAGAGCAAAGACTCAACCACATTTTAATTCCCGTGGGGAGTTTTGTCTACTTCTAAAATCATTCACAGATGATCTCTAGCTTCAATCCCCGATTCCCAAAGACCTAAATTCCCACTTGGGTGGAGAAATCTTTAACTAATAGCCCTAGCTCCTTAAAATTTTTGTTTCTTGCACTTAACATGTGCTTAATTCTGGAAAAGAAAAAAAAACAGAACTGCAGCTTTCTATTCTTGTAAATATAGCACCTTTTATGACTACTAAAACTAGCGTAAGAGTCACTAAATAGGTGCATTTATTCGTTGAGATATTATGCTCCTATGGCTATGCACATGGAATAAATCAGGCTGAGCAGCTCTGCTCTCCCTAAGGGTCTCCAATTGGGTTGAAATACCTTTCTACCTGAAGTCATATGGTTTAGAACCTAATTAAAATGTGTGGATTAGAATTCCTGAGCATTTTTGACAGTCTAGGGAAGAAATAGGAATGAAAACGGGAGTCTCTGGGTAATTTTTATGTCAGTGTTTTTTTTCAGATACTGACAATAGTGAAAAAGGGATATAGTTCATTTTAATTTCCACTAAATCAAGTATGGCTTCTATATATAATGTCTATGTCTCAGTATGTATATTTTGTAACTGCTTAGAAAAGATAACCTGAGAGATGGAGATGACAAGAGAGCAAATTGATTTTTATATTAAAAAATTTAAACATCATTTGTTTGGAGGTGACTTCTGTGACTTCCTCTCCTACGATAGTTTAAAAATTTTTCCATCCTGCTTCTCCTTAGATACACACTGCTTCTTTATTCCTTCTTGAACATACAAGAGCAGGCTTTTCAAAAATGAAACTAACAAACTTTTATGAATAGTATTAAAAAGGGCTTCCATTACTAGATATAAGAAAGATTTAGGGAATTTGTGGATGATAAATATGGCCCCTTGAAGAGTAAGCATTCTTTCTCAAACACCAGGATTTTGGTTATCAATTGCTATGTATAGAAAACAACAAAAGCTTAGTAGTGAAAACCTCGAAATCTTTACCATATATACAATTTTATGGGTCAAGAATGCAAGCAGAGTATATCAGGGATGATTTTTATGCCTCCAAAATGCCCTCTATTTGTCCTTACCTTAGATGGATCATATGGTTGTACATGGGCTTGACTGTATCCCTGAGTCTAGGGCTTCAGTTCTCCCTGTCATCTGGGACCCTTGACTTTCCTCCACATGATGTCTGCTAAGGCAGGAATGTTTGAGATGGATTCTTCATTTATATTATGGGGCCTGAACTGGAATATGTGGAACAGCTAGTGGCTCTTGATCATCTCGCTTACTGTTCAGGCCTCTCCACATGGCTAACGTGGGCTTCATTACAGCATGGCATTCAAGATAAATTTTTCCCATGAGAGCTGACTTCTTTCTGGGTCCAAGAGTCACAAGTGAACGTTGTAAAGCTTTTTTCATCCAGTCTCTGAAGGCACTCTCACCACTTGCTACTGATCAAGCAATGTGACAAGACCAGTTGGAATTCAAGGAGGGTGAGTATAAAATGGCATAAACATAACACTCTCGCCTAGTAGAAAGGAAGTGATGATGGCTGATAGTGGCCATACTTCACTATTTATTAGAGTGAGAAACTCCTCTAGTGACAGGAGTATGAATCCAATAATATGAAGGAGGGAAATGAACATGGGATTTAAGCAGTAGAGAGTCATAGACTGTGTTTACTAGCTGAGTGGCTTGACATACTTTACCTGTCCCTATGATTCTTACTTCCTTATTTAGGTATGTAAACCATGTAGCACATGGTTGTTACTAACTAAATTAGAGATGCTATTATTTCTTTCTTAGGTTGAATGATTTTGTTCTCTTTTCACAAAACAGAATTAAGCCATGTTGTTATTGCCTTCTTCATGTGATAGTATTTTGTATTTCTGCTCTTGTTCAAGCCCGAGTAGTAATGCTCTGAGAAGGTGGTTAGAAGTATGGGTTCTTTTCTCTTAAAGCAAATGTTGCAAATATGCTGTTCCTTATGTATTTGTAACCAAAGGACGTTTTTCTATGTATGTCTTAGAGGTGTTAAAGCCAGATTATGGAAGAGTCCTTATGTTACTTGATGAATTGAAGGAAGATTTGCAGCCTTCGTCAATGGAAAGGCATGGAGCGCAATGCTGAGGAACATCTGCTACGTTCTGCTATGCCACGGGTACATCATAAAACACATAGTGGGGATCAGTCACACTGCAAATGGAGCTCTTGGAATCCAGAACAAAACAGGTAGCAGATACTTCTGTCAGATGGTCGAACTAAAATATGTATTATAACTGGCATCCGAGGCAGAAAATAAACAAGATTTATACCCTACATAGTGTTTTAATTACTCTGCATTCAGAAAAGTTTTACTGTTAAATTTAGTATTCTTATTCAAACATAGTGGTATCATTCCTGAAGACATCAGTGTTAGATGGTAAATCACATTGTGACGTTACTGTTTACCACTACTGGTTTGAATATATTTGACATAGAAAAAAACCTTGCAGGAATTAATACAGAAGTTTATATTTTATACCTAATTTATAGATTATTTAATATATTACAGGGTGAATGATTTTTAAAATTAACATTTTTATTTTTTGTCATTTAATTTTTATACTGTTTTTATTGAGATATAACTGACATATAACATTGTATTTGTTTCTGGCATAAAATAATGATTTGAAAGATGTATGTATTGAGAAATGATCACAACAACAAGTCTATTTGATACCCATTGTCATACATTTTACAATTTGTTTTCTTGTAATGGGAACTTTTAAGATCTACTATCAGCAATTTTCAAATATACAATACAGTATTGATGACTATAGTCACCACGCAGTGCATTACATTCCTAGGACTTATTTATTTTATGACTGAAAGTTTGTACATTTTGACCACTTTCACTAATTTTGCCTAACCCCCTCCAGTCCCCACCTTTGACAACCACCAATCTGTTCTCTATGAGTTTGGTTTTTCTTTAGATTACACATATTAAATGTTGCATATTTATATATAACATATTGGTACCTTATCAGATGCAAAGATTTCACTTAGTAGTGGATCACATTTGATTGCTACTGGCTGTATTTTAGAAGGCTTATCTCTCTCCTTTACTTGTATAAACATGCACATGTCAACTTCATAAAGAACCAGAGAGAATTTGGAAAAAGAATAATAATAATTAAAAACAATGAGTATATTTGATCTTTCAGCTCTGAACCACACCATAAAATACAGGATTCCTTAGGCATTGCAGGACTTAACAGTACAACTAAGCATTATTATTCAAGCATGAGAAAAGGACAATGAAAATTGGTTGATACATAGACATGAAACAGTCCAGAAATTCTGTTTATTTTGCTGACCTGAAGAATAAAAAATTAAGAGGCTTAGGAGACCTTCAAGATGACAGAGGAGTAAGACGTGGAGATCCCCTTCCTCCCCACAAATACATCAAAAATACATCTACATGTGGAACAACTCCTACAGAATACCTACTGAAAGCTGGCAGAAGACCTCAGACTTCCCAAAATGCAAGAAACTCCCCACGTACCTGGGGAGGCAAAAGAAAAAAGAAAAAACAGAGACAAAAGAATAGGGACAGAACCTGCACCTCTGGGAGGGAGCTGTGAAGGAGGAAAAGTTTCCACACACTAGGAAGCCCCTTCACTGGCAGAGACGGGGGGCGGGGGGGGGGCGTGGGGTGGGGGCTGGAGCTTTGGAGCCATGGAGGAGAGCGCAGCAACAGAGGTGCAGAGGGCAAGGCGGAGAGATTCCTACACAGAGAATCCATGCTGACCAGCACTCACCAGCCTAAGAGGCTTTTCTGCTCACCTGCTGGGACAGGCGGGTGCTGGGAGCTGAGGCTCAGGCTTCGGAGGTCGGGTCGCAGGGAGAGGACTAGGGTTGGCTGCATGAACACAGCCTGAAGGGGGCTAGTGCGCCACAGCTAGCCAGGAGGGAGTCTGGGAAAAAGTCTGGAACTGCCTAAGAGGCAAGAGACCATTGTTTCGGGGCGCACTAGGAGAGGGGATTCAGAGCACCGCCTAAAGGAGCTCCAGAGATGGGCGTGAAATGCTAAGGCTGCTGCTGCCACCACCAAGAAGCCTGTGTGCGAGCACAGGTCACTATCCACACCACCCCTCCCGGGAGCCTGTGCAGCCCACCACTGCCAGGGTCCCATGATCCAGGGACGACTTCCCCAGGAGAAAACACGGAGCGCCTCAGGCTGGTAGAACGTCATACTGGCCTCTGCCGCTGAAGACTCGCCCTGCATTCCGTACCCCTCCCTTCCCCTGGCCTGAGTGAGCAAGAGCCCTCGAATCAGCTACTTCTTTAACCCGTCCTGTCTGAGCGAAGAACAGATGTCTTCAGGCGACCTACATGCAGAGGCGGGTCCAAATCCAAAGCTGAACCCTGGGAGCTGTGCGAACAAAGAAGAGAAACGGAAATTTCCCCCAGCAGCCTCAGGAGCAGCGAATTAAATCTCTGCAATCAATTTGATATACCCTGCATCACTGGAATTCCTGAATAGACAAAGAGTCATCCCAAAACTGAGGCAGTGGACTTTGGAAGCAACTGTAGAGTTGGGGTTTGCTTTCTGCCTCTAATTTGTTCCTGGCTTTATGTGTATCTTAGTTCAGTATTTAGAGTTTATTATCACTGGTAGATTTGTTTACTGAGTCGGTTGCTCTCTTCCTCCTTTTTTTTTTTTTTTAATATATAGGTATATATTTTCTCTTCCTTTTTCTTTTTTTGTGAGTGTGTATGTGTATGCTTCTTTGTGTGATTTTGTCTGTATAGTTTGCTTTTACCATTTGTCATAGGGTTCTGTCTTTTTTTTTTTTTTAGTATAATTTTTAGCACTTGTTATTATTGGTGGATTTGTTTTTTGGTTTAGTTGCTCTCTCTTTCTTTCTTTCTTACTTTTTAATTATTTTATTTTTAATAATTATTTTTTATTTTAACTATTTTATTTACTTATTAGTTCTTTCTTTCTTTCTTTCTTTCTTTCTTTCTTTCTTTCTTTCTTTCTTTCTTTCTTTCTTTCTTTTTTCTCCTTTTTCTTCTGAACCGTGTGCCTGACAGGGTCTTGGTGCTCTGGCTGGGGTTCAGGCCTGTGCCTCTGAGGTGGGAGAGCCAAGTTCAGGACAATTGGTCCACCAGATACCTCTTGGCTCCATGTAATATCAAACAGCGAAAGCTCTCCCAGAGATTCCCATCTCAACGCTAAGACCCAGCTCCACTCAATGACCAGCAAGCTACAGTGCTGGACACACTATGCCAAACAACTAGCAAGACAGGAACACAAACCCACTCATTGCAGAGAGGTTGCCTAAAATCATAATAAGGTCACAGACAACCCAAAACACCACTGGCCGCTGTCCTGCCAACCAGAAAGACAAGATCCAGCCTCATCCACCAGAGCACAGGCACTAGTCCCTTCCACCAGGAAGCCTATGCAACCCACTGAACCAAACTTAGCCATTGGGGGTAAACACCCAAAACAACAGGAACTACAAACCTGCAGCCTGAGAAAAGGAGACCACAAAAACAATAAGTGAAGCAAAAGGAGAAGACAGCAAAACACACAGCAGATGAAGAAGCAAGGTAAAAACATACCAGACAAAACAAATGACTAGGAAATAGGCAGTCTACCTGAAAAAGAATTCAGAGTAATGATAGTAAAGATGATCCAAACTCTTGGATAGAATGGAGAAAATACAAGAAAGCCTTAACAAGGACATAGAAGAACTAAAGAGCAAACAAACAATGATGAACAACACAATAAATGAAATTAAAAATTCTCTAGAAGGAACAAATAGTAGAATAACTGAGGTAAAAGAACGGATAAGTGACCTGGAAGGTAAAAGAGTGGAAATAACTACTGCAGAGCAGAATAAACAATGAAAAGATTTGAGGAGAATCTTATAGACTTCTGGAATAACATTAAATGCACAAACATTCTAAATATAGGGGTCCCAGAAGAAGAAGAGAAAAAGAAAGGGATTGAGAAAATGTTTGAAGAGATGATAGCTGAAAACTTCCCTTATATGGAAAAAGAAATAGTCAATCAAGTCCAGGAAGCACAGAGAGTCCAATACAATATAAACCCAAGGAGAAACACGACCAAGACAGATATTAATCAAACTATCAAAAATTAAAAACACGGGGCTTCCCTGGTGGCACAGTAGTTGAGAGTCTGCCTGCCGATGCAGAGGACATGGGTTCGTGCCCTTGTCCGGAAAGATCCAACATGCCGTGGAGTGGCTGGGCCTGTGAGCCACGGCCGCTGAGCCTGTGTGTCTGGAGCCTGTGCTCCGCAACAGGAGAGGCCACAACAGTGAGAGGCCCACGTACCGCAAAAAAAAAAATAAATAAATAAAAACAAAGAAACATATTAAAAGCAACAAGGGAAAAACAACAAATAACATACAAGGGAATCCCCATAAGTTTAACAGCTGATCTTTCAGCAGAAACTCTGCAAGCCAGAAGGGACTGGCAGGACATATTTAAACTGATGAAAGAGAAAAACCTACAACCAACATTACTCTACCCAGCAAGGATCTCATTCAGATTTGACGGAGAAATTAAAACATTTACAGACAAGCAAAAGTTAAGAGAATTCAGCACCACCAAACCAGCTTTACAACAAATGCTAAGGGAACTTCTCTCAGCAGGAAACACAAGAAAGGAAAACACATACAATAACAAACCCAAAACAATTAAGAAAATGGTAATAGGAACATACATATAGATAATTACCTTAAGTGTAAATGGATTAAATGATCAAACCAAAAGACATAGACTGGCTGAATGGATACAAAAAGAAGACCTGTATATATGCTGTCTACAAGAAACACACTTCAGATCTAGGGACACATACAGAGTGAAAGTGAGGGGAAGGAAAAAGATATTCCATGCAAATGGAAATCAAAAGAAACCTGGAGTAGCAATTCTTGTATCAGACAACCCAATATCAGCAATTCTTGATACAGACAACTGTCTTGTATCAGACAAAATAAACTTTAAAGTAAAGACTATTACAAGAGACAAAGAAGGACACTACATAATGATGAAGGGATTGATCCAAGAAGAAGATATAACAATTGTCAATATTTATACACCCAACATAGGAGCACCTGAATACATAAGGCAAATGCTAACAGCCATAAAAGGGGAAATTGACAGTAACACAATCATAGTAGGGAACTTTAACACCCCACTTTCACCATGGACAGATCATCCAAAAAGAAAATAAATAAGGAAATACAAGCTTTAAATGATACATTAAACAAGATCAACTTAATTGATATTTATAGGACATTCCATCCAAAAACAACACAATACACTTTCTTCTCAAGTGCTTATGGAACTTTCTCCAGGATAGATGATATCTTGGGTCACAAATCAAGCCTTGGTATATTTAAGAAAATTGAAATTCTGTCAAGTATCTTTTCTGACCACAATGCTATGAGATTAGATATCAATTACAGGAAAAGATTTGTAAAAAATAAAAACACATGGAGGCTAAACAATATACTACTTAATAACCAAGAGGTAACTGAAGAAATCAAACAGGAAATCAAAAGATACCTAGAAACAATGACAATGAAAACAGGATGACCCAAAACATATGGGATGCAGCAAAAACAATTCTAAGATGGAAGTTTATAGCAATAAAATCCTACCTCAAGAAACAAGAAACATCTCAAATAAACAACCTAACCATACACCTAAAGCAATTAGAGAAAGAAGAACAAAAAAACCCCAAAGTTAGCAGAAGGAAAGAAATCATAAAGATCAGATCAGAAATAAATGAAAAAGAAATGAAGGAAACAATAGCAAAGATCAATAAAACTAAAAGCTGATTCTTTGAAAACATAAACAAAATTGATAAACCATTAACCAGGCTCATCAAGAAAAAAAAGGGAGAAGACTCAAATCAATAGAATTAGAAATGAAAAAAGAGAAGTAACAATTGACACTGCAGAAATACAAAGGATCATGAGAGGTTACTACAAGCAAATATGTGCCAATAAAATAGACAATCTGGAAGAAATGGACAAATTCTTAGAAAAGCACTCCCTTCCGAGACTGTACCAGGAAGAAACGGAAAATATAAACAGACCAATGACAAGCACTGAAATTGAGACTGTGATTAAAAATCTTCCAACAAACAAAAGTCCAGGACCAGGTGGCTTCACAGGCAAATTCTATCAAACATTTAGAGAAGAGCTGACACGTATCCTTCTCAAACTCTTCCAAAATATAGCAGAGGGAGGGACACTCCCAAACTCATTCTACGAGGTCACTGTCACCCTGATACCAAAACCAAAGATGTCACAAAGAAAGAAAACTACAGGCCAATATCATTGATGTACATAGATGTAAAAACCTCAACAAAATACTAGCAAACAGACTCCTACAGCACATTAAAAGGATCATACACCATGATCAAGTGGGGTTTTTTGCAAGAATGCAAGGATTCTTTATATATGCAAATCAATCAATGTGATAAACCATATTAACGAACTGAAGGAGAAAAAACATATGATCATCTCAACAGGTGCAGAAAATGCTTTTGACAAAATTCAACACCCATTTATGATAAAAGCCCTCCAGACAGTAGGCATAGAGGGAACTTATCTCAACATAATAAAGGACATATATGACAAACCCACAGCCAACATCATTCTCAATGGTGAAATACTGAAACCATTTCCCCTAAGATCAGGAAGAAGACAAGTTTGCCCACTCTCACCACTTTTATTCAACATAGTTTTTGAAGTTTTAGCCACAGCAATCAGAGAAGAAAAAGAAGTAAAAGGAATTCAAATCGGAAAAGAAGAAGTAAAGCTGTCACTGTTTGCAGATGACATGATACTATAGAGAATCTTAAAGATGCTATCAGAAAACTATTAGAGCTAATCAACAAATTTGGTAAAGTAGCAGGATACAAAATTAATGCACAGAAATCTCTTGCATTCCTATACACTAAGGATGAAAAATCTGAAAGAGAAATTAAGGAAACACTACCATTTACCATTGCAACAAAAAGAATAAAATACCTAGGAATAAACTTACCTAAGGAGACTTAAGACCTGTATGCAGAAAACTATTAAGATGCTGATGAAAGAAATTAAAGATGATATAAACAGATGGAGAGCTATACCATGTTCTTTTATTGGAAGATTGAACATTGTGAAAATGACTATACTATCCAAAGCAATCTACAGATTCAATGCAATCCCTATCAAACTACCAATGGCATTTTTTTACAGAACTAGAACCAAAAATTTCACAATTTGTATGGAAACACAAAAGACCCTGAATAGCCAAAGTAATTTTGAGAAAGAAAAACGGAACTGAAAGGAATTAGCCTCCCTGACTTCAGACTATACTACAAAGCTACAGTAATCAAGACAGTATGTTACTGGCATAAAAACAGAAATATAAATCAATGGAATAGGTTACAAAGCCCAGAAATAAACCCATGCACATATTGTCACATTATCTTTAGTAAAGGAGGCAAGAATATACAATGGAGAAAAGACAACCTCTTCAA
Source organism: Globicephala melas (assembly GCF_963455315.2). Classification (NCBI taxonomy): domain Eukaryota; kingdom Metazoa; phylum Chordata; class Mammalia; order Artiodactyla; family Delphinidae; genus Globicephala; species Globicephala melas. The sequence continues at coordinate 33,289,570 of NC_083317.1, forward strand.
TAAGTGGTGCTGGGAAAACTTGACAGCTACATGTAAAATAATGAAATTAGAACACTTCCTAACACCATACACATAAATAAACTCAAAATGTATTAAAGACCTAAATGTTAAGCCAGACACTATGAAACTCTTAGAGGAAAACATAGGCAGAACACTCTATGACATAAATCACAGCAAGATCCTTTTTGACCCACCTCCTAGAGAAATGGAAATAAAAACAAAAATAAATAAATAGGACCTAATGCAACTTAAAAGCTTTTGAACAGCAAAGGAAACCATAAACAAGATGAAAAGACAACTCTCAGAATGGGAGAAAGTATTTGTTAATGAAGCAACTGACAAAGGATTAACATCCAAAATTTATAAGCAGCTCATGCAATTCAATATCAAAAGAACAAACAACCCAATCCACAAATGGGCAGAAGACCTAAATAGACATTTCTTCAAAGAAGATATACAGATTGCCAACAAACACATGATAGGATGCTCAACATCACTAATCATTAGAGAAATGCAAATCAAAACTACAGTGAGGTATCACCTCACACCAGCCATCATCAAAATATCTACAAACAATAAATGCTGGAGATGCTGTCGAGAAAAGTAAATCCTCTTGCACTATTCGTGGGAATGTAAATTGATACAGTCACTATGGAGAACAGTATGGACGTTCCTTTAAAAACTAAAAATAGAACTACCATATGACTCAGCAATCCCAGTCTTGGGCATATACTCTGAGAAAACCATAATTCAAAAAGATATACGTACCACAATATTCATTGCACCTCTATTTACAATAGCCAGGACATGGAAGCAACCTTAGTGTGCATAGACAGATGAATGGATAAAGAAGATATGGCACATATATACAATTGAATATTACTCAGCCATAAAAAGAAACGAAATTGAGTTATTTGTAGTGAGGTGGATGGACCTAGAGTGTCTCATACAGAATGAAGTAAGTCAGAAAGAGAAAAATAAATACTGTATGCTAATACATATATATGGAATGAAAAAAAAATGGTTCTGAAGAACCTAGGGGAAGGACAGGAATAAAGACGCAGATGTAGATAATGGACTTGAGGACACGGGGAGGGGGAAGGTTAAGCTGGGACGAAGTGAGAGAGTGGCATGGACATATATACACTACCAAATGTAAAATATATAGCTTGTGGGAAGCAGCCACATAACACAGGGAGATCAGCTCGGTGCTTTGTGACCACCTAGAGGGGTGGGTTAGGGTGGGTGGTAGGGAGACACAAGAGGGAGGAGATATGGGGATATATGTATAGCTGATTCACTTTGTTATACAGCAGAAACTAACACACCACTGTAAAGCAATTATACTCCAAAGAAGATGTTAAAAAAAAAATTAAGGGGCTTGCTTATTCTCCATGGTAAAAGTGCCATATCTAAGCTGCTTCTCCTTAGGTATCCTAGAGGCACCCTTTGTAAATCTGGTTAACCCCCAGGATTACTTTTACCCCTACTTACTTGGGAACTCATTTTGAATGCTATTGCGGTGGCTGTAGTTGTCTTTTCCCATCTAAAAACTAGCATTGATGATAATTGCCTAATCTTTACACTGCTTAGCTTTTCAAGGAGTCTTTGACATGCCACCTCTGTTATGTTTTCACCAGCCATCATTTACTGGGACTACCTCACAACTCACAAATAATTAGACCTAATTGCAGGTGCACTCAGACCTTTACCATATCAAAACAAGAGGCCAGAACCAGTTGTGGCACAATTATTACAGAATGTCATAGCTACATTACTGTATCAAGAAAGATAATGAATCGACAAAGGGAATGTGCTTTTAAAATATGTTTGTCTCATTGAGTTCATCATAAGTTCCTCCTCTTTGTCCCCAGTAATGAAGCCTTGTCTTTTTAGAGTAGCTGCTTACTAACTGCTACTCTCTGTGTCCTTTATTATAAAAACATTGCATCGAATCTCTCACAATTGGATAAAGTATTTCATCCTTTATTAGCTTCTTTCCTCCAGAGACAAAGTACAGCGGTAAAGATGTCATTCTTCTTCCTTGAAACAAGTAGATTAGTGTATTTTCTCATGGGGTTTGGCAAAGTCCTTCAACAGACGTGACTGGCAGAGGAAGAGGCTGAAGATGTTGATCTCAGGGAATAGATTGCTGACTTGATAAATCTTTGGGTCATAAAAGGTCATCTGATGTCTGAAAGAAAGATTGACTTAACTAAGAAATACCAGCAAGAGATCTTTCTGTAGTGTAAAATAGAAAGAAAACAAACTAATATTGAAAGAGTATTTGCATGCTAGCAAACACCAATAGGCAAACAAAAACATGTAAGATATTTTCAGTTTTAAATGTTTTGTGAGTGATTTTTCAAATTTTAAAGTCATTGCTGCAAGAAGGCTCATGCTTTTCCTATTTGTTCAGATTTTCAGTGGGCTGTATAGAGAATACATGGTGGACCCCTAAAACAGTCAGTTTTAAGCAGAAGTAATTGTGGCCACATGCTAAAAATGCTACTTTGAAATCTAGGGGTAACAAAGATTTGAAACTACACAGTGCTTCATAAAAGCTGCTAGAAATTAAAAATCACATGGACAGCTGAGGTTAAACTACTTATTACTAATGAATTCATAAATCTCACTGTAATATTTGGCTACAATATTTTCAGCTTGAAAGAGAACAGTAAAAAGTGAGATTAGAAAACAAAAACAACATCAGGGAGATGCAGTTAATCCAATTAGAACTACTCCACCACATCCACTATTCCTAAATTTAGGAAACAAATCTTGTCTCTTCCTTCAATATTTTTCTTTTTTTTTTGGTAAAATCAAGAAATGGAAATATTCTAAGTATATGCTTACAATGCTTTGGTCATTAGGAAAAATGTCAATTATGTTGCCAGTGAGTCATTTCCTTTTTTGTTTATATGCCTACCTGTTTTTTTAACCATAGGCCATCTCACCTCCCCTTAATGCTAGGGCCCTTTCCTTTATCCCTAGTGAATTAATCTCACATGCTAAGTCTTTAGTTTGGAAGCTGTGACCCAGGAAATTTCTTCAGTACTTCACATTGTGATAATTCTTTGTCTGAAAGAACAAAAGATGAGCATGAGTTAAACCTAAAAGAAGAGCTTTACGGTGAAAAGGAAGCAAATCCAACCTGTCGACCAAGGCAAGCCTCTATCACAATGCTCCAAACTCTATTTCAACTTTCTCAAAGTTTCACGTTTAATTTCAATATTATATATCTACACATACACACACAAACACACACAGAGATCGCTAGATTGTGGTGCCTGGCAAGAAGAATTCCTAAATAGGACATTGTTTCTAGTATTTTATAAATTCAATATTTGAATGTACCCCCAGAATTCAACTGGTGTTTAAATATATATATACATACACCTAAATATATGTATACATACACCTATATATACTATATATATGTATATATTACTATTAACAAACTATATATATATATATACACACACACATATACTAGTTCTGTAGCAATTTAAAAATGGGACAAATATTTTACCCATAGACATAGATATTATGGGGGTTGTAAATCATCCTAAAATTTGGGAAATATGGGATTTGTATAGAGAATGAGGGTAGGGCTAGAATTTCATGAAAGACTTCTGAGAACAGGTAATGATAATAGGAGGAATAGCTTTAATTTTTGTTAGACCCTTTTTATTCATCATCTCTAGTCTTTACACAGACTTGCACATGTTATGACTACTTCTGTTTCACAGATGGCATCCAGATCTGGTCGATTACTTGCCTTGGGTCACAGATATTTTCAGTGGAGTAGTGGGGCCTTCATTATAAATCTGTTTGACCAATATGTTTGACCAATCCAAGGATGATAGGGTCATATATATATATATATATATATATATATATATATATAGTCTGCTTGCTTTTCAGCAAGTACTTTTATTTTAAATTTATATATTTTTGATATAATATAAAAAATGCTAATAAGAGAAAATGATTACAAAGAAAGAGGCCAGAATTTTTTTATTGGCCTGAATATGTGTGGGTCAGTCTTCCATGGGTTGCAAGGACTCAGAGATACAAGAGGAACACAGTTTTTTGGCAAAATGCGATTTATAAATTGCTGTTTGCAGGAGTGTGAGGAACCTCAGAGAATGATTGTTTCCATTAGGGTGAGTTTCTGAAGCTTAACTGAAAATAACATAAAATAACTTATGATGTTCTATGCTGTTTGGGATGATTAGATGCTGAATCTGGACAATGAAAGAGGCCTCCATTCAAGGATGACTTGAAATGACTGAGACTGACACAGAGAGAGTGCATCTCAGAAAACAACTCATTCAACCATTTCATTTTACACAAAGAAAATGAAGTCTCAGAGAGTTAAAGCAATTTTTGCCTGTCAGTCTATGTAGACTGACTCCCCCTAGGAAATCTCATGCACTCTCTGTCATGCACATCGTTCACATTTGAGCCAGGCAGAACTTCTCAGTCTTCCTCCAAAGGCACACATCCTGTCCCATCTGGTGGGAATTCCCTCTTTCCATTTTGCTTCCTAGAAAATCCCATGTCACTCTTTTGGGTACGGGACAAAGAGTACAATGCATATCCTCAGTAAAATCAATTAATAAGTAAGTAAATAAATAAATCATGTAAAAATGAGCCATTTCCTCATATCATTGACAATTTCCTGATGGTAGTTGGAAATAGGTGTCTATAGCCTAGTTCTGTGCATCTGTTGTGAAAATTAGAAGCAGAAGCAATGACTCAGAGGAACTCAGGCACCAAAATGGCAGAGAGCTGGGAAAGGAACAATGGACAAAGACTCTTGATTAGGGCATCAAATAAAGGATGATAAAAGATGGCCAGAGGGGCGTGTCAATGGAAGCTCTAGCTGTCAGGCCAAGGCAGTTTACTGCTTTTTCTTAATTTCCACACAGTCATAGGTAGACCCTCCATTAAATGAAATAAACATCATATCTCTGCCTCTTGCAGTTTTGTACGTGGACATTTGTGAATGATTTGTAAAAGAATGAATTCCATCCACACAGTGGTCATTGTGGGAAATAGCAAAGCAATAACTTCCTGGAAAACACAAAAGCTTTACTATTATTATTACTTTTATATTTTTGTCTCTCATGGCTAAACTAAAAAATTTCATTAGAGAAAAATCAAATCAAATTTTAAAAATGTTCAAGCCAGCAATTGTTAAAATGTGTTTTTCATTTTCATGAGAAAATTAAAAATCAGTTATGACTTAGTTTGTCTACAATTTGTAAGCATATTTAGCAGCTTAGAAAAAATAAGGCTTTTTAATATTAGGACTATTAAATTTATTAAAAAAAACCACTAAGGTGTCACAAGTTGTTACAAATACCAATGACCTCCATGTTTCCACTTTCAATGGATGTTTTACATCCTCACTGCATTCTATGTCTAGTAGCATTTATTACCATCCTTTTAGCTATAAAATACAAATCCAGAACTTCTACTTCTCTAAGTTATTTTGGGAGTTAGATGGAGTAAAACATATCAAGTGATACAGAGATCTTGATACTTTTTATTTTACTTGTCTCACCCTAATGAGCAAAAAACTGTGACTAAAGAAGGTAAAATATATAAATTACACTAAATTTTCTGAAGTAAGACCTTCAGAAAGGTCCTTACCTTCAGTAAGAGGTAAGCTAATATATCTTAGAATGATATAAGGGAAAATTTATATGGGTCTAAATGAAATTTATTCTCTACATCAAGAAATAAAGATACTCTAATTTTCTACTGAATACTCAGTAAGGCTTTAAAATAAATAGCAAACTTGATTGCAAATAAAAATGGTGTATGCTCCATTTCAACAGGCCAAATAGAAAATCAATGTATATCATGCAATAGAATTGATTTATATCGTCATATAAGTACATTACTTAATACTATAATAAATTAGTAAACAAATACACTAAATTTCTTTCCCAACAAATTATAATTAGAAATGTAAATATCCCAATTAATAACAAAGGCACAGGGATTTTGTTACTTCCTAAAATGGAACTAATTTAAATATATTCATGCACTGTAAACTGTTGCTTGGTTTCTGCTCAGAGTAATTAGGCAACCATGAAATTAAAGGGAATAATTTGATTACATTTCCCAACACATTATACTTTTTTTAGGGTTGGAGCAGGAGGAGAAACAGATAATAGAGTAATATATTTTGTCTTTCCACTGATTTAGTATGATTTTTCAAAATGCATTTTATTTTATAGTTAAACATGCATGCCTAATTCCATCTATTATACTATATTTTAAATACAATTTTTTTTCTTTTTTTTGAATTTTATTTATTTTATTACACAGCAGGTTCTTATTAGTCAGCCATTTTTTACATATTAGTGTGTATATGTCAATCCCAATCTCCCAATTGATCACACCAGCACTACACCCCCCCGCTGCTTTCCCCCCTTGGTGTCCATACGTTTGTTCTCTACATCTGTCTCTCTATTTCTGCCCTGCAAACCGGTTCATCTGTACCATTTTTCTAGGTTCCACATATATGCGTTAATATACGATATTTGTTTTTCTCTTTCTGACTTACTTCACTCTGTATTGCAGTCTCGAGATCCATCCATGTCTCTACAAATGACCCAATTTTGTTCCTTTTTATGGTTGAGTAATATTCCAGTGTATATTTGTACCACATATTCTTTATCCATTCATCTGTTGATGGGCATTTAGGTTGCTTCCATGACCTGACTATTGTAAACAGTGCTGCAATGAACATAGGGGTGCATGTGTCTTTTTGAATTATAGTTTTCTCTGGGTATATGCCCAGTAGTGGGATTGCTGGGTCATATGGTAATTCTATTTTTAGTTTTTTAAGGAAACTCCATACTGTTCTCCATAGTAGCTGTAACAATTTACATTCCCACCAACAGTGCAAGAGTGTTCCCTTTTCTCCACACGCTCTGCATCATTTATTGTTTGTAGATTTTGTGATAATGGCCATTCTGAATGGTGTGAGGTGATACCTCATTGTAGTTTTGATTTCAATTTCTCTAATGATTAATGATGTTGAGCATCCTTTCATGTGTTTGTTGGTAATCTGTATATCTTCCTTGGAGAAATGTCTATTTAAGTCTTCTGCCCATTTTTTGATTGGGTTGTTTGTTTTTTTAATATTGAACTCCATGAGCTGTTTATATATTTTGGAGATTAATCCTTTGTCCGTTGATTCGTTTGCAAATATATTCTCCCATTCTGAGTGTTGTCTTTCGCTTTGTTTATGGTTTCTGTCGCTGTGCAAAAGCTTTTAAGTTTCATTAGGTCCAATTTGTTTATCTTTGTTTTTATTTCCATTACTCTAGGAGGTGAATCAAAAAAGATCTTGTTGTGACTTATGTCAAAGAGTGTTCTTCCTATGTTTTCCTCTAAGAGTTTTATTGTCCAGTCTTACATTTAGGTCTTTAATCCATTTTGAATTAATTTTTGTGTATAGTATTACGGAGTGTTCTAATTTCATTCTTTTACATGTAGCTGTCCAGTTTTCCCAGCACCACTTATTGAAGAGACTGTCTTTTCTCCATTGTATATCCTTTCCTCCTTTGTCATAGATTAGTTGACCATAGTTGTGTGTGGGTTTATCTCTGGGCTTTCTATCCTATTCCATTGATCTGTATTTCTCTTTTTGTGCCAGTACCATACTTTCTTGATTACTGTAGCTTTGTAGTATAGTCTGAAGTCAGGGAATTTTATTCCACCAGCTCCATTTTTCTTTCTTAAGATTGCTTTGGCTATTCAGGGTCTTTTGTGTTTCCATAAATATTGTGAAATTTTTTTGTTCTAGTTCTGGGAAAAATGCCATTGGTAGTTTGATAGGGATTGCATTGAATCTGTAGATTGCTTTGGGTCATATAGTCATCTTCACAATGTTGATTCTTCCAACCCAAGAACATTGTATATCTCTCCATCTGTTTGTATTGTCTTTAATTTCTTTCATCAGTGCCTTACAGTTTTCTGCACACAGGTCTTTTGTCTCCCTAGGGAGGTTTATTCCTAGGTATTTTATTCTTTTTGTTGCAGTGGTAAATGGGAGTGTTTCCTTAATTTCTCTTTCAGATTTTTCATCATTAGTGTGTAGGAATACAAGAGATTTCTGTGCATTAATTTTGTATCCTGAAACTTTACCAAATTCATTGATTAGCTCTAGTAGATTTTTGGTGGCATTTTTAGGATACTCTGTGTATATTATCATCTCATCTACAAAGAGTGACAGTTTTCCTTCTTCTTTTCCAATTTGTATTCCTTTTATTTCTTTTTCTTCTCTGATTACCATGGGTAGGACTTCCAAAACTATGTTGAATGATAGTGATGAGAGTAGACATTCTTGTCTTGTTCTGATCTTAGAGGAAATGCTTTCAGTTTTTCACCATTGAGAATGATGTTTGCTGTGGGTTTGTCATACATAGCCTTTATTATGTTGATGTAAGTTCCCTCTATGCCTACTTTCTGTAAGGTTTTTATTATAAATGGGTGTTGAATTTTGTCAAAATCTTTTCCTGCACCTATTGAGATGATCATATGGTTTTTATTCTTCAATTTGTTATTACAGTGTGTCACATTGATTGATTTGCATATATTGAAGAGTCCTTGCATCCCTGGGATAAATCTCACTTGATCATGGTGTATGATCCTTTTGCTGTGTTGTTGGATTCTGTTTGCTAGTATTTGTGAGGATTTTTTTTTTTTTTTTTTTTTTTTTTAGTGGTATGCGGGCCTCTCACTGTTGTGGCCTCTTCCATTTCGGAGCACAGGTTCCGGACGTGCAGGCTCAGCAGCCATAGCTCACGGGCCCTGCCACTCCACGGCATGTGGTATCTTCCCACACCGGGGCACGAACCCGTGTCCCCTGCATCAGCAGGCGGGCTCTCAACCACTGCGCCACCAGGGAAGCCCTTGTGAGGATTTTTGAATCTATGTTTATCAGTGATATTGGTCTGTAATTTTCTTTTTTTGTAGTGTTTTGGTCTGGTTTTGGTATCAGGGTGATTGTGTCCTCATTGAATGAATTTAGGAGTGTTTCTTCCTCTGCAAAATTTTGGAAGAGTTTGAGAAGGATGGGTGTTAGCTCTTCTCTAAATATTTGAAGAATTCACCTGTGAAGCCATTTGGTCCTGGACTTTTGTTCATTGGAAGATTTTTAATCACATTTTCAATTTCATTATTTGTGATTGGTCAGTTCATATTTTCTATTTCTTCCTGATTCAGTCTTGGAAGGTTATACCTTTCTAAGGATTTGTCCATTTCTTCCAGGTTGTCCATTTCATTGACATAGAGTTGCTTGTAGTAGTCTCTTAGGATGTTTTGTATTGCTTTGGTGTCTATTGTAACTTCTCCTTTTTCATTTCTAATTTTATTGATTTGAGTCCTCTCCCTCTTTTACTTCATGAGTCTTGCTAATGGTTTATCAATTTTGTTTATCTTCTCAAAGAACCAGCTTTTAGTTTTATTGATCTTTGCTATTGTTTTTTTGTTTCTATTTTATTTATTTCTGTTCTGATCTTTATGATTTCTTTCCTTCTGCTAACTTTAGGTTTTGTTTGTTCTTCTTTCTCTAATTCCTTTAGGTGTAAGGTTAGATTGTTTATTTGAGATTTTTCTTGTTTCTTGAGGTAGGCATGTATTGTTATAAACTTCCATCTTAGAACTGCTTTTGCTGCATCCCATAGGTTTTGGATTGTTGTGTTTTCATTGTCACTTGTCTCTAGGCATTTTTTGATTTTTCTCTTTGATTTCTTTGGTGATCTCTTTGTTACTTAGTAACATATTGTTTAGCCTCCATGTGTTTGTGTTTTTTATATTTTTTTCCATCTAATTGATTTCTAATGTCATAGCATTGTGGTCAGAAAAGATTCTTGATATGATTTCAATTTTCTTAAATTACTGAGGCTTGATTTGTTACCCAAGATGTGATCTATCCTTGAGAATGTTCCATGTGCACTTGAGAAAGTGTAATCTGTTGTTTTTGGATGGAATGTCCTATAAATATCAATTAAATCTATCTGGTCTATTGTGTCATTTAAAGCTCGTGTTTCCTTATTAATTTTTATTTGGATGACCCTTCAATGGTTGTAAGTGAGGTGTTAAAGCCCCCACCCCCTATTTCTGTGTTACTGTCAATTTCCTCTTTTTAGCTGTTTGCAGTTGCCTTATGTATTGTGTTGCTCCTCTGTTGGGTGCATATATGTTCACAATATATTCACAATTGTTATATCTTCTTCTAGGATTGATCCCTTGATCACTATATAGTGCTCTTCTTTGTATCTTATAACCTTCTTTATTTTAAAGTCTATTTTTTCTGATATGAGTATTGCTATTCCAGCTTTCTTTTTTTCTTTTTTTTCTTTTTTCTTTTTTTTTGCAGTATGCCTCTCACTGCTGTGGCCTCTCCCGTTGCGGAGCACAGGCTCCGGACACGCAGGCTCAGCGACCATGGCTCATAGGCTCAGCCACTCCGCGGCATGTGGGATCTTCCCGGACCAGGGCAGGAACCCGTGTCCCCTGAATTGGGAGGCGGACTGTCAACCACTGTGCCACCAGGGAAGCCCCCAGCTTTCTTTTGATTTCCATTTGCATGGAATATCTTTTTCCATCCCCTCACTTTCAGTCTGTATGTGTCCTTAGGTCTGAAGTGGGTCTCTTGTAGACAGCATATGTATGGGTTTTCTCTTTGTATTTATTCAGCAAGCCTGTGTCTTTTGGTTGGAGCATTTAATCCTTTCACGTTTAAGGTAATTATCTATATGTATATTTCCTATTACCATTTTCTTCATTTTTATGGGTTTGTTTTTATAGGTCCTTTTCTTCTCTTGTGTTTCACACTTAGAGAATTTCCTTTAGCATTTGTTGTAGAGCTGGTTTGGTGCTGCTGAATTCTCTTAGCTTTTGCTTGTCTGTAAAGCTTTTGCTTTCTCCATCAAATCTGACTGAGATCCTTGCCCGGTAGAGTAATCTTGGTTGTAGGTTCTTCCCTTTCATCACTTTAAATATATCATGCCACTCCCTTCTGGCTTGTACAGTTTCTGCTGAGAAATCAGCTGTTAACCTTATGGGAGTTCCCTTGTATGTTATTTGTCATTTTTCCCTTGTTGCTTTCAACAATTTTTCTTTGTATTTAATATTTGTCAATTTAATAGTATGTGTCTCAGCATGTTTCTCCTTGTGTTTATCCTGCCTGGGACTCTCTGCACTTCCTGGACTTGTGTGTCTCTTTCCTTTCCCATGTTAGGGAAGTTGTGGACTATAATCTCTTCAAATATTTTCTTGGGTCCTTTCCCTCTTTCTCTTCTCCTTCTGGGACCCCTATAATGTGAATGTTGTTGCGTTTAATGTTGTCCCAGAGGTCTCTTAGGCTGTTGCCATTTCTTTTCATTCTTTTTTCTTTATTCTGTTCCGTGGCAGTGAATTCCACCATTCCAGGTCACTTATCCATTCTTCTGCCTCAGTTATTCTGCTATTGATTCCTTCTAGTGTAGTTTTCATTTCAGTTGCTGTATTGTTCATCTCTGTTTGTTTGTTCTTTAATTCTTCTTGGTCTTTGTTAAACATTTCTTGCATCTTCTCAATCTTTGCCTCCATTCTTTTCCCAAGGTCCTGGATCACCTTCACTATCATTATTCTGAATTCTTTTTCTGGAAGGTGCCTATCTCCACTTCATTTAGTTGTTTTTCTGTGGTTTTATCTTGGTCCTTCATCTGGTACATAGCCCTCTGCCTTTTCATCTTGTCTATCTTTCTGTGAATGTGGTTTTTGTTCCACAGGCTGCAGGATTGTAGTTCTTCTTGCTTCTGCTGTCTGCCCTCTGGTGGATGAAGCTATCTAAGAGGCTTCTGTAAGTGTCCTGATGGGAGGGACTGTGGGTAGATCTGACTGTTGTCCAGGTGGGCAGAGATCAGTAAAACTTTAATCCACTTGTCTGCTGATGGGTGGGGCTGTGTTGCCTCCCTGTTCTTTATTTGGCCTGAGGCATCCCAAAACTGGAACCTACCCGGGTCTTTGGAGGGCCTAATAGTGGACTCTGGGAGGGCACACACCAAGGAGTACTTCCCAGAACTTCTGTTGCCGGTGTCCTTGTTCTCACAGTGAGCCACAGTCACCCCCCACCTCTGCAGGAGACCCTCCAACACTAGTAGGTAGGCCTGTTTCAGTCTCCTATTGGGTCACTGCTCCTTCCCCTCTGTCACAGTGCACACACAACTTTGTGTGTGCCCTCCAAGAATGGAGTCTCTGTTTCCCTCAGTCCTGTCAAAGTTCTGCAATGAAATCCCGCTAGCCTTCAAAGTCTGATTCCCCAGGAATTCCTCCTCCCATTGCTGGACTCCCAGGATGGGAAGCCTGACGTGGGACTCAGGACCTTCACTCCAGTGGGTGGACCTCTGTGGTATAAGTGTTCTCCAGTTTGTGAATCACCCTCCCAGCAGTTATGGCATTTGATTTTATTGTGATTGTGCCCCTTCTACTGTCTCATTGTGACTTCTCCTTTGTTTTTGGATGTGGGGTATCATTTTTCATGAGTTCCAGTGTCTTCCTTTCGACTCTTCAGCAGTTAGTTGTGTAGATACAACTTTTGAAATAAATAATAAATGGATTTTTCTGTTATCTCTAGATTTCTGTTAATTATATGTTTGAAGCATAATTTTTAAAGGCTAAAAAAATAGTTTGGCTAACCACTTCACCTTTTTTATGAATGTGCTCAGTCCTTACCTTTCCAATGATACTTACCAAGGCCAACATAGTGAATCCTGCATCCTGGCACCCAAGTCCCACCAGTAACACTAACTTGGTTTTCTTTCTATAGCATTTATCATCTTAAAATATACTATATAACTTACTCACTGTTTATTATCTGTCTCCTTCATGGTAAACTCCTCAATAGCAAAGATCTTTGTCTTTTTGTGAATGTGTCCCAGTCTCATTTAACAATGCTTATTTCGTGAAGAGACCTATTTGATAATACTGTTACATTGAATCACATTTTTTTTATTTATTATGTTAAGGCAATCAAATATAAAGTATTCAGGGGGCTTCCCTGGTGGCGCAGTGGTTGAGAGTCCCCCTGCCGATGCAGGGGACACGGGTTTGTGTCCCAGTCCGGGAAGATCCCACATTCCACGGAGCAGCCTGTGAGCCATGCCCGCTGAGCCTGCACATCCGGAAACTGTGCTCCACAACGGGAGAGAACACAACAATGAGAGGCCCGTGTACAGCAAAAAAAAAAAAAAAAAAAAAAAGTATTCAGAACACTATTTTAAACATAGTATGCATTTTAAGATTGTCTAGAAAACTGACAGTTTAGTAATGTTACAATCTGTCAGTCAATCCTGGCCAAATTGAGAAAGAAAAGTAATCACGAAGGTCAGTTTAGAAGCAGCACATTTTCAATGGGATGTGTTTATTAATGTTGCAAATTTGAGATATGTTTCAATAAGGAAAAAGTAAAATAGAATGCTTAGGAAATGCAGCCTTATTAATTGGTCGATAATTTTAATGGACAGATAGCTATCAATAATAAAAATATTCCATGATAGGAAGTCTAGGGAATAGCTCTGTGTTTTTAAAACTGTCTTCAGGTGCTGCTGACATAAATGGTGAATTTGGAAAGCCAAATAATAATTTTTCCTTATACTTGCTCATGCTAGCTGGATGTAGAATTTCATCCCATCGATAAGAGAAAAAATTACATTAAAATGAACTGTATTTGATTATTGTACAGAAATAATAAGAGAAAGTTTGTCCCCTGTGTGGGCAGGGGAGGGAGGATGGTGGCTGCGTGTGCACATGCGCACAAGCATGTAGTATCCTAGAACTTGGTAAGGAGCTTATAACCTGCCTGTGACTCAATCTGAAACCTTTAGAGGTAAAAATTGCCAATTTCCACTCTACTCAATACTCTGTAACGGTCTTTATGGGAAAAGAATCTAAAATAAAAGAGTGGATATATATACATGTATAACTGACTCACTGCTCTACACATAAAACTAACATAACATTGTAAATCAACTATATGCCAATAAAGATTAAAATAAAAGAATCACAATCACAAAATGGAAAAAACAAGTATTATGACAAAATATGTCTTTATATATAAATTCTATTAGCATTTTGAATTATTAAGATAAATTCCTAAAAGTGGGATTTTCAGGTCAATATAAAGAAATATCCTTTAGAGTCTGGATATATATTGCCAAGTTTTTAGAAATAATGTATATTTAAGGTTTTACCACCAATATATAAATGCTTGTGTCATTCCACCTTGTCTTAATTTACTGTCTTTAATTAAAATTCAACTTGATAATTCAAAAAAAAAAGTGCCAGTATTATCTGAGGAAAAAATCTCTGTTTGAATTGTGAGCCTGGTCATACGACAAGAAGGGATGGGGTCAAAGGGAGTTGTTGACTTGTACACTCATGTGGCTGTCTGCTATGAGATCTATCGTCATTTGAGAATAAATTGAGAAAGTGCCGGACAACACTCATGACTTTTAAATATTTGCAAATTGCATGGCTTCCCCATTTTTGTAATTTCTTTTTTTAATATTCTGTCATGTTTCCCATAATTATAGGTAGCAGCAGCCTTAAATTGAAATGCCCTGTGTGTTTGTCTTCAATAGCTCTAAGGAAGAAATACATTATAGAATAATCTTTCTACTTTCCAGTCAGACTTGGGAGTAAAAAAAGCTTTTAAATGGTAAATTAGATGAGGGCAGCTGCCCAAAGCAGAGATAATTGGTTGTAGTCCCTATGGCCAGTAGTAGTAAAAGAAAAACTGGATAAGGCCTGAGAAAGGACCCTGCACTTAAATATCCACTTGCAGTTTGCCACAATCTCTATCACTCCATATTACTCACAACAGTCAAATTCATACATTTCCTTCAATTGCCTGAAATTTATGTTTATGGGCTCTGTTTTCAGTGCAAACTCACTGTGGGACATACATACGTACAAAACCCATAGTGTTCCTGCTTTATTCCTAAAATATTAAGGAAGCAGGAAAACTAAGATTCAGATGTGATTTTGAGACTGCAACGGAATCAATGATTGCCTTGTACTTCTCTAGAATTATTACCAATCATCTGTTACCAGAACCTCATCACTCTATTTGGCATCATCCATTTCAGAGGAGAAAAATCAAACTGGTCTTGCACAGAAAGCCACACAGAAGTTTTAAATTCTTCAAAGCAATGCAAATTATTATATCTGGTCAAGTGAGGACTTTATCAAACTTGAAAACTTATTTCATCCCAGTATAGTTATTCTTCTGGAACTCTGGGCACAGCAGAGTGGTAAAACACAGATGGGTAACAATCTTATGGATAAAAGAAATAAGCTTTGCCCTGAGCCTTTCTGAGTGTCATTGCCATTCAAGCCCCATAACTACCCCCATTTTCCTGTGAATGCTCTGAACGGCAGACCTATTTTCCTTGAGAGCCACTTAGAATTTTCTGTTGTGACCTTCTGGGATTGCTTTTTATTCCACCACCTGGAACTGTTTATTACAACTGCTATTGCCTCTCTGACCCTGAGTTGCCTCTGAAGTTTCATCTTTTGGTTTCTACCAAACTGGATCTCATTTTGCTCCTGCAGCTACCAGGGCTGGTGGCTTTTGCCGAGAGGAAAGAAGATTTTCCCTAGTGTTACAGTTCCTTAATTAACCAGACTGGAGAATTTGCCCTCTCAGTTCCTCTCTCTTGAAAACCATGAAACAAGTCATAATAGGTTGGGTCAGCCTTGTGTGGTACCAGAAGATCCCACCACTCACAACTACCCAGCAGTCAAGAAGCATGCTGCATCAGATGGTATATGCTTAGCTGAGTCTCTTCTGATGGAAATTTCTTTTTCTGCAAGGCATGGGATGTGATCCATGGGGTTAGAGAATAATATTGTGAGAGCAGAATATTTTAAATATATATTAGTTTTATCCTAAGGGCCATGGTGTATATTTGTTATAATTTGTATTTAAAATAACCTCAGTTAATGAGATATTTTAGAAGCTTATAAAGGCAAAGATTTTAAAAAACACACTGTAGGATTGGCTTTAGGGTCAAACTTGTTTTAACCTGCTTCTAGTGTTTTCTAGGTAAACATAATTAGTATTGCACAAGTACAATGCAGCAGAATCCTGGGTTCTGCAGGATTCACAATGCAATTGGAAGATTTCCCTGAAGACAAACTTAAGAGATGGTTGCCTTTGATGGCTGTGTTCACCTCTGTTCCTGGACAAGTCAGAGCTGCCAGCTGGTGCCCATGTGATGGAGCAGACTGATATTTTCCCACCTGTTCTAACATTGTACATGCCTCAATAGCATCTACCTACTATGATTTTGTCTGTATTCTTGGCTTCTCTCTTCTCCCAAGATATGAAATTTTAATTGTTCAACAGAAGACTTTTAGCTTGACTAATTATCTCACACACGCAAATAAATTTGGAAAGCTTGTGTTCTAAATGATATTCATATACATACTTAACTATGACAGGAAACTATAGATGACATTGTTTTAAGTTAAGGAGTTACTCTGGATGTAGAGAGGGAGCAAACTTCTTAAATTCAACAGACTGATTGTTCAAAGTCACATATATAAAATGCAAGGAGAAATTATGGACTCCACTTTAATTGTTAATTATCCAATTGGTGCAATTCAAATTTTCATTTGTATGACCTGAGAATTGTTACCATATCAAGGCTACCTCTTCAATGTTGCTAGAGTTTCATGGAATGTCTTTCCTCAATTTTGCTCTCTTTTCCCCCCTCTAATATTTTTGCATCTTATCAGGTAGAAAATGAAAAGATATATTTAAATTACTGCTAGAAATTTTGAATAGTTTATTACCTATTGCTTTACATTTTTATTTCTGTATCTATCTCCATTTTACAACCCCATTGTCTTTATAAAGTTTTCTCTTTGCTGTTTGTTATTCTCCATTTTATTAGATGGTGCAGCATTGGCTGCAATTTCTTAACTTTAAAGTTTGTTTTAATGTTTTTGTTTTGAAATTAGAAAATAAGTAAACATTCTAGAATTTTTTAAATGAATTCTTTCTTTTGAAATAAACATACTAACTAGGGACTTCCCTGGTGGTTCAGTGGTTAAGAATCTGCCTTCCAATGCAGGGGATGCAGGTTCGATTCCTGGTTGGGTAACTAAGATCCCACATGCCACAGGGCAGCTAAGCCCATGCACTGCAACTACTGAACCCATGCGCTCTGGAGCCCATGTGCCACAACAAAAGACCCCATGTGCCACAACTAAGACCCAACGCAACCAAAAAGTATATATATATATATATATATATATATATATATATATATATTAAGGTTTAATGGCTTAGCATATTACATTGGTCATGGACTGTCTTGGTTAGGTGTGAACAACATGGTGCAAATTGACTTTTGTTCTAAACTCAACCATTAATGAAAGGTTAGTTTCTTGGATTTTCTAACTGCCGTCACCCTAATTCATAAAAGAAAAATGCAAATAACAGCTACACTAGGATATTATGTTACACCTATCAATTTAGAAAAAATTCCCCAATTTGATAATACATTCTGTTGGCAAGGCTGGGGAGAAAGAAGTATCTTCATGTATTTCTGGTGGCACTATAAGTTGGCTCATACCTTGAGGAGAAGTATTTGGCAATATCTATCAATATAACAAATTAATATACACCATGACCAGCAATTCCACTTCTGGGAATTTATCCTTCAGATACTCTTGGCACACATGCAGAAGACAAATGCTCAAGGTCAGTTAGCGGGGCATTGTTTGTAAGAGCAAAGAATTGGAAACAAACCAAATGTCTATCAGCAGAAGACTGTTTACTTTTAGTAAGTCAGTGTGAAATAATGTTGGGCAGCCCTAAAGAAGAATGAAGAAGGTTTCTATTCACTTATAGGAAAAATATTGTAATTTGCCTTATAAAATGAAAAAAGCAGGTCATAGAGAAGCATATTTAATATGTTCATTTTATATAAAAAGGTGAAAAATAAGTATATATATTTGCCTGTACTTGCATAAAAATAAGTATAAACTCACACACAGAAGCTGTTATTTAATGATGGTTGAATGGAATCTTGGAATATGAGTGACAAAATAAGGAGTGAGATTTCAACTCTATTCCATTTTATTTAAACATATTAAGTATATTACTTATTACTCACACAAACACACACACAGAAACACAACAGGCCTGAACAGAATGAAGAAGAAAACTTATCAGAAAACTTCTGGTAGCTCCTGTTACTAAAACTGAGGAAAGAGCATGGTTCCAAGGAAATTTCTGGCATGATAGAAATATTTTTATGTTGATTGTGGTGGTGGTTTCACAGGGATATATATTTGTCAAAATTAATTGATTGGTACATTTTAAATTGATGCAGGTTATTAAATGCCAATTATACCTCAATAAAATCATTTGAAATAGCTTTAGTTTGAACCTCCAAAACTACTACAATTATGACTAATACTACTAATACTTATTATTATTATATTTTATTACTATATTATATATATTATTACTACTACTAATTATGATGATGATGATGATGAATTATATAGAGACCACTCTATTATATAGACATTGTCTTTAGTAGCCACTTGCACAAAATGGAAGGTATTTTTCCACATGCATAATGTTAGGTCACATATAAAAGCATTTCTAAAGAGTGTTAAGGCAGTGTGATTTGATCTATGCTCATCAGCTCTTAGAAAGAAGGTCCACATGAGCATTCTATCCCTCTTAACCTGGTTCATTTTCTTCAAATGATTTATCATGACTTGTACTACACATCGTTAAGTATCTATCCTCTCCTTTTCGAATAGAAGCTTTCTGAGGACAAGGACTTTGTTTAATCTGCTGCTCTGTCCTTGGCACCTGATGTCCCTAGCATGTAGTAGCTACTCTATGAATAGTTATTTAATTACTTCCTAATAAATGGACTAAAATATGTTATAAATAAAACTCTTACAAGGTTGCCATGTTGGAGAGTCAATTAACACTCCAAGTTAGCTCTAAACAGACAGGATTTCCTCCAGCATTGGGATGAATCATCTTGTCTTTGACTGAGCTCCAGAGGAAGTGGTTGGCAACTATACACATGGGGAAAAAAGTACCGATAATCCTTTGGAATTATACTTTTAACAAAATGAGATGCCCCCTGTATGATACATGGAAGCTGGGGCTGGCAGAGATAAGAGCAGATTCATCTATTCCTTTTCAGCTCACTTCTGGGCATCGACTTATTAAATACCAGGTTTGCTGGAAACCAGCAACCATTTAGCTTGTTCTTTCTCTCTTGTGTGCAGTCTCTGTTTGTTTATTTAGTTTGGGGTGTGTGTGTCTCTGTGTGTGGTGTTTGGTGTGTTGCTTGTTTTTTTTTAGTTATTTCTGAGATATACATTTTAAAGTAATAACTAGAATTACAACTTATAACATTATACCAGAACATATAAGATTTTTAGAAATTTCATGTAATGTCTGAAACATTTATATTAACATATTTCCATACAAATAACCCAAAGAAAGTTTAGTATTAGTTGGTTTTTTTTGTTTGTTGTTTGGTTTTTTTTGTGCTGCAGGTTCTTATCAGTCATCAATTTTATACACATCAGTGTATACATGTCAATCCCAATCGCCCAATTCATTGCTTGTTTTATGCCCCTCCTAAAAGTTGAATTCACTTGTGTTAAATATGTATTATAAAGGATCTTAACTACTAATTATTTCATGATCATTTTATTTTTTGACTAGTCATTTGTTCAATTATGTGTTTATTCAACATATTTTTATCAAGACCTACTAAAAGCCAGGCACTCTTATAGGCACAGGATAATTAACAGGGAATAAAAAGCCTGGAGTTTTCATCCAGAGTTCACATACTTTTCAGGAAGACAGTAAATATATTTATAATACATATAATCAAGAAATATTAAGTGCTTAGAAGATACACAAAGTGTATTATCTAGTAATTATGTGGAACATAGACTTTAAAAGGGAATAGTGAAAGCCACAGAGCTCTGTTAGATTCCTGGAGTACTCAAGAGAGAAATGGTTTGGTCTGTATAAGTTAGGGGACTAGAAATGGTGAGAAGTAGTTGAACTCAGAATGTACCTTGAAGTTGGAGTGAATATTCTAATGAATTGGATATGGGGTATGAGGAGATAATAGGAATCAAGAATTCCCCTTTATTTTGCCCAATGCAAGTAGTTTAATGATGGGGAAGACAGTTGTTGAGTCTGCTTTGGTTATAAGTTTGATATGACTATTGGGAACCAAAGCAGGAACGTTGAATGGAAATTTGGGAAAAAAATGAAGTTTGACATTAGGAGAAAGTCAGTGCTAGAGATAATAATGTGAAATTTATCAGCCTATTAATAGTTATTATTCTATTAATATAGGACTTCTAGATGGCATAGAAAAGCATAAGATTGTAAGAGATTATCTAGAAAACAAGTGAAGCTGAGGAAGTAGGTGGTGAGATGTTTGAGCCTTTGGTATTCTATCATTTAGAGGTTTAAAAAAGAAAAAGAACAACCAGAAAAGGGCTCTGAGGAAGAATAGCACCAAGACAGAGAGTGGATATTTGAAGTCACTTAGGCATCTGCACCCCCATGTTCATTGCAACCTTATTAAGAATAGCCAAGACATTAAAACAATCTAAGTGTCCATCAACAGATGAATGAATTAAAAAAAAATGGTAATACACACAATGGAATATTAATCAGCTATAAAAAATAAGAAAACCCTTCCATGTATTGCAACATGGACCTTGAAGGTAGTATGCTATGTAAAATATGTCAGACAGAAAAAGACAATTACTGTATGATCTCATTTATATGTGGAATCTAAAAAACTGAACTATGCAGATAGTACCTGGGTGATGGGGGAAATGAGAGATGTTGGTCATAGTGTATAAAATTCCAGTTATGAGATGAATCAGTTCTGGGGATCTAATATATGGCAGGGTGATTATAGTTAACAGTACTGTATTAAATACTTGAAAGTTGATAAAAAAGTAAAGCTTCAATGTTCTCACCAGAAAAGAAAAAAGAAAGGTAATTATGTGAGGTGATGGATGTGTTAACTAACCTTAATGTGGTAATCATTCCACAATATATATGTGAATCAAATCATCACATTATACACCCTAAACTTAGTGTTAAATGTTAATTAAATCTCAATAAACCTGGAAAAAAAACCAAAAGACAGTCAGAGAAAAACAAAACAAAACAAAAAAACACCAGTGAATATGTTGTCCTGGAAGCAAAATGAAGAAAATGCTTTAAAAAAGGAGGAAGTAAGAATCTGTACTATATTCTGCAGGAATTTGAATAAACTGAGATTAAGAAATAACCATTGAATTAAACAAGATATTAGTGTCTGTCATTCTTTATAAAAGGGATCTCTGCGGACTGCTAGGGATTTATGCCTAATGAGAATGTACTGATGAAAGAAAGATAACTAGAGACAGATTTTTGTCAATTCTTCCAATAATTTTGTCTTAAAGAGAATATAATGATGTCTGTATTCCAGTTATCTATTGTCTTGTGAAAAACACTTCAAAATTTGGTGACCTAATCAAATAACCATTGTATTCTACCTCCAGGTTCAACAGTTAGAAGGTGGGCTGCTCTGGTTGGTTCAGCATAGCTGCACTCACATCCCTGGCAACTTAGAAGGGACTTTAGGAAAGCTGAGCTCAGCTGGGTCCCTTTCCCTTTCCATGTAGTCTCAGGACCTGTCCACATGGTCTCTGAAGCAGGATAGTCAAGCTCAGGGCTCCAAGAGTGGGTGTTCCAAGGGACAATAAGAGGAACCAACCTGTCATTTAAGGTCTGAGCCCTGAAACTTATGCAGTGCTGCTTCTGTGATATTTGATTGGTCAAAGCAGGTACAAATACTGTCCAGGTTAAAGACAAAGGGCCATAGACCCCACGTCTCCAAAGGAGAGTAACTTAATCACCAATAGGCTGTATTTGGACACTGTAAGGGAGGTATTTTTCAAGATGGGAAATATTATATGGGAACAATTGTCTCAGCTTGATTTATACCTAGACTTATTTTTAAAGCTCTCTTCCATATATTCAGCAGTGCAGATCCTGTCTTCTAGCATGTCCACATCTACAGCTTCAAGTCTTGCAGTTCCACATCCTGCTCTTTACATTCCAACACCACTGAGCTATGTCAGTCTATTATTTTTCTGCTGGATACCATGTATATTTCCTTCCATGCCTTCACATACTTTCACTATCCCTACATGTTTTCTTGCAAATCTTACTAATTAGTCATTTTATAACTTTAAATTTACTTTCTTCGAAAACATTTCTTGATGATTCTTGGTAGACTTGAACAACCACTGCTCTTTCATAGACCATTACTTATTCACAAGTACACTGCTTCACATTTTATACAAAATTATAATTGTACTTTTATACCTCTTCCATCATTGTCACTTTCTTGAGGGCAGGGAGTATATCTTTTGAGTCTAGTAAATTGCCTAACAGATAAAAATGTTTGTGTACTTAGTAATTTTTATTGCTTGATCCCTTTCTACATATCTATCTTGATTTAATTCAAAGAGTACAAAGATGTCAAAGTCAATTATAGAAAAATGACATCCTAGAAGATTACTCCAGATTAATGCTATATGCTATTATCATTGTTTAGTTATTATTTTTGTCATATTTTTGTCATTGTTATTAGATTACTTTCTTCATAGGTTTCACAGAGTCATTTTTTTGTTTAATATTAGTAAACCAATATTTTCAATGCTGAATCCTTTGGATACATATTTGTTACAAATATGATAGTATGAAATAATATGAAATCCATTTCAGATATGAGAAAAAATATTGAAAATAATAGTTGAGTGGTATATCCTCATATAGCAATACTAATAAATAATTGTTCTATATCCTCTCATCACTCAGCTAAAATAAATTTTTTCATATATGTCTATGTGGATAAAATTGATTCTCAATTATCTTTAATTTGTTTTCTTAGGTTAAACAGTTTTCAAAAAAGCAGTGTAATATGTTAATTAATCCTTAAGGTAAGGACACAACGATGGAATCCACTGGTCCTACAACATACTGTATCAGTCAATGGCTGCTGGCCTGATAGAGTGTTGGAATTACCTCTTATGGTGGCAGATGGGAAGCCAGTATGGACCAAAGAGCAACCAAGTTTGGGTTGCTGTTCATCAGGGTTTGGTGTATATCTTAAATCACTGTCCATTATGTGACCTGCCATAGATAAATTATATAGGTGTGGATGCCAACAAGTGGAAGTAAGAGTGGCCTATTCGCCATCACTTCTAATAACTCACTAAGGGAATTCTGGTTCCTACTCTTATAGCTTTTGTCTCTGTGGGTCCAGATATCCTGGTTCACAGTGGAGTGATTCTCTCTCTAATGGACAGGGTTAAAGTCCTGCTTCATTTAAACATTTGGATATCACCCAGTCCCTTTAGGCGCCTCATGAGAGAAGACTAGTAGGCAAAGAAAGTTACAGTACTGGCAGAGTAATTGAAACTGATTATCAAGGGGAGATGGAATTGCTAGATCATAATGAGGGAAAAGAAGAAATCTGATTGACATTCATAGGATTTGGTGTGGCATCAGGTGGTATTCCCAGGCCCAGTTTTAACTGTGAATGAGCAATTGTTTCAACCTGAGCTTACAAAGACACAGACTCCTTATAGATGAAATTCTGATTCATCCCATTAGGCAAACCATTTAAACCAGCAGATAAGAGCCAAGGGCAAAGTCTCCACTATGAATGCTAAAGGAAGAAGATAATGAGTATAACTAATGATCTTAGAAACAACTGCTGCAACAGAGGTTAGGGTGTCATCCAAATAATTCTCTTCTTTTGTTTGCCCCCAGAAATTGTAACCAACTTGAAGAAGTTGCTGCAGGATTGAATAAACTTAATGTGAAAAGCAAGAGGATCTGAGCAAGTGTTGAAACTGCGTGGGAGACTGTAGTTGCTTCATCCACCTTTCCTTGTTTGTGTGCCCCTCCCAGACCACCTTCCGTTTGTTTTGCTATTAAAAATTTGCATCTATGACTTCAGAGTTGCTCATGGTCCCTGGAACAACCTGGCCCACATGAAGGGACTTAGAGGTTTACATACTCCCTACTCCAGCCCTGAGGTGACATGTAGCTGATGACCGACTGGCATAAGAGTGCAAAAAGCCTGCTGTTTTCACCGGAGGCAGCACAAAGTCTGAGGGATGATTTACCTCTCAGAGCTTTCTGGAGCAGCTGGATTCAGAGTTCAGGACTTCCTTGGTTTCTTCCCCTTTCCTTTCCTGCCTCCCAGCTCTCTGCCCAGCTTCTCCAGGAGCACTTGTTAAACATATCACTTGCACCTGAATTCGTGGCACAGGTTATTCTTGGAGAACCAAATGCAAATGCCAATGTTTGATTTCAGTAATATTTAATATCTTAGAAGAGAAACTCAGTATATAGAAATGAATAAATCCTGTAATGAAATACTATTATGCGTTTCATGAAATGTAATGGAAAAGTATTTTCTATAAGAATTATTCATCTTGACCATGTTCTAAGTATAATCCATACCACTGGTCTGTGTTAGAAATATAGCTCCGTTACAAGTCATAAGTAAGGTAAGGAAGGAATACTTTATATGCTAGGGAATTAATGAAAACTTGATTCTTTTTACTAGCTTTTTCCAAAGCCAACCCAAAAGACC
This sequence comes from Globicephala melas, assembly GCF_963455315.2. Lineage (NCBI taxonomy): Eukaryota > Metazoa > Chordata > Mammalia > Artiodactyla > Delphinidae > Globicephala > Globicephala melas. Next base: position 33,314,331 of record NC_083317.1, read on the forward strand.
TCATACACAAGAAACATTATAAAAAATAATACAATAGCTAAATCATTGATCTACACAATATTAAAAAAATGTTTTCTCTTTCTCAATATTTTCCCCTGTGGTATTAATTATGAAACATTAACCTCACACACACACAAATATGTAAATGTTCTGAGAAGAATAACTAATAAAAACAAGGAATTATAAAAATACATATAGTTAACTAACTTTTATAATGTTTTAAATTTCATTGCTACGAAGACTGATTTTAGTTTACCAGCATTGAGATCTGTTAACATTGAAATTCCATAATATTGTTGTACAATTTCTCAGAATTATAAGACTCTGCAGAAAAATTATGTGACTGGGAAATTTTTACAAATTGCCTTGCAAAATGATTTCATGTACTTCCCTTTTCCTGAAATTCATTATTTGTTATACAAATTTACTTGCACCCCTACCCTTGGCTTATATCTTTCTTAATTATCAAAAAAATAAAAAATCTTTTCTTGTGTTCTATGAATTTTCTTTCTCATATTCATGTCCATAAAGAAATTATCTTCTATCTGAAAAGTTTATTCTCTAAATGAGAATATTTGTATATGGCACATATTGAGTCTTAGAGGAGCAATGAGAAATCTTCCTCTTATGTATTATATGAATTGATCCTCAGAGACAGACAGTGATTGATGTCACAACCAAGTTATGCTTGGACCGAACCACATTTTGTATACTGAAAAGTATACAAATATATCAAATAATACTATAGAGATAGCATAATATATTTTAAAATACTACACTGCCTAAAGTTACCACTAAAGTTTTTTTAAAATTTCCTTTCATTTTTAAAATAACAAAATACCTACATATACTAAGAATAGAGTCATATTTAATATATATTTGTTAAATAAACAAATGACTAGATAAATCACATCTCTGTAAATAAAACATAAATTTCTTATTCTTTGCCAACTGTGGTAAAAGATACCTCTCTGCAGTAAGCTCTCAGATTTTAAATTATTCTTTTATGATGAAAAGGAAACACTGATAATTGAGACCAGATAAGGGCCAACTGATAAAATCAGCTTAAGGTAATAATTAAAGATGTGAAAACTGGGTTATTGTAAGGTGACTTCTACTGGGAATATGCATTTTGACTAGTGTGAAATATATCCATACGTAAAAGTATGATTATTGGGTGATTTAAAAGAGCATATCCTAAAATCCAATCCATTTAAAATGTGAGAATTGTGTTGAACTCATAATTTTTACCGTTGTGTCTGCTTAGTTACTGTTGGCAACAAAAAAATGTGCATGAACCAAATGCCCAAGTCTCTTAGAAAAGATTCTCATTACAGAGTAATCTTGTTGCTGACTTAGGGAAAGAAAAGTATGAAAGACCCATTTCCTATACCATACATCAAAGACAAAATATACCATAACTTACATATTATGACACTATTTCATTTCTTGTTTGTTGATTGTGTGCTTTGTTGATGTGGGGGCAGGGATCCCTATGAGAACCTGAGTGGTTTAAGGATTATTGTCAGTAAAACTCAAAATGTAATAGAAGCGATAATGGAAAAATAATATTCTGTTGGAAATCTCTGGAGGTTTTGCTACATGAGGTATAATTGGAACAGCCTAGCAAACCAGTGTACCAATTTTCAAATCAAGGTTATTAGTCATAAAAAACATGGATACTACAAAGCCATCTTGGGAGTCTAATCAATAACAGGAGGTAGGAAAGGAATTCAGAAAATTGTCTTAATTTTGAAAGTTCCACTAGTAATAAATGCTTCTGAGGGAGAAAGAAAACCCCTTAGTATTCATTATTTAACTACTTTGTTTTATAGATTTAACTTCTTAAGAACAAAGCCTGGCATTCTGTTGACATGAAGAATTTCTTGAATTTCTCTTATTGTTAGACCCCTTCAACTTCCAGATATAAAACTATTAGAGATGATCTGAAACTTTAATTATGAAAAGATACAATTCAAAAGTTCTGAGGCAGAGATATTCTCTGCAAACATATATTTACATATAGCAAATAAATATATAGCATAATTATATTCTAAAGAATAATTTTGGCCCAAAAACCATTAAGATTAATTTTTAATTTATATTTACATCAAATTAATATTATAAAGTCTTCTTAAAAATATTTTCTCATAAGCTATACAAAAATTTTCTTTTGCCAAATAAATAATTTCATAAAATATAATTCATCTCAATTTATATATACACATGAATTATTTGCTTCATAATTTAAAATTATAGTTAATTTTAAAATATGTGTCTCTAGCTAATATGAAATAAATAGAAACATAACAATGCATAAACAAAATCAGAATTTCTACAAAAGGATGCAACTATTAACAAGAGTGGCATTTGCTATTTTGAGAAGGGAAGCCCAAGATCTAACAGTCTTAATTTAAAATAAACCTTTACGTTCAGTGAATTTCTTTCTCTATAAGGTCTGACTTTTCTCTATATTGCCCCTCCCCCATGGTAGAGTGTGAAGTGGTTAGAAAAGAAATGAGAATAGCAATTCACAACTCTGGAACCCAACTGGGATCAGCTGCTAAAGATATATCTTATCAAAAATAAAGAAATAACCTGTGTCTGTGGGGCTTTTCAGCTTTGACAGCAGGAAATCTCTTCAATTCCGAAATCTTAGATATCCACAAAAATAATCGTCCTGCAATACACTGACTCAAAATGTGGCTTTAGCGGTAAAACATGGCATCATCAGATTTTCTTTTTAGAATATAGATTCAGCCTGTATATTTATTTCCATGTATGTTTATTGAGTTTTAAGAATTAAAAAATGGGAAACATGGTGGTGTTCCCTTTAACAGTGTTACTTGTCTAAGAAATTTAGTTGTGTATACTATCCAACATAGCTTATTATTTTTTCTCATTTTTAAATTTAAAATTTTCCTTGTTTTCTGCAACATTAATTTTTTTTTTTTCGGTACGCGGGCCTCTCACCGTTGTGGCCTCTCCCGTTGCAGAGCACAGGCTCCAGACGCGCAGGTCCAGCGGCCATGGCTCACGGGCCCACCTGCTCCGTGGCATGTGGGATCTTCCCAGACCGGGGCACGAACCCATGTCCCCTGCATCAGCAGGCGGACTCTCAACCACTGCGCCACCAAGGAAGCCCAACGTTCATTTTTTTTTAAAGATTGTTTTTCTGGAGAAGCAAATAAGAGGATGAATTTATATTAATCTCCAAATTTTCATAACCATGCATTGCTTCTTAGCTAGAAAATGGCCTGGTGATTCTGAGAAATTATTTGGCAACATCAAACTGATTGGATTAGAGTGTTAGTGCAAATATTATTATAACTGTACACAAGTTTTTGTCATCTATATGAATTCTCAGAGAAAAACTTCTCTAAAGAACTTACCAGAGCTACCAGCTCCCCTCCAAAGCAGCTCCTGTCCTGCTGTACCCAGGGGTGACACTGACACTGGCTGACACAGGCACCCCTCTAAAGTGGTTCCTGCTTCAGGAGACCAGCTCCACATACCAGCATGCCTGCAACAGTCACAACTGGGCCTTGCAGCCAGTTACACTGGAGACCAGCACCACACATCAGCACACCTGCCCCAGTTGTGGCCAAACCTTTCAGTTAGCCAGGCCCAGTGCACTGCAGCAGTTCCAAGCAGGACTCATAGACAACCAGGCCAAAGGCCCACCCCTCCAACAGCGTGTCTGCCACACTTTCAACCAGGCCACACAATTTGTGAGCCAGAGGCCAGCCCCACTCACCAGAATGCCCACAGCAATCATGGCTGAACCTCATAGCCAGCTGCCAGGGAGATAACCCCACCCACCAGGGTGCTCACAGCAACTGTGGCCAAACCACCCTATGTTCATTGCAGCATTATTTACAATATCCAAGATATGGAAGCACCCTGTGTCCATTGATAGATGAATGGGTAAAGAAGATGTTGTGTATACATACACTGAAATACTACTCAGCCATAAAAACAAATGGAATTGTGCCATATGTTACACCATGAGTGTCCCTAGAGTATATTATTCTAAGTGAAATAAGTCAGACAGAGAAAGGCAAATACTGTATGATTTCACTTACATGTGGAATCTGAAAAACAAATGAACAAACAGAGACAGACTCACAGATACAGAGAACAAACTGGTGGTAGCCAGAGGGGAGGGGAATGGGGGATTGGGTGAAATACGTGAAGGGGATTAAGAGGAACAAATTTCCAATTGTAAAATAAATAAGTCATAGGGAAGTAATGCAGCATATAGAGAACAGAGTTAATAATATTGTAATAACTTTTTTGGTGACAGATGGTTAGTAGACTTATTGTGATATCAATTCATTGTATATAAGGTAAAATCTCTATGTTATACACCTGAAATGAATATAATATTGTATGCTAACGACAGTCAATTAAAAAAGAATGTACCAAATGTTAGATTTAAACATATTTTATTACCCAATTGTCCTGTTCAGTGTAATGTTTGCAACTTTAGGAAAAAAAAAATTCTCACTTTTTTCCCATTTTGCTCTGTCTTTCCCCTTCTTTTTTCACTTCCTATTATAAACAAACAAAATAAATCTATACAGCAACAAATAAACTGAGAAAAGATTCATTTTAGGCCTGTTTATGATCTTTCTCTTCACTACATCCTGAATGGGCCCTGGCAGTAGTATTTATATTCAGAACCTAAAGTTTTCCTGTCACAGCCAATGGAGTAATAAGTAAGTTGATCCAAACTGTGCTTATCAAATTGTCTCTCATAGAATGAAGCAATCTCCTGGAAGCAATATATCTATGATCTGAGCTGTAGTGAGATGTAAATCTACCTTGTGGACAGAGCAGAGTAAGCTGAACTTTACAGGGAAAAAAATTGGAGCAGACATCATAGAAAAGCAGCGAGAAAGAGCAACAATAAAACAAGCAAACAAAAAAATAAAGCAGAGAATATTCCCTGGTCCTTTCTCAGCATTCCATTCCCAAGCTCTTGTTTTTTCTCCAGGCCTGGCTATAATCCTGCCCTCAGCTTCATGAAATATTCCTGTAGCAGGATAAATGCTTCTTTTATTTTCACTTTGAAATGTCTTCTATATGCACCTCAAATCCTCACCATTACAGTGTCTTTCCATCCATGGAGTTGAGGAGGACTGAATTAATTCTTGACTCCCCAAATTACTAGATTATGACCATACAAAATGATCTACATTCCTGAAGGATAGTTGCCACTAATGGAACAGGAGTCTCATAGTAAAGGTCACACAGATTTGCCATGGGGGATAAATTCTATGGTTTAGGTAAAGCACCTTGCACAGCACCTAGTATGATTAATAAGTGTACTATCTTAGCACATTCATTAAAATCTCCTTCCCCCTCCTTACCTTAGCACATTCATTAAAATCTCAGTGCCCTCAGTGCAAAAGAACAATTTTCTCCCCATTGTATCCTATGCTTTGTGGAGTTTTAGGTTCTAGACCTGAGATAAGAGAGACAGATCATGTATCATTTCAAAAATCTAAAATATGATTTTTATTTTTTGGAAGAAAGAAACTGAAAAGAAGGGGCCAGATGGTGGAGTAGATGGACGTGCGCTCACTCCCTCTTGCGAGAGCACGGGATTCACAACAATCATTGAAAGGAAGACACTGGAACTCACCAAGAAAGATACCCCACATCCAAAGACAAATGAGAAGACACAATGAGATGGTAGGAGGGGTGAAATCACAATTAAATCAAATCCCATAACTGCTAAGTGGGTGACTCACAAATTGGAGAACACTTATACCACAGAAGTCCACCCACTGGAGTGAAGGTTCTGAGTCCAACATCAGGCTTCCCAACCTGGGGGTCAGCAATGGCAGGAGGAATTCCTAAAGAAACAGACTTTGAAGGCTAGCGGGATTTGACTGCAGGACTTCAACAGGACTGGGGTAAACAGAGACTCTACTCTTGGAGGGCACACACAAAGTAGTGTGCGCATTGGGACCCGGGGAAAAAAGCAGTGACCCCATTGAAAACTGAACCAGACCTACCTGCTAGTGTTGGAGGGTCTCCTGCAGAGGCAGGGGGCAGCTGTGGCTCACTGTGAGGACAAGGACACTGGTAGCAGAAGTTCTGGGAAGTACTTCTTGGCATAAACCCTCCCAGAGTCCACCATTAACCCCACTAAAGAGCGGGGTAGGCTCCAGTGTTGGCTTGCCTCAGGCCAAAAAACCAACAGGGAGGCAACACAGCCCCATGTGTCAGCAGACAGGATTAAAGTTTTACTGAGGTCTGCCCACCAGGGCAACACCCAACTCGACCCACACCACCAGTCCCTCCCATCAGGAAACTTGCACAAGCCTCTAAGATAGCCTCATCCACCAGAGGGCAGAGACCAGAAGCAAGAAGAACTACAATCTTGCAGTCTATGGAACAAAAACCACATTCACAGAAAGATAGACAAGATGAAAAGGCAGAGGGCTATGTACCAGATGAAGGACCAAGATAAAACCCCAGAAAAACAACTAAAAGAAACAGAGATAGGCAATCTTCCAGAAAAAGAATTCAGAATAATGATAGTGAAGATGATCTAGAACCTCGGAAAAAGAATGGAGGCACAGATCAAGAAGATGCAAGAAATGTTTAACAAAGACCTAGAAGAATTAAAGAACAAACACCTAGAAGAATTAAAGAAGAAACAAACAGAGATGAACAATAGAATAACTGAAATGAAAAATACATTAGAAGGAATCAATAGCAGAATAACTGAGGCAGAAGAATGGATAAGTGACCTGGAAGACAGAATGGTGGAATTCACTGCGGCAGAAGAGAATAAAGAAAAAAGAATGAAAAGAAATGAAGACAGCCTAAGAGACCTTTGGGACAACATTCGCATTATAGGGGTTCCAGAAGGAGAAGAGAGAGAGAAAGGACCCGAGAAAATATTTGAAGAGATTATAGTCGAAAATTTCCCTAACATGGGAAAAGAAAGAGCCACCCAAGTCCAGGAAAAGCAGAGAGTCCCAGGCAGGATAAACCCAAGGAGAAACATGCTGAGACACATAGTAATCAAGTTGACAAATATTAAATACAAAGAAAAATTGTTGAAAGCAACAAGGGAAAAATGACAAATAACATACAAGGGAACTCCCATAAGGTTAACAGCTGATTTCTCAGCAGAAACTGTACAAGCCAGAAGGGAGTGGCATGATATATTTAAAGTGATGAAAGGGAAGAATCTACAACCAAGATTACTCTACCCGGCAAGGATTTCATTCAGATTTGATGGAGAAAGCAAAATCTTTACAGACAAGCAAAAGCTAAGAGAATTCATCACCACCAAAACAGCTCTGCAATAAATGCTAAAGGAAATTCTCTAAGTGTGAAACACAAGAGAAGAAAATGACCTACAAAAACAAACCCATAACAATTAAGAAAAGGTAATAGAAACATACATATCTATAATTACTTTAAACGTGAATGGATTAAACAGCTGCTGAATGGATACAAAAAAGACACAGGCTCGCTGCATGGATAAAAAAACAAGACCCATATATATCCTGTCTACAATAAACCCACTTCAGACCTAGGGACACATACAGACTGAAAGTGAGGGGATGGAAAAAGATATTCCATGTAAAAGGAAATGAAAAGAAACCTGGAGTAGCAATATTCATATCAGAAAAAATAGACTTTAACATAAAGAATAAGAGACAAGGAAGGTCACTACATAATGATCAAGGGATCAATCCAAGAAGAAGATATAACAATTGTAAATATGTATGCATCCAAAATAGGAGCACCTCAATACATAGGGCAATAGCTAACAGCTATAAAAGAGGAAATCAACAATAACACAATAACAGTGGCAGACTTTAACACCTCACTTACACCAATGGACAGAACATCCAAACAGAAAATTAATAGGAAACACAAACTTTAAATGACACAATAGACCAGATAGATTTAATTGATATTTATACGACATTCCACCCAAAAACAGCAGATTACACTTTCTTCGCAAATGCACATGGAAAGTTCTCCAGGATAGATCAAACCTTGGGTCACAAATCGAGCCTCACTAAACTTAAGAAAATTGAAATCATACCAAGCATCTTTTCTGACCACAACACTAAGACATTAGAAATCAATTCCAGGGAAAAAAAAGTAAAAAACATAAACACATAGAGGCTAAACAATACGTTATTAAATAACCAAGAGATCACTGAAGAAATCAAAACATACCTAGAGACAAATGATAATGAAAACATGATGATCCAAAACCTATGGGATGCAGCAAAAGCAGTTCTAAGAGGGAAGTTAATAGCAATTCAAGTCTACCTCAAGAAACAAGTAAAATCTCAAAGAATCTAACTTTACACCTAAAGGAACTAGAGAAAGAAGAACAAACAAAACCTAAAGTTAGAAGAATGAATGAAATCATAAAGATCAGAACAGAAATCAATGAAATAGAAACAAAGAAAACAATAGCAAAGATCAATAAAACTAAAAGCTAATTGTTTGAGAAGATAAACAAAATTGATAAACCATTAGCCAAACTCATCAAGAAAAAGGGCAAGAGGACTCAAATCAATAAAATTAGAAATGAAAAAGAAGTTACAACAGACACCACAGAAATACAAAGAATCCTACGAGACTACTACAAGCAACTCTATGCCAATAAAATGGACAACCTGGAAGAAATGGACCAATTCTTAGGAAGGTATACCTTCCGAGACTGAACCAGGAAGAAACAGAAAATATGAACAGACCAATCACAAGTAATGAAATTGAAAGTGTGATTAAAAATGTTCCAACAAACAAAAGTTCAGGATCAGATGGCTTCACAGGTGAATTCTATCAAACATTTAGAGAAGACCTAACACCCATCCTTCGCAAACTCTTCCAAAAAATTGCAGAGGAAGGAACACTCCCAAACTCATTCTATGAGGCCACCATCACCCTGATACCAAAATCACACAAAGATACTACAAGAAAAGAAAATTACAGACCAATATCACTGATGAATATAGATGTAAAATTCCTCAACAAAATACTAACAAACAGAATCCAACAGCACATTAAAAGGATCATACATCATGAACAAGTGGGATTTATCCTAGGGATGCAAGTATTCTTCAATATATGCAAATCAATCAATGTGATACACCATATGAACAAATTGAAGAATAAAAATCATATGATCATCTCAATACATGCAGAAAAAAGTTTTGACAAAATTCAACATGAATTTATGTAAAAACTCTCCAGAAAGTGAGCATAGAGGGAACTACCTCATCATAATAAAGGCATTTACAACTAACCCACAGCAAACGTCATTCTCAAGGGTGAAAAACTGAAAGCATTTCCTCTAAGATCAGGGAAAAGACTAGGATGTCTACTCTCATCACTATCATTCAAGATAGTTTTGGAAGTCCTAGCCATGGCAATCTGAGAAGAAAAAGAAATAAAAGGAATACAAATAGGAAAAGAAGAAGGAAAACTGTCACTGTTTGCAGATGACATGATACTATACATAGACTTACCTAAAAATGCCACCATAGGGCTTCCCTGGTGGCCCAGTGGTTGAGAGTCCGCTTGCCGATGCAGGGGACACGGGTTCGTGCCCTGGCCCGGGAAGAACCCACATGCCACGGAGCGGCTGGGCCCGTGAGCCATGGCCGCTGAGCCTGTGTGTCCAGAGCCTGTGCTCCACAACGGGAGAGGCCACAACAGTGAAAGGCCTGCGTACCACAAAAGCAAAACAAAACAAAAAAATGCCACCAGAAAACTCCTAAAGCTAATCAATGAATTTGGTAAAGTTTCAGGATACAAAATTAATGCACAGAAATATCTTGCATTCCTATACACTAATGATGAAAAATCTGAAAGAGAAATTAAGGCAACACTCCCATTTACCATTTCAACAAAAATAATAAAATACGTAGGGATAAACATACCTAAGGAGACAAAAGACCTGTATGCAGAAAACTATAAGACACTGATGAAAGAAATTAGAGATGATACAAATAGATGGAGAGATATACCATGTTCTTGCATTGGAAGAATCAATATTGTGAAAATGACTATACTACCCAAAGCAATCTACAAATTCAATGCAATCCCTATTCAAATTACCAATGGCATTTTTTACAGAACTAGAACAAAAATCTTAAAATTTTTATGGAGACAGAAAAGACTCCAAAGAGACAAAGGAGGCTTAGGGAAAAAAAACGGAGCTGGAGGAATCAGACTCCCTGACTTCAAACTACACTACCAATCTACAGCAATCAAGACAATATGGTACTGGCACAAAAACAAAAATATAGATCAATGGAACAGGATAGAAAGCCCAGAGATAAACCCACACACCTATGGTCAACTAATCTATGACAATGGAGGCAAAGGTATGTAAAGGAGAAAAGACAGTCTCTTCAATAAGTGGTGCTGGGAAACTGGACAGCTATATGTAAAAGAATGAAATTAGAACACTCTCTAACACCATACACAAAAATAAACTCAAAATGGATTAGAGATATAAATGTAAGCCTGGACACTATAAAACTCTTAGAGAAAAATATAGGAAGAGCAGTCTTTGACATAAATCACAATAAGATCTTTTTGATCCACCTCCTAGGTAATGGGAATATAAACAAAAATAAACAAATGGGACCTAATGAAACATAAAAGCTTTTGCAAAGCAAAGGAAAGTACAAACGAGGAAAAGGCAATCCTCAGAATGGGAGAAAATATTTGCAAACCAATCAACGGACAAAGGATTACTCTCCAAAATATAGAAACAGCTCATGCAGTTCAACACTAAAAACATAAACAACCCAATCAAAAAATGGACAGAAGACCTAAGTAGACATTTCTCCAAAGAAGATATACAGATGGCCAAGAAGCACATGAAAAACTGCTAAACATCACTAATTATTAGAGAAATGCAAATCAAAACTACAATGAGGTATCACCTCACACCAGTTAGAATGGGCATCATAATAAAATCTACAAACAATAAATGCTGGAGCAGGTGTGGAGAAAAGGGAACTCTTTTGCACTGTTGGTGGGAATGTAAATTCATACAGCCACTATGGAGAACAGTATGGAGATTCCTTAGAAAACTGAAAATAGAATTACCATATGACCCAGCATTCCCACTTTGAGCATATACCCAGAGAAAACCATATTTCAAAAAGACACATGCACCCCAATGTTCATTGCAGCACTATTTACAATAGCCAGGACATGGAAACAACCTAAATGCCCATTGCCAGATGAATGGATAAGGAAGATGTGGTACATATATACAATGGAATATTACTCAGCCATAAAATGGAGTGAAATTGACTCATTTGTAGAGACGTGGATGGATCTAGAGACTGTTATACAGAGTGAAGTAAGTCAGATAGAGAAATACGATTATTGTATATTAACACATATATGTGTAACCTAGAAAAATGGTACAGATGAACCAGTTTGCAGGGCAGAAAGCGAGACACAGATGTAGAGAACAAACGTATGGACACCAAGGGGGGAAAACGGTGGGGGGAGGGGTGGTGGTGGGATGAATTAGGTGATTGGGATTGACATATATACACTGATATGTATAAAATGGATAACTAATAAGACCCTGCTGCATAAAAAGATAAATAAAACAAAATTCAAAAATTCAAAGAAAAAATAAATTAAAAATCTAAAATATGAAGTTGGCAAGTGCTAGCTACATTTTGAAAGTTGTCTGTGGTCTTTAATGAAGTTGATTTCCCTTTGGCATCCCTGTTACTCACTGTTTCCCTTTCTTGGGAGTTCTAGAGGTCCCTCTCTGCTATTTCTTCATGTTTACTGTAGAATAAGAAATACTATCCACTTCTTTCTTACAGAAAACATAGGAACAATGTTCCTGCTTATATATTCCTATTTATTAGCTAAATTTTTATGAGATTTGGTTCTTCAGAAACAATGGAAGGGGCTTACAAAAATGTATCCAAAGAAAGGCAGATTACCAATGAAAAATATAAACTTAGATTTGGGAAAATATAAATAAGAATAAAATAAAAGGTCTGGAAAATATATAACATGACATTTAGATTGGTTAAGATTAGTCGGATTGAGTTGAGACCCAAATTCAAATTCAATGGAGTGTCTTACTTAAAAAAAAAAAAAAAGAAGACCAATCATTAAAAAAAAAAAAAAACCAATCATTATAAAACGTGTAATTCACACTGGAGTGTTGGAAGATGCCAGTCAAATTTACATATTAATTTATTGTTTTACGTTTTTTTTTTTTTTTTGCGGTACGCGGGCCTCTCACTGTCGTGGCCTCTCCTGTTGCAGAGCACAGGCTCCGGACGCGCAGGCTCAGCGGCCATGGCTCATGGGCCCAGCCGCTCTGCGGCATGTGGGATCTTCCCGGACCAGGGCACGAACCCGTGTCCCCTGCATTGGCAGGCGGACTCTCAACCACTGCGCCACCAAGGAAGCCCTATTGTTTTAGTTTATAGAGTAGGTGAAATTGAATCACTTTTGTAACTGGTTATATTGAAAGATCAACTTCCTGTTAATGACCCTCTTAGTTTATGATATTTCAGCATATGGAATATCAATATGTTCAAGAGTATCTTTACATTTTTATATCATCCATGACAGTGGAAGGTGCAATTGAAAATATAGCCCATATTTACCACTTTCAGGATATTTTTTTACTTTCCACAGAGTTGTTATTGAGGTCAGTCTAGGAGGAGGTAATCCAGAGGGCAGGTGGACAGTTGACCTGAGAACTGGAGCTGAGCAATGAGAGGCTCCCCTTCCCCTCCCCTGTCCTTGGAATGTGCATTGTGCTTGCCCTTTGCAAGACAGAGGCTTCCCAAGGACACAGCCTTGAGATAGTAATGTGGTATTGAGACTGGATAGTATACATGACTGAACTCAGTTAAAGCCTCTATGTAAACTTTTAAGATTTGGAGGGCAGGTGTGAAGATCTACTTGTCTTGCAGCTGCCTAATATAAGTAGTTACCTTGTTTATTAAAATTGCCACCTACCAATCTGGAGCGGTCTGCTCTTTCTTCCATATCTCTCTGCCCTCTGTGTTTGGGACCTGGTTTCAGAATATACCCATGCAGCTCTTGAGGAGGTTGCAAACTAACAGCCAGGTCTTTTCATTCCGTTTATCTGATTCAATCCTGTCTGTTCTATTCTCTTCATTTTATTACAGCAATACCTCTTAAATGGTCTCCTTCTTCCAGTTTCTTTCCACAATTTCCAACAGAATTACATCTTTAAAAATCTGGTCATTTCACTGCTTCAAATTCTCTGTATGCTGTGGATAGCACATACAAATTCTAAAATCATGCAAATGTTCTCAATACTTGCCTTCAGTTGTCCTTCTGGGTAACACAATGCATTATTTTTGGCATATAACATAACAATAGCTGATATATTTATCAGTATTTTGGGTTCTGATTTGTTTACTGTCCATCTCTAGTGCCCCCCTCCCACCAGCACAAACCCAGAGGAGAGTGAGTAACAATCAGACACCATCCAGGCAGCTCTTTAAATATACTTCCTGGTACTTAGTCTGCAACAATCTCCTCATTAACAAGCAGAATAGAGGAGAATTTATGGCCTGATAGACGATGCAGTCCAGTCCATAAATTTACTACATATTCTCGAGGAGCTCCTTCAAATCCCATTAATCAACTCAAAGGGAAGTCTTTGTCTTCCTTTTCCAGGAAGACATGTCTTTGTCACTCTCACATCCTTATAATCAGAACTGCCAAGAATTTACAAGCTAACAAGTTGGCCTGCCACAATCCCGTGGATATTGGTAGAAAAACAAACTTATTGGCTCAAAGACAAAGGGCAGTTTGTTACAAGCAATAACATTAGCCAGAGTAACATTATTTGCTTTGGTTCCCCAAGGCTCAATTCCCACAGTGTGTAGTGTGAGGGCTGCATGATGCCTGAACACACATTGGGTAACTTGCAGGAGTGGAACCCAAGGAAGGATTAAAGGAAACACTAATTTTTTATAAGGGGCCACTGGCAAACTTGTTCAACACTTTCCCAAAATGAGACATCATCTGTATTGTCTTGGACAGCAATCAAATTTATCCTCTGCTTCACAGAAACACTATTTCTATCTTTCAAGGATATTTGCTATGTGAACATCCTTAGAAAAGACAATTAAAAACAAAAGCCATTAATGACTTTTTTTCAGAAGATGTGAGAGAATATCTCTCAACATAATGCACACATTCTTATGAGAGAGCAAAGAAAAGTAAGACTGGAATGGGAGTTGAGCTTCAGGAAAGGCTCACTAACAATAATAAAATTTAATATTTTCTAGAGCTTACTATATGGCAGGGTGATTAACATGAATTAAGATGTTACTGGCATGAACCTCAATGTACATATGGGAAAAAAAGGGGTAGAGCTGGAGTTACTTGTTCAAAGCATCACATTTAGTGAGTAGAACTTCAATTGAACCTATGTCTATCTTAAGAATTGGTGACTTTTTAAAGTTTGACATTTCTCCAAAGGAGACATACAAATGGCCAATAAGCATATGAAAAAAAAAATGCTCAACGTCACCAATTATTAGAGAAATGCAGATCAAAACTGCAGTGAGGTATTACCTCACTCTGATCAGAATGGCCATTATCAAAAAAGTCTACAAATAATAAATGCTGAAGAGGGTGTGGAGAGAAGGAACCCTCCTATACTCCTGGTGGGAATGTAAATTGATACAGCCACTATGGAGAACAGTATCGAGGTTCCTTAAAAAAACTAACAATAGAGCTACCATATGATTCTGCAATCCTACTCCTGGGCATATATGTGGAGAAAACTATAATTCAAAAATATACATGCACCACAATGTTCATTGCAGCACTATTTACAATAGACAAGACATGGAAGCAACCTAAATGTCCATCAACAGATGAATGGATAAAGATGATGTGATATGTTTATATAGTGGAATACTACTCAGCCATAAAAAAGAATGAACTGTTGCCATTCACAACAACACAGATGGACCTAGAGATTATCATACTAAGTGAAGTAAGTCAGATAGAGAAAGACAAATATCATATGATTTGCTTATATGTGGAATCTGAAAAAAAGATACAAATGAACTTACTTACAAAACAAATTCACAGATATCAAAAACAAATTTATGGTTATCAAAGGGGAAGGGGGGGGATAAATTAGGATGATGGGATTAACATATACACACTACTATACATAAAATAGATAATAAAAAAGACCTACTGTATAGCACAGGGAACTTACTCAATATTTTGTAATATATAAAGGAAAAGAATCTGAAAAAGAATCTAAAAAAGAATATGTAGGTATAACTGAGTCACTGTGCTGTACACCTGAAACTAAGATGACATTGTAAATCAACAATCCTTCAGTAAAAAAAAAAAAAAAAAAAAAAGGAAAAAAGTTTGATATGACAAAATAATATTTGCAACATATATGTGAGTTATAAAGCATAACACCAAGGGTTATCTAGGAATTCACCATTCAACTTATGAACTTTGTCATTAGCAATAATATCTTACCTGTGGTTTTGTGCACTCCTTCACTATCTTATCACTCTATTTTTTCCCCCCAGTTAAACTCTATCCTCTATTTGGGTTTATCATTTTATTGACTTTAATTTTTAACATATAGTTTTACTATATATATAAAACAATATAAGCTAACTTTGAAAATAAAATCTTTTAAATTTTATAATTACTTTTTATACAGTATCATGCCCTAATAATCTTCTGCAATTTGCTTTTATTCCACTCATATGTTTGTAACATCCAGTTTATCACATATAGTTTATACGTCAGTCATTGTTATGGCTTCATACTGGTATATTTTATGCTTGAACAAAAAGTTCTTATTTTTCATTCCATTACAGCATCAGCTCAAAAGTCCAAAATTTCATCTTGACCTGAAACCCATCATCTCTGTTAAAGTTATGCTGAGTATCTTTTAAATATTGTATGATATATATTTAATTTCCTTTTGCTTTAAAACTTTTATTTCTTATATTTAAGATGTCTTTTTTATTTCCTAGACAATAAATCCATAACACATCTTCCCCTTCATGATATCAGTGCCAAGGTTGTTATGTAATTTAATTCTATAATTTTAAACCTCAGAAAACATTATGATTATTGTTTAACTGTCAACATTCATTTAAATTTATTCACATACTTAGCTGTTCATTGATCTTGGTTTTTCCTGTATTTCTATCCTTTTGTCTGGCATAATTTTCTTTGATCTTTACGAATCCCCTTTCATAGTTTTCTAGTTTCTGTTTCTTGATGGCAAATTTTCTCAGTTTTTTGTTTGTTAGAAAATATATCCTTTTGGGATTTCCCTGGTTGTGCAGTGGTTAAGAATCCACCTGCCAACACAGGGGACACAGGTTTGATCCCTGGTCCAGGAAGATCCCACATGCCACGGAACAACTAAGCACGTGCGCCACAACTACTGAGCCTACGCTCTAGAGCCTCTGAGCCACAACTACTGAGCCCACGTGTTGCAACTACTGAAGCCCATGCACCTAGATCCCATGCTCTGCCACTGCAATGAGAAGCCTGTGCACCGCAACGGAGAGTAGCCCCCTGCTTGCTGCAACTAGAGAAAGCCCATGCACAGCAATGAAGACCCAACACAACCAAAATAAATAAATAAATAAATAAAAATATTTTTTAAAAAGTAAAGAAAATATATCCTATTTCCTGTACCATTGAAGGCCATTACTTCAGGGTTTAGATTTGGAGTTAGTAGTTTTGAATATAACCATCTTCTTTTGGCTTCCAATGTTTCTTTTGAGAAGTTACCTCTCTCATTATTGCTCTTTTGAACTTAATATAACTTGTTTATCTGGCTTCTCTATGACTTTTATCTTTTTTTTTCCTGAGTTTTATCAATGTATGACTATGTTGTTTGGATGTTTTTATACTGTTTGTCATTTACAACCCTTCTTGACTTTCTGAGTTCATGATATTGACAGTGGTAAAAAAAAAATTTGCCAATATCTTTAAATAATACTTCTGCCCAATTATTTTTCTCTCTTCATTGTTTATATTAATTTGCACACATATTATGGGTTTTACAATCCCATATTTCTATTATAGTTTTTTTGTGTGTGTGTTCTCTTCCTTTTCTGTCTTTCTGCGTTTGTATCTTAATAATTCTCCTTAATCTATTTTCCAGATTATTTATGTGCTCTTCAATTTAAAATTTCATTTTTTTTTTCTTTATTTTGAAATTTATATTTGATATTTGATTCTTCTTTATACTTACTACATTCTTCTAAATATATACATCTTTACTTTTTATGAACACATTAAATAGCTATTGCTCAGTGCATGTTTGATAATCCCAAAATCAGGATTCCTTGTGAGTCTTCTACCTGTTTTCTCCTTTACATATAAATTTCATAGATAACATTTGAGACTGTGGATGATGTTATTTTCCTTCAGGGTGGATTTAATTTTGCTTCTGTAAAGTAGTTAAATTAAGAGTAGATTGCATCAAGTTGAGTCAAATCTGCACTTCCTATTTTTTATGGATTGTTCTGATTAACCCCCTTTTCTAAAGTATACTTAATTGGGAGACTCAGTTGAATTCTTAGAGATGGTTGTAAGGTTTCATTCATCTTGGCAGTTTTCAAACTCTAATTTTTACTCTCAGCTCCGTGAAACCATGTAATGGTATGATAAGTGCTCCCTCTTCACTCAGCAAACTATATAGAAGATTATATATAGTCTTCCCACATCAAAAGTATATAGTTAGATAAGTTTTTACAAGTACAGATAACCCTGTAATCATTACACAAATAAAGAACATAATATAAAACCCATCTCAAATTGTTATTTATCTCTTCTAGAGTTTCACATATTCAGAATCAAGTTTTACATATTTCATTGTAGATTAAAGTCCCTTGGGAAGTAATTTTAATTATAAATTTATTATTTTTAGTAAAAACAGGGCTATTCAAATTTTCTAATTTTTATTGAATCAATTTTGGTATTTTCTGTCTTTTATAGAATTTATTCATTTATCTAAGTTTTTATATTTATTGGCACCAAATTCTTTATTTTCTGCTATATATTTATAGTATCTTACATTTATTCCTGATATGAATAAATTTTATCATTTTTCCTTTCATCTCAATCAATTATCTAAATCTTTTGAAAGAATCTGTAGTTTTCTTTATTGATTTCTATTGCCCTTCTCTTTCCTGTTTGTGTTTGATTTATGCCCTTGTCTTTTTTATTTCTTTCCTTTTACTTGCTTTTGGTCTAATTTCCTCTTCTTTGTGTAACATACTTGTGTATGCATCCATAAGAGAGTTTCAAAATAAACAGTGTAAAAATTAACGGGCTGAAAGGAAAATAGGCAAATATATAATTTGGAGATTCCAAAACCACTATCACATTAATATGTGGACAAGTGAACAGAAACTCAGTAAAGGCACAAAAATTTTGAGTAGTATTATCAACCAACCTGGCCTAATTGACTTACACTGTATACTCTAGACTACACCACCAAAACATGCATTTTGTTGTGTTCAGGCAACATTCACCAAAAGAGAATATATACTGGACACAAAAGATATCCCAACACATTTAGAACAACTGCATTCACAAAGAGTATGTTTTCTTATCAGAGGCAATTAAATTAGAGATCAGCAACATGTAGAAACTTGGAAAATCTTCAAATATTCTGCATGCAAACAACATCCTTGTACTCATTTGTGTTGGTCTGATAAGGCTACCATAACAAAATACCCAGACTGCGTGGTTTAAACAACATGAATTTATTTTCTCACAGTTCTCAAGGCTAGAATCTCACAATCAAGATGCCAGCAGGGTTGGTTTCTGGTGAGGATGCTTTCCCTGGCTTGCAGACTGCTGTCTTCTTGCTGTGTACACACAGGGCCGTTCCTCTGTGCTCTGCACCCCTGATGTCTCCTCCTCTGCTTATAAGGACACCAGTCCTATTCACCTCACCTTTATGACCCCATTCTTCTGACCTTTAACTTTACTTCCTTAAAGGCTCTCTCTCCAACTACAGTAATATTTGGGTTTTAGAGCTCAAGCCCAGTTTTGAGGAAACAAAATTCAGTCCATATATCATTTTACTTTTAATCATTGACTATTTTGAGTACATTAATAATAGTTTAAAACGCTGTTATCTCTTAATTCATTCATCTATATATATATAACTTCTTGTTCTATTTTCTTTTAACTGACTTTCTTCTGGACTTTGGGTCACACTTTCCTCCTTCTTGGCATGCCAAATAATTTTGATTGGAGGCTGGGTAGTGTTATGTTGAGAATCTGGATTTTATTTTCTACCTTTAAAAGATCACTGTGCTTTGTTTTAACAGCTAACTTACTTGGGTATCAACTTTATCTCTTTTTTTAAACTACTAACCAGTGCTGTAATTTGGTCTAGAGTAGCCTTAAATCTAGGGAAGGTTTAGATGTATTACAAAGGTGAAGTCTTTTTGAAGTTTCTACTGAATTACCCATATCATTAAAGGCGATTCTATTCTTGCTAATTGGAGCTCAAAAATCTCCTGTCTTATCTGATATCACAGAATTGTTTAGCTTGGTAATGTTGGTCATTTCTTGTCTGGCCTCATGGAGTTTCTCCCTACACATGGGGATCTTCAGCAAGCTGCATTTAGCAAAGATGGAAGATAAACCCAATATAAGTTTGGGGGGCTCTTTTTCTGTATAGATCTCTTCTCTCAGGAACCCTGTCCTGCAATTCCCAGTTGCCTAACTTTCTTAAACTCTGATCTTTATGTCCTTAATTCAGAAAGACCCTACAGGAGATTTATCATGGTGGTCTGGAATATTCTCCCAGGTAGAAAACTCGGATAACTTTGTAGAGCTCACCCTGTATGTTTCCTTTTGTACAGAAATCACAGATCTTCACTGATTCTTGTCAACATCTGAAAACAATTAATTTTTATAATTTCTCCAGTATTATAGGTGGTTGTTGTTTGAGGGTAATTCAGGTCCCTGTCTCTCCAGCATGACAAGAAGCAAAAGTTTAAGACAACTGTGTTAAAATAAAAAGTAAATACAAAAATAATAATAATAAATAAAAAGTAAATACAAAATTCTCGTAAAGAAGGAAATTATACAATCTTAATATAACAGACTGTCCAACTTGATCCTTTGTCAACTACAGAATTAGGTCTTCAGCAGTCTTGCTTTTGTTTCAGCATTCAGTTTGAAATCTTCCCCTTTCAATCTGTCATTCCCTTTGATATTATCC
Organism: Globicephala melas; assembly: GCF_963455315.2. Lineage (NCBI taxonomy): Eukaryota > Metazoa > Chordata > Mammalia > Artiodactyla > Delphinidae > Globicephala > Globicephala melas. Next base: position 33,334,621 of record NC_083317.1, read on the forward strand.
ATTTTGATTCACTCTGTTATTCACTTTAAGAACCCTGGAGATGTTCATTCTCTTTGACTCTCACTCTTATTCCAATCATCCTTAAAATCTAGCCTCAAGTTTACATTTTTAAAATGTTAAGTAAGTCTAGCAATAAAATATTTTTCAAAACATTTTTCATATTTAAAACTTGACCTATGAAACATTTACAAATGAACTTTACTAACAAAACTTGATGCTACATTATTGAAATAATCCTACATTTAACTTTCTGTGTACTGTATTTGTAAATTCTCACTTTTGCCTACAGATAAGTCATAAAGTGAAATGTCATATCAAAGCTCTTCCACCACTGCCTCTAAGAATTTCTCACATGCTTATATTATTTAGCAAAAAAATAATTTTTATAAAATCAATAATACTTATTTCACTCTGGCAATTTCTCCTTCATTACAATTGGGTTTTTAAATACTAATGTAATAAGGAAGAACCTTTGTATTCTATTGAATACACTAAAGAGATATTGCCTATAAGTTTAATTATACATAAAGGCCCATTTCTGGAAACCCTGCCTCCCAGGTAATGAGTGTTAAACTAGAATATCTTCAATAAAGCTAATTAATATTTAATTTTATAAATAGTATATATTTTTATTTTTTCATTCTTAAATTCTCACTTTTACTTCTATGATTTTAACTTTTATGTCTTCCTTTTAATAATAAATAATAATGGTATATATGAGGTTTTAGAGATTAAATATTAGATTTTTTTCCCTTTTGCTATTTAATAATATAAGCTGTAAATTTTTTGTTAGATAGTGAAGAAATTCAGTTTAGCTGCTCAGGTCTGTTTATCTTTCTTTGTATGTACTGGGGAATATCAATTATCACCTTGATAATGAACAGGGAGCAATTCTGTATGAATTCATTGTGTCTTTTTGCCTAATCAATATGTGTATTAGTTTGCTAGAACTACCATAACAAAATACTACAACCTAGGTGGCTTAAACAAAAAAATTATTTCTTTTTTAAAATTCTGAATCCATAGAAGTCCAAGATCAAACTGTATGCAGCTTTGGTTTCTCCTGAGTCCTTGATCCTTGGCTTTTAGATGGCCATCTTCTCACTGTGAACTCAATGATCTTTCCTTTGTGCACTTGGATCCTTGGTGTCTCTTTGTATATTCAAATTTCCTCTTCTTAAAAAGACACAGTTGAATGGACTAGAGCCTACCCTAATGGCCTAAATTTAAATTAATCACCTCTTTAAAGGCTCTGTCTCCAAACACAGTCATATTATAAGGTGTTGGGAGCTCAATATATGAATTGGGAGGGGGCATGATTCAGCTATAACATTATTATGTAACATTTACTTAATAATGTGTGTATTTACTTGTGTGTATTTACTTGGGAAATGTTACATAGGCTTTTTAAATTGAATTATAATTGATTTGCAATATTATATTACTTTCAGGTTACAATACAGTGATTCAATATTTTATAGATTATAATCCATTTAAAGTTATTGTAAAATATTGATTGTATTCTCTGCATTGTACAATATATACTTGCAGGTTTTAAACTTTATTTATACATAGTAGTTTGTACCTCTTAATCATCTACCCTTAATTTACCCTTTCCCCCTTTCCTCTCCCCACTGGTGACCATTATATTTGTGTTCTTGTTCTCTATATCTGTGAATCTGTTTCTGTTGTGTTATAGTTATATATATTTATTTGTTTTATGGGCAGAAGACCTAAATAGAAATTTTTCCAAAGAAGACACACAGGTGGCCAACAGACACAGGAAAAGATGCTCAACATCACTACTCTTCAAAGAAATGCAAATTAAAACCATGAGATATCACCTCACACCTGTCAGAATGGATATCATCAAAAAAGAACACAAATAACAAATGTTGGTGAGGATGTGGAGAAAAGGAAACCCTTGTACACTTTTGGTAGGAATGAAAATTTGTGCAACCACTATGGAAAACAGTATGGAGGTTTCTCAAAAAACTAAAAATAAAATTACCATATGACCCAGCAATTCCACTCCTGGGTATTTATCTGAAGAAAACAAAAACACTAATTTGAAAAGATACATGCATCCCAATGTTTATAGCAATACTATTTACAATAGCTGAGATATGGAAACAACCTAAGTGTCCATCAACAGATGAATGGATAAGGATGTGGTATACATATACAATGGAATGTTACTCGGCCATAAAAAAAAAATAAAATTTTGGCATTTGCAACAACATGAATGGATCTAGGGGGCATTATGCTTACTGAAATAAGTCAGAAATAAGTCAGACAGAGAAAGACAAATATTGTATGTTATCACTTATATGTGGAATCTAAAAAATGAAACAAATGAATTCAACAAAGCTTTTTTACTGTATTTTAAAAATATATTTTTGCCAAAGCTTGATTCATATTTTTGAAATGATATTTTTATTAATTTTATTTGTAGCTATTCCTTAATCCTTTGTGCTTTTATCACTCATAAAGTTTCATAACATTCAAATTTATACAATCTAATTATTCTTGTTTTATAAAAAATGTTTTATTGTAACTGAATGCTACAGAATTTCCTTAGAATAATATTTTTTGTCTCTTGTTTTATACACACGAATATGTATATATATGAATAATATATATATATAATAAGTATACATGTATTTAAATCTTAAACACCATTACACTACCTCATAAAAATAAAAATTCTAATAAATGTTGTATAATATTCTACTAATATATGTATATTCTTAAAAGAGACTGCTTTAGGGGAACTCACTGTATAGGACAGGGAAATGATGAAAAATTTTAACTCAACTTATTTCATAAAGATACGCAGTTATGACCAATTTAGAATTGCAATCCATTTCTCTTTTACCTTGTGATTTTTCTAATAGTTCTGATTGACTCTGCTATTTAAGTACTTATTCTTTTATGCTCTTATGCAATAAATTGATGGGCACAGTGCCAAAGTCTATGTTATTCCTCCTTATATTATGATAAACCTGGAAAATGTTCTTGAAGCAGCTCATTGTTTAGCATCAGAAGTGGATTAAAAAAAAAAAAGCTTGAAGCTGTAGAAACAATGTGACAAGGCATGAGATAGGAGACATTAGTGTAGAGGAGTGAACACATAATTCTTTTTGGAGATTAGGGAAGAAGATACTGAATGATAATACTTGAGATATGGCTTGAAAGAGTAGGAGATTGACAGGTAGGCAATGATAATCTGTGTGGGTGGGGATAAAGAGAGGAGTCTTCAGGAAAAAGGAATCCCATGTATGGAGGCCAAGGCTAAAATGTCCTGCTAAATTTTGAGATTGCAAATTGTTTAAAATCATCAGGGGCTGAGAGGGGACTGGCAGAGGTGAGTCCAGCTGGTAGGCAGAAACCAGATGACTAAGGAGTGCTAAAGCTATGCTTAGGAGCTGGGGCATCATGCCATCTGTAACAGAAGACCATATGCGATTTTAAAGAAAGTGTTGTCATTATCATGTCCATACTTTAGAAAGATCAATCAGATGGCAAAATGGAAGACGGACAGGAAGGGAGTGAAACTGGGGACCAATTAGTAGGTGATTTAGTAAGCCAAGGAAAAATGATAACATGCAGAGATAAGGAGGTGATAACAGAAATGGAAAATGTCTCTTATTTTTATTATTCTTTTATTTGAAAACTATTTTTACTGTTTCAGATAATTAGCCTTTAACTAGATATTTAGTAGTCCTAAGTATCCTAATAGCATCATGTAAATTTATTAACAATTTATGATGAATTTATTTATAATTTACTTATTTTAAAAAACAATATTTTAGGTGGTTTACATTAAAAATCAATACCCTTAACACAGAAACAAAATTTTAAAAATTAATAAGAAAAATAATATACATGTAACCAACATAAAAAGTGTCCTTTGAGGCACACGCTATACTTTTTTTATAAACATTTTATTTAACTTCTTGACATCCCTCAGTTATGTACCATCATGCCATTTTCCAGATGAGGATATTTTGAAAGTGGTTTTGGGATCTTAATCTTGGAGTTGGCTGATAGAATGAGTTTCCTAAGAAAAGGCCCATCTTTTATTTATCTTTACACCACAAACACCTAGCTAAAAAGAGCTGACTGAAGAATAATAGCAAATCAGCTCTAAATTCCCTAATATCCGATTAAAGAAAGAATATTGTGGAATTTATACCTCTTTGCCCTTTTTTGTTCTTTTCTTATATAAGGGAACATGACAAAACTAGTATGCAATGGCTTTTAATAGGGAGAAAGATATATACATAATTATATATAGGACACTTTACAAGGGTTTTAGACCTACACTATATAAGGTCATGTCTCATATCAGCCTTTGGCAAAACACAAAGTCAAACTTTTAATTAATTTTGTCAATTCATTGACTAATTCATTTATTTAATTACCAGTCTTTCAGAACCTCTACTCAAAATTGAGAAAAGATAATTTTCCTCAGGAAAGTGTAATGGGGAACATTTTTTCTATTAAAATGAAATCTGATATGTGCTAAAAGCAATAAAAGCAAAGGGGACCTTGAGTACACAGAGGAGAACCCAAGAATGACTTTCCAGAAATGGTAACAATTAGGCTATATATATATATATACATTTTTTTTTTTTAAGAATGAGAATAAGATTTATGTAAGTTAAGAGAAAGGAAAGGTTAATTTGGTGGGCAGAAAAAAATAAATTTCTTCAAATGCAGAGAGGACCAGGAAAACCTTGTTCCCTTTGGAGACTTTTAAGTAGTTGATATGACTAGATCTCAAGGGGCACAGATTTAGAGTTTCTCTGGGTGTATTGAGACAAAAGAGAGACGAAAAACAAAAGCAAAAACAAGATTACAAGTATCCTTGTATGCCACACAAGAAGTCAGGATTTAATTTAGGATGTATGGGGTTTTATAATATAGATTTGGATTTTAGAAATGGCACTGTAGTGACAGAAAGGAATCTAGGGTCATGCTATTGAAACAAAGCAGAAAGAGAAAAGTTTTACAATACAGGAGAGAAATGATGAACTAACAAAATGGTAATAAGATGGAAAGGACAGAACTTGAACTGGGGTAGAGGGAAAGGGAAGCAAGCAGAGGAGCACTTTATAAGCCGTCCTTCTTTAGGAGATGTTTAAATGAATACATTTAGATAAAGAAGGATCAGAATAAGACAAAAAGCTGTTGGAGGACTCAGAGGGGAAATCAATCTCTTTGACACTGATGAAAGTAGTTAAAGGATGAAATGTTATTAAGCTAATCCCATGGAAACTCAACTGGGTTCCTGCTACAACTTGACCTGTTTCCATTCCTATGATCATGTCCATGACATTAGAATCTAGCTATGATTCTGGAAGGTACAGGACAGTTTAGTTGCTTTATGTCACCCAGTGTTATAAAGGAAAACAAATAGAAATGAGAAAAGTTCTAACTAATCTAAAAATATATATAAGTTGGAGCAAACCTGTGTATTTGACCTTTTTTTGCATCATTGATTCACTAATCTAAAACAAACCACATCTGAATAATTTTCTGTCAAAAATTGATTTATACTAAAAGGGAAAAAATGAATTTCAGACCCTGTGGTACCTAGAAATTGCTATGGTTTTCATTCGCTTGATTCATTAGATCAAATCTTTGTAACCCATTCTCAAATCACCTTAGAATAGTTAGAAACATTAATATCAAAAAAGGCAGAGTGCTGGCTAGAAGAACTGTCTTCAAGAAAATCACTGAACACTTAAGAAAGAAGTAGGAATCTTTTCAAAGATCTCACTGGTTTTACATAATAATTATAAATATTTTGGTTTTGAAATTTAAATATATATCTTTATTGTGATGAAAATATCTGTATACATCACAATACCAGGACAACATGAATTTCAAAAGAACATATCACTAAGAGTGGAAGTTCTGTGGGACTTTTAGTATAGAACAATTTCCTTCTTCATTATCAATACAAAAAATCCAGTATCTATTAAGGAAGAAAAGTAAATGCAAACAAGTCTTTGTAGGACTCTTTTCTTAATGAATCTCACTAGATTTCTAGCATTTCTATACAGTATCAGCCTCTTGACCTTTTTTTGTAATACATTACGTTATACCTGGGATATTTTGTTGTCTTTACTCTTACACCATCTAATGCAGGAGTCCCCAGGCCACGGACAAGTACCAGTCCGTGGCCTGTGAAGAATCGGGCTGCAGAGCAGGAGGTGAGCGGCTGGTGAGTGAGCAAAGCTTCATCTGTATTTACAGCCGCTCCCCATCGCTCGCATTACCGCCTGAGCTCCGCCTCCTGTTGGATCAGCTGTGGCGTTAGATTCTCATAGGAGTGTGAACCCTATTGTGAACTGCGCATGTGAGTGATCTAGGTTGCATGTTCCTTATGAGAATCTAATGCCTGATGACCTGAGGTGGAGCTGAGGCGGTGATGCTAGCGCTGGGGAGCGGCTTCAAATACAGATTATCATTAGCAGAGAGGTTTGACTGAACAGAGACCATGATAAATCAACTGCTTGCAGACTCATAACAAAACTCTATCAGTGAGTGACAAGTGACAATTAAGCTGCATCTTACAGAGTAGACTGCACATAAACAACACACTTCAGGTGTCACTGTCTCCCAGCACCACCAGATGGTACCATCTAGTTGCAGGAAAACAAGCTCAGGGCTCCTGATTCTGCATTATGGTGAATTGTATAATTATTTCATTATATATTACAATGTAATAATAATAAAAATAAGGTACACAATAAATGTAATGCGCTTGAACCATCCCGAAACCACCACCCCCCTTCCCTGGTCCATGGAAAAATTGTCTTCCACTAAAACAGTCCCTGGTGCCCATAAGGTTGGGGATCACTGATGTAATGAATATCATGTTGTGAGCTCATCCAAACTATTTAACCAGAAACTGTCACTGGAATTTGCTTAATTCCTCTCTATCTGCTCCCATAAAATATTACCTGAGTTTTTCTAAGTAAATATTTGTGTGTGAGGGTGGAGAGACAAAAGGGCATTGCCATGCAAGGTAATAATTCTCTCACCTTCAACTAGCACTGGGATACCATTTGCATTCAACATCTCTGTCTCATTCAATGCTGTTGTCCCCCCACCCCACATCATTTATTGTCTTTCTATTGCTGACATAACAAACGACTACAAACATATTGGCTTAAAACTACAGTCTTTTATAGTCCTGGCTGAACAGTTGTGTGCTGTTCTAAGCATTCTATTTAAAATCAGTGTCAGCAAATTGCATGCATTTGATTCCTTGGAATCTCTAGGGCAAAAGTGGTTGTAGGACTGAGGCCCCATTTTCTTGCTGGCTCTGAGCTGAGGGATGTTTCCAGCTTCTAGAAACTGCATGCATTCTTTGGCTTATGGCTTGCTTCCTCCATCTTCAAAGTCGGTAAATGTGGCTGAAGTCTTGCTCTCAATGCCCTTTGCTGAGAAACTCTTCTGCCTTCCCCTTCCTTGCCATATAAAGTAAGATATTTTCAGGCATAAGGCCAGTGGGTAAAGATCATGGGGGCCAAAAACCTGCCTACTGCACATCAGAAATCTCAATTCTATTTACACTTCCCTACTTTCTCTTCTATGAACTTTTCTTTCATTTATGGACATACATACATACACTATTACATTTCCTTGTAATTATACTATGTTCCCCTAGTAAATCCATCTCCGAAAGTACTCTACATACTTATTTTTCAAGATCCAATTCAAAACCAATCTTTTTCACGAAAACTTTTTGACCTCTAACTGGAATCAATGTCTCTGTCTCTTAGAGTTCTCTGAGAGTAGGATGGATAAGACAATTAGGAAAAGGGACTAAGATTTATTCTGTGCCTACGATATGCCAGGTGCTTTAAACACATTTGTTGTACACACTTAACGAAAGGAGTTGGCATTATTAATCTTACTTAATAGGTGAAAAATGTCCCAGAGAGAGTCGTTCACTTCCCTGATAACACGTGGCTTATAAACATAGGATGTAACTGCTGATCTGGTGGTCTGTAAAACATCTGTGATTTTCCTGCTGCCTCAATGTCCTTGGTACCTGTGTCATAGCCCTTATCAGGGCTAATGTAATGTAATGTCCCAGATGTCAATAGTCCCTTGAATTAAAATAACTTGAGCCCTCATTCCACATATTGTGAGAAGTCCAGAGCTCTGGAAATTGTGGAATTGTGCTTTGCTAACTTCTCACCATGTAGTAGCTCACTTTGGCACCAGTCCCCTAGCAGCCCTCATCCAAATGTGAACTCCTGTGGGTGTTTTTAGGGAGTATCTCATATCTGTTCCTGAGTCTTACGTAGAACATAAGTCTTATGTAGAACATAAGTCTTATGTAGATCTCTTACATGTGTCTTACCCATTGCCCTCCAATCCTGCAGCTGCTGTTCTCTCTCTTCACTCCTTCTGCATTACACCAGATGCTTTTTCCTGAATTTTACAAAGCACCACGAATGCATGACTGTTGTGTTTAATGTCTTCTCTGAAGTCTGGGAGAAATAGAGAGATATTCCAAAAAGCACAAACAATGATTGAAAAATAAATATGAGACATTGTCATTCTTAAAGCTTCCTCAGTTGTCTATGCCATCAGACTTTGCTCACCTGCTCTGTATCTCCTTGAACCCAAAATGCTGTCAAGCATCTGATCTTCGTACTCTCTCTCCCCAGATCCTTTCTCCCAACTCTAATTCTCTCTTTTCCCCAGATTACCCATAAAGCCTTGTGTCTTATACCAGCCATGGGAAAAGTGAAATGTCTAATTTATCACTCATGCAGTTCATTTTGCAGGTGTGTGGAAAACACTCCCATCCTATTCCCAGTAGAGAGTTGGGCAAAAGGGAGCACACCTTATTCAATAAAAGGGTCCATTAAAGTGTTTTCCAAACTGAAAGAGTCAGCTACCTCTAATGTATATTGTTTACCCCCTCCTCTGAATTAGGATAGTGTTTTTAAAATATTTTTTTCATGTTCTCCTCATGAATGTAGCATGTGGAGGTAGGGTGGGGGGATGCACATGCACTTCACCACTAGAATGTGAGCTCTTAATTTGGGGGAGAATATCTTACTTTTATTGGACTTTGTATACGCTAGCTGCATAGCCAGTGCTTTGCATGCTGTGGTTTTGAAATGATCAGCACATGAAGCATTCCCTTAATAGCTTATTCCCTAAAACACCTGGGAAAAGACAGAGTTGAATGTTTTGTGGTTTTCTAAATGGTTCTAGGATTTGTAACTTATTTACCTATGCCTCTTTTATCCAATTACTTACTTTCTTGTTTTATTTGTTACGTTTTGCTAGTACTTAACTAAGGTGTCATTATAATGCAAAATTAAAGATTTTCTTGAAAAATAAATTGGTCACAATAGGCCCTCAGATTTAAAATGGATTTTAAATAGTGCATACAGGCTTTATTTTTCTCTATTTTAAAGTAGCATATGTTCAAATACATATATTCCTGAAAAAAAATGCCAGTCTTCAATAAAAGTCCATGGACATATTTAATCACAACACTTGAAGTGAAAAAATAAGTTAATTATTTTAGGGTTGCTATTTGTTTACTCTGTTTTTTAGTGTGTTCCTAAATGGCTTAGTGGGGTCTAACAAAAGAATAGAATTAAAAGCCTAAACAAAATTTATTCTTACTGTGTTTTCAGACTTCTTGGTTCCCAGAATTAAGGAACGTCATAACAGAAGATCACCTAATTTCTTCATGTTTCGTGAACATGTAGTTGATATGAATTATTTGCTAAAATCCTATGTAATCCCATTTAAAATCTTTGGATTAATAGGTTTTAGGTAGAATTATTTTGGCCTATGCAATTTGCCATGGTCATAATGCCTCTTTAAATGCTTATAGGCATGGTGAGTAACTTAACTGAATCTGGAAAGCATTGCCCATAGGAATTGTGAAGTGCAGTGTATTTATTTGTCCCTGGAAAACTGCCAAAGCAGTGGGCAAGCAAACTGCCAGATATGTGCATGGGGCACCCATGAATGACAGACTAAAGTACATATGAGACCTGATACCAGGTCTGGGAGGACTGGTATCAGCAAAGCATCTGGGCCCTGAAGTGTGACTGCATTATATTTTCTACTCCCAATGGAGAACAATGCTAATCATGAACGCAGAGCCTGGCATTGTTTAGAGTCCTTTTTTTTTGAAACCTTTGTCATATATTAGAATAAAAATAGAGCCATGCTTTTAATATTTGAAATCTTAAGACTCGTCTGTAATTGCTTTGGACTATATCTATTCTTATAGCGCTGTTAGTAATACTGGGTGCACAATATGTTAACATAGATACTCAATTCGGCTCTTTTTCACTTTTGAGGATGCACTTATGCTAAATGGATGGGATGGCTTTCTGTCTTCATTTGTTCAGTTACAGATATGACCCCTAATAAATGTTACACAGTAAATACTAATTATAGACTTAATGCCTTTTTCTTGATTTCTTTGTTTTTCACTCTTCAGTTTAAAGAAGTAGGGCTCCAAAGCACCATCTCAAACTGTATTTTCTGAATATTGGAAACTAAACTGCTATGAACTTCGTAGATAGTAAAATACTCTTTCAAAATATGTTTGGAGAATATTTAAATGTAAGTTTGGACCAAACTAGAACAATGTTTAATTATGCTTTAAAAAAAGAATGAGCAAAAATAAAAGCCACTGGAATGGGACAATTTTATTTGCTTAATATAGAGGGCAAATTACTTTTTCACTATATTTCAGTGATTCTCAGAACTGAGCAAACTTTATAATAATGAGGGGGAGGGCTTAAAATATGAATGCATAATAACTACATATTCATGAATAATTTGATTTAATTGTTTTGGGGCAAGGTCGACACTTCAGTATTTTTAAAGGCTCCCCCAAGTGACTCTAGTGTCTATCCAGTGTTAAAAATTACTGCTATATCTGAAGTTATAATTGAAACTACTTTAATTGTTCAATCCCCCATCACATATTGTGTTTGTAATATACCTCTCTTCTTACATCTCTGGACTTTATGAAAATGTCTTTAGTTTTCTCTTTTCTTATTCAGTGTTCTACTGAGTGGAAGGGAGATTTTATTTTTTTAAAAAAACACTGATTTTGAAAACCATGATCATCAATTGCTTCGTTTGATGACCTAATTGGTGAAAAGTATGGGTGTGAAGGGGAGAGGAATCTCTTATCCTAACTCTCATTACCACTGTTTTGTTATTTGATAAAATAAATAGAAATGCATCATCAGCTTTCCTCTTGGTTCTAATTGTTAGTTGATTAGAAATTGGTCACTTTTTAGCATAGCATTTCACAATCAGAAAATTGGTTAGAAATTCAGGAAGAGCTTTTGGTATAAGAATCCTCTAAGCCCCTTCTGTAAACAAACAGCGTAAGTAATTGTCAACACTGTTACTACTGCTAGATGCTTACCTGCATTGTTGCAATGTATACATATTGGTTTTTTTTTGTTTTTTTGTGGTACGCGGGCCGCTCACTGCTGTGGCTTCTCTTGTTGCGGAGCACAGGCTCCGGATGTGCGGGCTCAGCGGCCATGGCTCACAGGCCCAGCCGCTCCGCGGCATGTGAGATCTTCCCGGACTGGGACACGAACCCGCGTACCCTGCATCGTCAGGCGGACTCTCAACCACTACGCCACCAAGGAAGGCCACATATTGGATTTTAATGTGAACACATGCTCTGATACTTGACAGATATTTTTATTTTATCAAAATAATCTACAACAAATCTTTAAATACTATGTGTATAGCCTCTAGATATTATTAAGAAACAAGAAGCAAAGAAAAACTTCTCAATTTTTAAATTGACTTTAGTGATTTTTGTGAAGATTATTATCATTATCTCCCCTTTTACTTACCCTTCCTTCATTCTGTCCTTTTCTTTCTTCTTTTATTTCCTTCCTTGCTCTCACTCTTCCCTTATTGTAGATATAATAGTTGAAAAAAAAATTCAGTAAGGAAAACATGTGAAGCTGGTCACTGTTACCTTCTGCAGCCACTCTCCCTGTTTGCTGTAGTCTCCTCTCAACTCTGTCCCATCATATCTGGGTCCTGACTGACAGATTCTTGTTGGACTTGCATTATTCAGACCTTTCTGTGTCTATGCATCATATGTGCTGTACCTTAAGAAAACAGGCAATATTCTCACACTGTCTGCCTCAGAATATATTTGCATCATTGCTATTTCCTTGGCACTTTGCTAGATGTCTAGTTAGGACAAATAATTTACAAAGTGTTAATGGTAAATACTAGCTTATTATGAAAAACAATCTTCTTGGTCATAACACTTTAAAAGACTCCACAAAAATGTTTGCAGCAGTTAGGTAGAAAAAAAAAAAAAAAAAACGAACTAGAAGTTAAGGCTGGTGCCAGTAGCTTTATGTGACCATTATATAACAGGATGTGATCTTCAATTTTGTAAGTCCCAAAATTGGTGTCATTAGTTCATCCAAAGATAAACAATTTCACTTAAGTGACTTCCACTTTCACAATTTACAAGAGACTTATGTATAAATGAGGGTACAAAATAAACATTTCAAGGTTATACTATATATAATATGTACATCATAAAAATACTATTGCATATTATTCCTCATTAGAATTTAAGATGACAGGGACTGTCTATTTTATTAACTACTATATCCTTAGTTCCTAGACCAATGTCTGATACATATATTAGGTATCTAATGAATAGTATGAGTTTATAAAATTAAAATTTCATGCTATGTGGTAAAGTCCTCTTTACTTACTGGTACCATCCACTAGAATTTAAATCCCGTGATGCCTGGGACTGTATTATTCACATACGTAATGCTTGCTCCAACACAATGCTTCAGCAAACCAGTACATGATTTCCTACAGAAGTTAGAGTTTAAATCGTAATGATAAAGATGATGATGATGATGGTGACAAGTCATCACCTAAGAATGATGAGTTGGTAGGGCATGTTGAGGAAAGAAGAGAAGGTTTGAGATCATTTGAGAAAAAATATTGTTAAAGAAATATGAAGAAATTGTCTGGCAATTTTGGGTGCTTTTTGAGATTATGGTCTTCATATTTTAAAAAGTTCATTTAACACATTTGTGTAATTTTCTCCAGCAGCATTCCACTTCTCAGCTGCAGCCAAGGAGTACACAAACATTTAGCTATAGCCAGGGCTGGCATTTTGCCAGTGGGAAAGAGCGTGAGAAAGAGGAAGAGAGAGAGAAAACAAGTGAGCCAAAAGCAGAATGATCAATAAGTGAGAAAGCTGAACAGCATTTATATCAAAGAATCTGGATTTTTGAGAGAGCAAGTGAGAAATTCAGCACTGAAGTAATAATGAGAAACAGTAAGCACTTCTGTCATCTTGAATACTGAGCTGTGTGAGTTGACTGTGGGTAAAACCATTACCTGAAAAGACTGTAAAAGAAAGTGTCTTCAAGAGATAGTCATGTCATTTGGGCCACCAAGATAAGAGCAATATTTTTAAGAGGTGTTTAGAAAAGTGGAGTAATTTTTTTAATAGGATTTGAGATTCTAGGGGCATAGGAGAAAGATTTGAGAGGGAAGGAGGGAAGGAGAGAGAGAGTAGGTAGAAAATGAAATCATAGTAAGAGATGTACAGGAAGTACAGACATCAGCATCTTTTGATGGATGGACAAGACAGTCCATCAGATAAACAATCTGATGGTGACTGCAATGGACAAGACTGTGAGGCATGTGGGACTGTAGATCCATAGCGAGAAGGCCTTTCAAAATCTTGATACCCAAAAATGAGATTCAAATGTCCTCAATATTTTCTTCCAAGTCATTGATAAACTGCTGACTAAAAGGGACTGATCATGTATATTTGATTCTGGCACAAGCGAATTTGCTTTTGGATTTACCATCAGTGCTTTTTATAACTCCACTTATTGTTATCCATCTGCACTGTAAAGAAACCTATGGTCCTGCCTTTGAGCTTTGTATATAGAGAGGAGTATTTAGGCAAATATTAAAATAAAAGTTCCAGAATAAGTTTTAAAAACTGTTCTCATAAATAATTAATGCATATAAATGACTTTTTCACAAAAAATAACTGGATAAGATAAGACTATCTTCGTGTAATAACAGTCAAATTGCATGAGGCTCCAAAACATTTTAAAATGTATTTATATGTATATATATTTTTTGTTTATTTTCTATTCTTTTTGTGAAAAAGTCATTTATATGCATTAATTATTTATGAGAACAATATTTAAAACATATTCTAGAGCTTTTATTTTAATATTTGCCTAAATACTCTTTATTATTTTTCTCAGAACTGTAGCTAAAATTAAAGCATTAGGGAGATAGCTTCAAGATGGTAGAGGAGTAAGACGTGGAGATCACCTTCCTCCCCACAAATACATCAGAAATACATCTACATGTGGAACAACCCCTACAGAACACCTACTGAATGCTGGCAGAAGACCTCAGACTTCCCCAAAGGCAGAAACTCCCCACGTACCTGGGTAGGGCAAAAGAGAAAAGAAAAAACAGGGACAAAAGAATAGGGATGGGACCTGAACCTCTGGGAGGGAGCTGTGAAGGAGGAAAAGTTTCCACACACTAGGAAGACCCTTCACTGGCAGAGACGGTGGGTGTGTGGGGGGGTAGCTTTCAAGCAACGGAGGAGAGCACAGCAACGGGGTGCAGAGGGCAAAGTGGAGAGATTCCTGCGCAGAGGACCGCTGCAGACCAGCACTCACCAGCCTGAGAGGCTTGTCTGCTCACCCGCCAGGGTGGGTGGGGGCTGGGAACTGAAGCTGGGGTTTCAGAGGTCAGATCCCAGGGAGAGGACTGGGGTTGGCTGCGTGAACACAGCCTGAAGGGGGCTAGTGCACCAAAGCTAGCCAGGAAGGAGTTCAGGGAAATGTCTGGAACTGCCTGAGAAACAAGAGACCATTGTTTTGGGGTGTGTGAGGAAAGGGGATTCAGAGCACGGCCTAAACGAGCTCCAGAGATGGACGTGAGCCACAACTATCAGTGCGGACAGCAGAGACCTGTGGTCTCAGACCAAGGTCGGACCAAGCCGATGAAGAAGCCTGTGTGCAAGACAGGTCACTATCAACACTTCCCCTCCCAGGAGAATGTGAAGCCTGGCACTGCCAGGGTCCCATGATCCAGGGACAACTTCCCCGGGAGAACACACAGCGCACCTCAGGCTGTTGCAATGTCATGCCAGCCTCTGCCACCACAGGCTTGCCCCACAATCTGTACCCCTCCCTCCCCCTGGCTTGAGTGAGCCAGAAGCCCCCTAATCAGCTGCTACCTCCCCCACAGGATGGGAACAGATGCCCTTGCCCTCAGGTGACCTACAAGCAGAGGTGAGGCCAAATCCAAAGCTGAACACCGGGAGCTGTGCAAAAAAAGAAGAGAAAGGGAAATTTCTTCCAGCAGCCTTAGGAGCAAAAGACTAAATCTCCACAATCAAATTGATGTACCCTGCATCTATCATACCTGAATAGACAACGAATCATCTCAAAATTGAGGTGGTGGACTTTGGGAGCAACTGTAGATTTGGGGTTTGCTTTCTGCATCTAATTTGTTTCTGGTTTTACGTTTATCTTAGTTTAGTATTTAGAGCTAATTATCACTGGTAGATTTCTTTACTGATTTGGTTGCTCTCTTCCTTTTTTTTTTTGTATATATATACTTTTCCTTTATCAACTTTTGTGAGTGTGTATGTGTATGCTTCTTTGTGTGATTTTGTCCGTATAACTTTGCTTTTACCGTTTGTCCTAGGGTTCTCTCTGTCCGTTTTTCTCTTTTCTTTTTTTCTTAAGTGTAGTTTTTAGCACTTGTTATCATTGGTGGATTTGTTTTTTGGTTTGGTTGCTCTCCTCTATTTCTTTTTTTTTTAATTATTTTTTTATATTTTTATTTTTAATATTTTTTAAAATTTTAATAGCTTTATTTTCTTCTTTCTCTCTCTCTTTCTTTCTTTCTTTCTTTCTTTCTTTCTTTCTTTCTTTCTTTCTTTCTTTCTTTCTTTCTTTCTTTCTTTCTTCTCCCTTTTGTTCTGAGCCACGTGGCTGACAGCGTCTTGGTGCTCCGGCTGGGTGTCAGGCCTAAGCCTCTAAGGTCGGAGAGCCATCTTCAGGACCCTGGACCACCAGGGACCTCCCAGCACCTCAAATGGAGAAAGCTCTCTCAGAGATCTACATCTCAACACTAAGACCCAGCTCCACTCAATGACCAGCAAGCGACAGTGATGGACACCCTATGCCAAACAACTAGCAGGACAGGAACACAAACCCACTCATTAGCAGAGCAGAGAGGCTACCTAAAATCATAATAAGTTCACAGACACCACAAAACACACCACCAGAGGTGGTCCTAGCTATCAGAAAGACAAGATCCAGCCTCATCCAGTAGAACACAGGCACCAGTCCCCTCTAAGGGAAGCCTACACAACCCACTGAAACAACTCTACCAACTGGAGGCAGACACCAAAAACAATGGGAATTACAAACCTGCAGCCTGTGAAAGGAGACCCCAAACACAGTAAGTTAAGCAAAATGAGAATACAGCGAAATACACAGCAGATGAAGGAGCAAGGTAAAAACTCACCAGACTAAGCAAATGAAGAGGAAATAGGCAGTCAACCTGAAAAAAAATCAGAGTAATGATAGTAAGGATGATCCAAAATCTTGGAAATAGAATGGAGAAAATATAAGAAATGTGCAACAAGGACCTAGAAGAACTAAAGAGCAAACAAACAATGATGAAGAGCACAAAAAAGAAAATTAAAAATTCTCTAGAAGGAATCAGTAGCAGAATAACTGAGGCAGAAGAACGGATAAGTGACCTGGAAGACAAAATAGTGTAAATAACTATGGCAGAGCAGAATAAACAAAAAAGAAAGAAAAGAATTTAGGACAGTCTCAGAGACTTTTGAGACAACATTAAATGCACCAACATGCGAATTATAGGGGTCCAAGAAGAAGAGAGAAGCGAAAAGGCACTGAAAAAATATTTGAAGAGATTATAGTTGAAAACTTCCCTAATATAGGAAAGGAAAGAGCCAATCAAGTCCAGGAAGCACAGAGAGTCCCATACAGGATAAATCTAAGGAGAAACATGCAAAGACACATATTAAGAAAACTATCAAAATTTAAATACAAAGAAAAATTATTAAAAGCAGAAAGAGGAAAGCAACAAATAACACACAAGAGAATCTCCATAAGGTTAACAGCTAATCTTTCAGCAGAAACTCTGCAAGCCAGAAGGTAGTGGCAGGACATATTTAAAGTGATGAAAGAGAAAAACCTACAACCATGAATACTCTACAGAGCAAGGATATGATTCAGATTTGACAGAGAAATTAAAAACTTTACAGATAAGCAAAAGCTAAGAGAATTCAGCACCACCAAGCCAGCTTTACAACAAATTCCTCAAGGAACTCCTCTAGGCAGGAAACACAAGAGAACTAAAAAACCTGAAATAACAAACCCAAAACAATTAAGAAAATGGAAATAGGAACACACATGTTGATAACTACCTTAAACGTAAATGGATTAAATACTCCAAGCAAAAGACATAGATTAGCTGAACGGATCCAAAAACAAGAGCTGTATATATGCTGTCTACAAGAGACCCACTTCAGACCGAGGGACACATAAAGACTGAAAGTGAGGGGATTGAAAAAGATAGTCAAATTAAATAAATCAAAAGAAATCTGAAGTAGTAATTCTCATATCACACAAAATAGACTTTAAAATAAAGATTATTACAAGAGACAAAGAGGGACACTACATAATGATCAAAGGATCAATCCAAGAAGAAGATAGAACAATTGTAAATATTTATGCACCCAACATAAGAGCACCTGAATACATAAGGCAATTGCTAACAACCATAAAAGGGGAAATCGACAGTAATGCAATCATAGTAGGGGACTTTAACACACCACTTTCACCAATGGACAGATCATCCAAAATGAAAATAAATAAGGAAACAAAGCTTTAAATGATACATTAAACAAGATGGACTTAATTGATGTTTATAGCTAATCCCATCCAAAAACAAGAGAATACATATTCTTCTCAAGTGCTCACAGAACATTCTCCAGGATAGATCATATCTTGGGTCAAAATCAAGCCTTGGTAAATTTAAGAAAATTGAAATTGTATCAAATATACTTTCTGACCATAATGCTATGAGACTAGATATCAATTACAGGAAAAGAAATCTGTAAAAAATACAAATACATGGAGGCTAAACAGAACACTACTTAATAACAAAGAGATCACTGAGGAAATCAAAAAATACCTAGAAATAAATGACAATGAAAACACAACAACCCAAAACCTATGGGATGCAGCAAAAGCATGTCTAAGAGGGAAGTTTATAGCAATACAGTCTTACTACAACAAAAAGGAAACATCTCAAATAAACAAACTAACCTTACACCCAGAGCAATTAGTGAAAAAAAAAAAAAAACCCAAAAGTTAGCAAGAGGAAAGAAATCATAAAGATCAGATCAGAAATAAATAAAAAATAAATGAAGGGAACAATACCTAAGATAAATAAAACTTCAAGCTGGTTGTTTGAGAAGATGAACAAAATTGATAAGCCATTAGCCAAACTCATCAAAAAAAAAAGGGGGAAGACTCAAATCAATAGAATTAGAAATGAAAAGGGAGAAGTAACAACTGACACTGCAGAAATACAAAGGATCATGAGAAATTACTACAAGAAACTATACGCCAAGAAAATGGACAACCTGGAAGAAATCGACAAATTCTTCGAAAAACACAACCTCCTGAAATGGAACCAGGAAGAAATAGAAAATATAAACAGACTAATCACAAGCACTGAAATTGACACCGTAATTAAAAATTTTCCAACAAACAAAAGCCCAGGACCAGTTGGATTCACAGGCGAATTCTATCAAACATTTAGAGAAGACCTAACACCTATCCTTCTCAAACTCTTCCAAAATATAGCAGAGGGAGGAACACACCCAAACACATTCTACAAGGCCACCAACACCCTGATACCAAAACCAGACAAAGATGTCAAAAAAAGAAAACTACAGACCGATATCACTGATGAACATAGATGCAAAAATTCTCAACAAAATACTAGGAAACAAAATCTAACAACACATTAAAAGAATCATACACCATGATCAAGTGGGCTTTATGCCAGGAATGCAAGGATTCTTCAATGCATGCAAATCAATCAATGTGTTAAATCATATTAACAAATTGAAGGAGAAAAACCATATGATCATTTCAATAGATGTAGAAAAAGCTTTCAACAAAATTCAAGACCTATTTATAATAAAAACTCTCCAGAACGTAGGCATAGAGGGAACTTACCTCAACATAATAAAGGCCACATACGACAAACCCACAACCAACATCGTTCTCAATGGTGAAAAGTTGAAACCATTTCCACTAAGATCAGGAAGAAGACAAGGTTGTCCACTCTCACCACTATTATTTAACATAGTTTTGGAAGTTTTAGCCACAGCAATCAGAGAAGAAAAAGAAATAAATGGAGTCCAAATTAGAAAAGAAGAAGTAAAACAGTCATTATTTGCAGATGACATGATATTATACACAGAAAATCCCAAAGATGCTACCAGAAAACTACTAGAGCTAATCAATGAATTTGGTAAAATAGCAGGATATAAAATTAATGCACAGAAATCTCTTGCATTCCTATACAATAATGATGGAAAATCTGAAAGAGAAATTAAGGAAACACTCCCATTCATCACTGCAACAAAAAGAATAAAATACCTAGGAATAAACCTACCTAAGGAGACAAAGACCTGTATGCAGAAAACTACAAGACACTGATGAAAGAAATTAAAGATGATACAAACAGATGGAGAGGTATACCATGTTCTTGGATTGGAAGAATCAGCATTGTGAAAATGACTATACTACCCAAAGCAACCTACAGATTCAATGCAAACCCTATCCAACTACCAATGGCATTTTTCACAGAACTAGAACAAAAAATTTCACAAGTTTTATAGAAACAAAAAAGAGCCTGAATAGCCAAAGCAACCTTGAGAAAGAAAAACAGAGCTGGAGGAATCAGCCTCCCTGACTTCAGACTATTCAACAAAGCTACAGTAATGAAGACAGTATGGTACTGGCACAAAAACAGAACTATAGATCAATGGAACAGCATAGAAAGCCCAGAGATAAACCCACAAACATATGGTTACCTTATCTTTGATAAAGAAAGCAAGAATACACAATGGAGAAAAGGCAGCCTCTTCAATAAGTGGTGCTGGGAAAACTGGACAGCTACATGTAAAAGAATAAAATTACAATACTTCCTAACACCATACACAAAAATAAACTCAAAATGGATTAAAGACCTAAATGTAAGCCCAGACATTATAAAACTCTTAGAGGAAAGCATAGGCAGAAGACTCTATGACATACAACACAGCAAGATCCTTTTTGACCCACCTCCTAGAGAAATGAATAAAAACAAAAATAAACAAATGGGACCTAAGGACACTTCAAAGCTTTTACACAACAAAGGAAACCATAAGCAAGACAAAAAGACAACCCTCAAAATGGGAGAAAATATTTGCAAATGAAGCAACTGACAAAGGATTAATCTCCAGAATATACAAGCAGCTCATGCATTTCAATATCAAGAAAACAAACAACCCAATCCAAAAATGGGCAGAAGACCTAAATAAACATTTATCCAAAGGAGATATACAGATTGCCAACAAACACATGAAAGGATGCTCAACATCACTAATCATTAGAGAAATGCAAATCAAAACTACAATGAGGTATCACCTCAAACCGGTCAGAATGGCATTAATCAAAAAATCTACAAACAATAATTGCTGGAGAGGGTGTGGAGGAAAGGGAAGCCTCTTGCACTCTTGGTAGGAATGTAAATTGATACAGCCATTATGGAGAACAGTATGGAGGTTCCTTAAAAACCTAAAAGTAGAACTACCTTATGACCCAGCAATCCCAGTACTGGGCATATACCCTGAGAAAACCATAATTCAAAAAGAGTCATGTACCACAATGTTCATTGCATCTCTATTTACAGTAGTCAGGATGTGGAAGCAACCTAAGTGTCCATCAACAGATGAATGGTTAAAGAAGATGTGGCACATGTATATAATGGAATATTACTCAGCCATAAAAGGAAGTGAAATTGAGTTATTTGTAGTGAGGTGGATGGACCTGGGGTCTGTCATACAGAGTGAAGTAAGTCAGAAAGAGAAAAATAAATATGCTAATACATATTTATGGAACCTAAAAAAAAAAGTGTTTATGAAGAACCTAGGGGCAGGACAGGAATAAAGATGCAGACGTAGAGAATGGACTTGATGACATGGGAAGGGGGAAGGGTAAGCTGCTCTGAAGTGAGAGAGTGGCATGGGCTTATATGTACTATCAAATGTAAAATAGATAGCTAGTGGGAAGCAGCCACATAGCACGGTGAGATCAGCTCGTTGCTTTGTGACCACCTAGAGTGTTGGGAGAGGGAGAGGGTGGGAAGGCGACACAAGAGAGAGGATATATGGGGATATATGCATATGTATAGTTGATTCACTCTGTTATAAAGAGAAACTAATGCACCATTGTAAAGCAATTATACTCCAATAAAGGTTAAAAAAAAAAGAAAAAAAAATTGGAACTACCATATGACCCAGCAATCCCACTACTCGGCATACACCCAGAGAAAACCATAATTCAAAAAGTATCATGCACCACAATGTTCATTTCTGCTCTATTTACAATAGGCAGGACATGGAAGCAACCTAAGTGTCCATCGACAGATGAATGGATAAAGAAGATGTGACACATATATACAATGGAATATTACTCAGCCAAAAAGGAAATGAAATTGAGCTATCTGTAGTGAGGTGGAATGACCTTGAGACTATAGTACAGAGTGAAATAAGTCAGAAAGAAAAAAATACTGTATGTTAACACATACACATGGAATCTAAAAAAAAAAAAAAAAAAAAAAACCGTTCTGAAGAACCTAGGAGCAGGAGAGGAATAAAGACGCAGACTTAGAGGATGGACTTGAGAACATGGGGATGGGGAATGGTAAGCTGAGACGAAATGAGAGAGTGGCATAGACATATATACACTACCAAATGTAAAATAGAAAGCTATTTGGAAGCAGCCACGTAACACAGGGACATCAGCTCGGTTCTTTGTGTCCACCTGGAGGGGTGGGATAGTGAGGCTGGGAAGGAGATGCAAGAGGGAGGAGATATGGGGATATATGTTTATGTATAGCTGAATCACTTTGTTCTACAGCAGAAACTAACCCAGCATTGTAAAGCAATTATACTCCAATAAAATTGTTAAAAAAAAAATTAAAGCATTAACAGAGGCAGTAGTAAAACAGCATAACTAAAATCCATTTTAGCTATAAATGAGACTTTTCTATGTTAAATTTCAGTGCCAAAATAACAAGGTTATAATCATTTATTATGTTAAATTAAGAACAAAATTTTACTAATGGTGCAATTTTCTTGCTAATTTATTCTTTACTTAATAGCATATAATTATCTGAGTAAAATTCGATGTCTCTTCCAAACAGAAAAGGCATTGTGAAGAGACAAATTCAAGTCCAACTAAGTTTTTTTAATTTAAATTATAAAGA
Source organism: Globicephala melas (assembly GCF_963455315.2). NCBI lineage: Eukaryota > Metazoa > Chordata > Mammalia > Artiodactyla > Delphinidae > Globicephala > Globicephala melas. The sequence continues at coordinate 33,357,292 of NC_083317.1, forward strand.
AATTTGAGACTGGCATTAATGTGCTCTATGCTTTTATCTTTTTCTTTCATATTTTTTTGAAATTGGAAAATGTGTGTCATGGGTGTTCAGTTAGAATATTACGAAACTTACTGATCATGAAATAAATCAATATAAAGTGATTTATTTGGCAAATACATTGTAGTATGAAGGAACAAAAATTGAACTATATATCTCAAAATGACTCATTAGTTATGACAATTTAAAAATATTATCTTGTGGTTTAACAATTGTTATAAAGACAAAGTAGGAAGCATATGAATATAGTGAATGCTTAGCATCTATATAATGAAACCAACCTCCTTCCAAGAAAACATTCATTGCTTAATAGCTACTTGATAAATTCTGTAAAGAAAATGTCTACTGTCACCAGATACTATAAAACTCCTAGAGGAAAACATAAGCAGAACATTCTTTGACATAAATCGCAGAAATATTTCTTGGATCTGTCTCCTAGAGTAATGGAAATAAAAACAAAAATAAACAAATGGGACCTAATTAAACTTAAAAGCCTTTGCACAACAAAGGAAACTATAAAGAAAACAAAAAGACAACCTATGGGGTGGAAAAAAATATTTGCTACTGACAAGGGATTAATTTCCAAAATATATAAACAATTCATACAGCTTAATATCAAAAATACAAAAAACCTAATCAAAAAATGGGCAGCTCTAAATAGACATTCCTCAGAGGAGATATACAAAGCCAACAGGTACTTAAAAAGATGCTCAACATTGCTAATTATTAGAAAAATGCAAATCAAAACGGCAATGAGGTATAACCTCACACCAGTCAAAATGGCCATCATTAAAAAGTCTACAAATAATAAATGCTAAAGATGATGTGGAGAAAAAGAAACCTTACTACACTGTTGGTGGAAATGTAAATTGGTGCAGCCACTATGGAGAACAGTATGGAGGTTCCTTATAAAACTAAAAATAGAGTTATCACATGATCCTGCAATCCCACTCCTGGGCATATATTCAGAGAAAACTCTAATTCAGAAATATACATGCACCACAATGTTCATAGCAGCACTATTTACAATTGCCAAGACATGAAAGCAACAAAAATGTCCAGCAGATGAATGAATAAAGGAAATGTGGTGTATATATATATATATATATATATATATATATATATATATATAATACAAATGCATATTACTCAGCCATAAAAAAGAATGAAATAATGCCATTTGCAACATGGATGGGCCTAGAGATTATCATATTAAATGAAGTAAGCCAGACAGAAGAAGACAAATACCATATGATATGACTTACATGTGGAATCTAAAAAAATGATATAAATAAACTTATTTTTAAAATAGAAACAGACTCACACACATAGAAAATAAACTTATGGTTACCAGAGGGGATAGCAGGAAGGGGGGGAGATAAATTAGGAGTTTGAGATTAACATATACACACTATTATAATTAAAATAGATAAACAACAAAGACCTATTATATAACACAGGGAACAATATTCAATATCTTGTAATAACCTAAAATGGAAAAGAATCTGAAATATAGAATCTGAAAAGAATCTGAAATATCACTTGCCTGTACACCTGAAACTAATACAACATTGTAAATTAACTGTACTTCAAATAAAAAAAAAAAAAAGAAAATGTCCACTGTCAAATGCACCACTTTCAGTCTGCTGTTGAATACTATTTAAACTTCTCTATTCTTTCCTTTTTTCCCATTGATTTATGTAGATAATTACTGAGCACATTCCCTGTGTATATAATTAAAAATTATACTAAGTACTGAAGAAAAAGTCAAGATTGAAATGAGAGACTATAACAGGAAGAGTTAGTCCAAATTTGACACTCAGAAATGGTTTTCGAAAAAGTGTTATTACCTTAAGATCTGAAGGACATAGAATAATTGCCCAGAAAATAATGTGAGAATAGAGGATTGTATATATAGAGAGAACGTGCAAAAGATGATCATCTGTTGATCTGTAGATACAAGCTCTGAAGAGAATCTGGTTTTCATCAAGTTGAAATTTTAAAATATGAACTAAATCTTCTAACATGGTGTAACAAAAATGCTAAACAATGACTGACTGATTCTGGAAAAAGGTAATCTGATGTTTGACAAATAATGCAAAAACTACATTTAAATACTTTCAAACATTCTAATGTTTTTCAACCTTTCTAAATAAGACATAGACCCCACATTCTCTAGTTTAAATTTTAATTATAGAAAAAACACTTCAGGCTGAAAGATTAAAGTTCTTCTCCTTTCACTTTTGTTGCCTATTTTCTTTTACTGTGTGCACATATATTTCAATACAGGCTTATGTTATGTATCAGTAGCTCTATAACCATTCATCAACTAATATATATTGTGGCTGAGTGCTGTCTCTGTTTCTCTTTCTACTCTGATTAGGGTTTATTTTTGGTTTGCTTGGTTAAATAGGTATAGTAGAACACAGTAACTTGTTTTTCATCTTAAAAAATACATTATTCCAACTGTAACTGACCACCAATGATCTAATTTGATTCATTAATGGTCTTGCCCTAGATTTCTCAGGGGACTTTTTATGCATGCTTCTACCACTCTTTCCAGTCACATCATGCACCTGCATGGACCTAATGGGCTTATTTTATTCACACTTTGCTATTATTGCAAAGAAATGGTGATTTTCTAAATGGTCTCTAAAACCTGAAAGAGCTAATTCAACTTTCTAAATTGCTTGACTTTAACTGTGGAAATATCCAGGTAAGACTGATTCCATATATCTGGCTGTGATTATTGCACTAAGAAATTTCCAATCCTAAAAGTTTGGAGGCTGAAAGTATCTTCCTCAGTTGGAGATTAAATCATTATAGAAACACTACTCATACCAAACATATTTTTTAGAATTTTCAGTCCAAAGAATAAAATCTTTCATCCAGGTTAAATGGAACAATACAAACAGAAAGTTAGTAAATTTGCAAGTTAGGTGACAAATACTATTTTACACATAAAATGATGTGCCCTGATATAACATATTTAAATAATAGTTTATTTCTCTGCTTTTTCTTTTCCTACATAAATTATGTTTGAATGTTTTGTTTAAATCCTGAAACAAAAACTTCTGAGATGATATGACTTGGTAACCCATTTTAACACCCTTAATGCTAGGGGAATGCTCTCTGTTTATGGTAAAGACAGCTCTGGCAGCATAGGGTGGCCAAAACTGTGAGAAAGTTTTATGTTCTTATTGTAATAACAAAAGACCCTTACTTCCTTAAGTGTTTGACATACTAGACATCTTCACATCTAGTATGTCAAAAACTATCAAGTTCAATGTCATGGGGCACTTTTTTCTAAGGTACATTAGGAATGGATGCCATTTTTATGAGAAAATCATTGTAGAGAGCCTGATTGATTTTGGTTTTGGAGGAAACACATAATAAACTGATTGTGAATCTTATTATGGTGGGATGGATATCAACTAAGAGTTCAACAGTTGAAATTTTTATTTCATGTTTTCCACATTAACTCTGATACCAAAGCCTACTTCCAAAATAGACTTCAGACAACTTATAAGAAAACCATGCAAATCCAGCAGAACTGTGAAATCAGACAATACAAAACAAAGAAAACATCCAAGAGCTGAAACTCCATATGTGGGTAGATAAAGATTAGGAGAAAAAACACAGCTATGTCAGAAGAAAAAGGTTTTAAGTTTTAAGTCTGCTTTCAAACTTAAAACCCTCAGCTTCCTGGAAGTCAGTAGAGGAAGGAAGCAGGATAAATTTCAATGACATAAAACATGACTCAATAGAACACTAAATTATCTACTGGACAGTATTTTTATTAGCACTGTAAAAGTGATATAAAATTTGCTAGTTTACTGGTAACTCATCTTATACTCTGCCCATGATCATCATATCATCAAAATTACATAGAATTCCTGAAATCTTACAAATAATATTCTACTTAAGTATTAAAAAATTTGAGAAAAACAGAAATCCCATACCAAAGTATCTTAACCCATATGACCTTGACAAGAATGTTTACTGGTATTTTTGATTGCTAGTCATGTATCCCACATCATTCTAAACATTTACTTCTCATGAAAACATTAAGTACAATTATTATCCCATTTACTGATATCTCATGTACCTGAACAAAGCCTGGCCTGCCTGTAGTAATAAGCAATAAATGGAGTTTTAAAGAGACTGAGTAACCAACACAGTGTTGTATAGCTGATAAACATTGAACTGAGATGTGAAAATAGGTCTTTTGACCACAGAATCAATGCATTATGATATACTGTTACAAAGAAACATTCATAGTTGTCAAGTTTCAACTACTAAAGACTATTGGTGATCTGAACCCTTAGTAAGACATCAAAGTATCATTTATTCCACATGTTGGATATGGTTATTATTATTATTATTATTATTTTTTGTGGTACACGGGCCTCTCACTGTTGTGGCCTCTCCCGTTGTGGAGCACAGGCTCTGGACAGGCAGGCTCAGCGGCCATGGCTCACGGGCCCAGCCGCTCCGTGGCATGTGGGATCCTCCCGGACCGGGGCACGAACCCATGTCCCCTGAATCGGCAGGCGGACTCTCAACCACTGCGCCACCAGGGAAGCCCGATATGGTTATTATTTAACAAAATTTCGTTGTCTCTATAGTTTCTACAAATTATACCTAAACTTTCTTTAATGCCTGTAGTCTATATAGCTCCATGGTTATTCACTACTGGTTTAAATGCAACTGTTTAATTTTATACTTTAATATTGTATTCCTTTCGGGTAAATTGATAAATTGACTGCATCTAAAATAAATTACACTAATCCTCCTCCTGTATGTATATATCTGATTAGTTAAAAATGCTCTGGGAAGTTGGTTGGAGACTTTCACAAATCGTTCATTTATTCACTTTCTTCCTCATTCCTCTATTCCAGATAATTTAAGCACCATTACCTTCCAGATTCTACATAATATATTAAGGAAGTAGTGGTGAAAAAAAGATGTTATTCTGTTTTCCTGAGCTTTTAGATTAGTGGAAGTAATGAACAAGACAAAAAAAAATGCACTCAGTATAAAATTACAAGCTGTAATAAATGTTCTGAAGAAAAGATAATGAATCCAAAGTAACCATTTAAAATAACTGGTATGGTAGCATACAAGTTAGATGTATGTGCGAAAGCTCTAAGGCAAGTGTATACAAAATGTATTAGGTAAGGAACTATGGCCAGTGCATTAGAGAACAAAGGGTGAATAGGAGTGTTGCTAGTTGATGCTAGAAGGGTAAGTAAGATTCAGTTAATAAAGGCAATTTTAGACTATGTTAGTCTTTATCCTATGAGGTTAGTGTTTTTGCAGGATTGTGGTGAAATCATATAATATATATAAGCAACACTTCTGGCTGCAGACTGGAGGAAAGAATTGAAGAGGTGTTACTGTGGGAAACCAGTTAAGAGTTTACAGCAGTAGTATTTGTGAGAGATGATGGAGGGTTGGACTTCAACCCCAATGTACAACATCGACCCTTGCTCCAGAATTGTGGACCTACCTGGCTGTTCTACAAATGTTTGACTTGCCACCCCCCACAATTACATGAGCCAATTTTTTGAAATCTCTATTTCTGTTATATGTGCTTCTGTTTCTCTAGTGATATGAAATTATGTAATGTAGACAACTTTTGGGAATTTGGTCCTAAAGTTGAAAAAAGCTGAACAATAAGACAATAGCTGGAGGGGAAATGGAATTAAATGCTAATTGAAAGGCTGAAGTAAAAGGGAAAGAATGAATACACACAACACAAAAAGGATAACTGATAACTTTCTTGATATAAGAAGTTTGGGTGGGTTCAAGGATGAAGGGATGGCTGGATCTACAGCACAGCAGGAGTTATTGTCCTTAAATGGTGATTAAGAAAACTTATTTCTGGGTATTTTGTTGTCTAGATATAGTAAGTAGAATCTGTGTGCATCTAGTCTTATGGCTTCAATTTCCTTTGTGAAGTCTTGAAGCCTACTCAGAGTGAGTCCATGTGCTGTGAGGAAGAGGCAATTACAGGTCTGAGAAGAACAGAAAAATTTTTAAATGGAAATTTAGGTGGAATTTCAAGCCAGACATGGTTATGTATGTCTGTATTTCCTTCTTTTCCTCATGAAATTATTTAAAACAAAAAAAACAACAATCATCGTAAAACGAGAAAACAAAGTCTTACAAACTCAATTTCACGTGAAAGTAGGAAGGAGATGTAATCCACAGCTTCCAAATTATGTGTAAAATGCTACCAAAATATCTAAAATTGGGCAAAAGCTGTGAGAGAAAAATAGAGAAGTGTGGATAATGACAGTAAGATCCAGGGGAGTTTATGTCAGAAAATTCCAGGAAAAATAAATTTTCTAAATGTTTAACTCTTAGTGTCAACAAGAAATGTCTGCACTGTGGTAAGTTAAGAAGGTAAAGAAAGCTCTTCTGCTAGTGATCTGGCTCTCGATTTGGAGCTGCACAATGAATCACAAAGAATACAGTCTGTCTCTCTGGCAGCAGAGGTGAGTGTGCCTTTGGTATGTAGGAATTTCCCCTGTCTAGTAGAGTATCTGGACCACTTCCTATATGTAGAGAACTAATAAAAATGACTGGACAAAGTATTTAACATATATAATTGTGAATAATATAATAAAAGAACTTACATGCTATTGTTACAGAAATGATATAAGTAAAACAAGAAGAAAAGGAACATTTTCTCTACCAAAACACAAAGTGACCAGAAAAAAATTTCTACCACAGGGAAAAAAAATTTTGGCCAAATGTTTTCCATGAATTAAAAAACAAACTTAGTAAACAAATCACACTGATGAACAAACACCACAAGACAGGGGAAAAAAGTCAGGGGCTAGAGGATCAGAAAGATGGAAGAGACAAAATGGGAATATAGACAGAGCTCAGGAAGGAAGCAGCAATAATTCATCATAGCATCACAGAAATGAAGACAAACTTGGAAGAAGCACCGAAGAAAAGACCCTGTAGATACACAGTAAGAGACACAGAGGCTAGAAAAGAAGAAATAAGCACTAGGAAATAAAAAAAAAAACAAGTGTTAAATGGGATAAGAGAATAATAGATATAGAAGACAGGCAAAAAGATGCATGTATAATTAGAGTCTTTAAAGACATAAACTGAAATAATGGAACAGAATTTAATTCAAAAATGTAATAGTTAATCTGTGCAATTAGAAAGAATTGAAATCTACATAATGGAAAGGAACACCATTTGGCTGAAAAAAGAAGTAGCATCTCTTTGAAGGGGGAAAATTAATTCAACTGGGACTCATTTTTTCACAACCATATTCTGTGTCAGAAGAATGTGGAACAAGTTATAGAAGAGATATACTCAGAGAAAGAGAATGTCACCAGGGACTTAATATTCAGCAAAATCTTTACCCAAAATTTCCAAGGAAAGAAAAGAAAGAAAAAAGTCATTAAATATGACAACAAATTCTGTTAACGAAGCTGTAGGGAAACAAGGGAAACAGGTACTCACTCTGATGGTGAAATTATTAACTGGTACAAACTTTATAAAGAGTCAATTGCTAACATTGATCAAATTTAAGAAACGTGTACACTTGACAGAGCAATCTCACTTCTAGGAATTATTCCAATGACATGATTACCTATATGTGAAATGATATATTTTCCAGTTTATTCAGCTCATTGTATTACATTAAGATAAAAAAACAACCAAAGTCCATAAATTATTTATATCCACATAGTACATAGTGATAAAAGCATATGAGGAAATGTTTTACTTGCTGATATAGATAGATCTCCAAGATACATTGTTAAATAAAATATTACAGAACGGTGTGGGTAATAAATGATACAGGTAAAATAAAATTATGAAAAATAAGGCATTTGCTTTGTTTCTGCTTGTACATGTATTAATAAGTTCTAGAAGAAACAAAAGAAACCACCAATGGCAGTTATTTTGAGGGCAAGGTGTGGATAGGGGAAATGGAGGATGTGCAAAACACTAAGATTTTCACTATATACCTTTTTAGGAATTTGGGGGTTTTAGCTCGTTGGAGTTTATTACATATTCAAAAAGAAAGTGAATAAATTTAATGAAAAAATGTATAATATATACAATAGGTGAAGTACTTAAACACATATTCCCAAGCTCACAAATTCCTTTTTAAGAAGCTTTTGTAAAGTCAACTTAGAAAAATACCATATTCATCGTATAATCTTCAATAATAGTGGTCGTATTCTAAGAAATAAAAAACCTCAAACAATGTTCTGTAACCCTCCCCAGCTATGTAGCTCTGACATGTGACAAAGTAATGTCACTATACTTGCTTCAACCTAAATTGGAACATGTGACAATCCTATTGAATAATTAAAACAAAACAATAAAAACACCACCAACAACAAAACCTTGCCACTACCATTAGTCATCATTTAAGATTTATTTTTTTAAACACAATGGAATATTTTTAAAATTTATTTATTTTTAAAATTTATTTTTGTCTATGTTGGGTCTTCATTGCTGCACACGGGCTTTCTCTAACTGCAGTCAGCAGGAGCTACTCTTTGTTGCAGTGTGTGGGCTTCTTATTGCGGTGACTTCTCTTGTTGTGGTGCAGGCTTCAGTAGTTGTGGCACGAGGGCTCAGTAGTTGTGGCTCATGAGCTCTAGAGCACAGTCTCAGTAATTGTGGTGCATGGGCTTAGTTGCTCCACTGCATGTGGGATCTTCCTGGACCAGGGCTCAAACCCGTGTCTTCTGCATTGGCAGGTGGATTCTTAACTACTGTGCCACCAGGGAAGTCCTAAGGTTAAAATTTTTTAAGGACCACTTCCTATATATAGGACCTGTTGAAGTCATTGCTGTTTATGTGGCAGAACTGTTCTATCTCTGTCATCACTGCAATACTGGTGAATTTTTACATGATCTATGTCATGTAAAAACTACTAAATCTATTTTAGGGTAGGGTGGTTACACATAATGCAAAAATTACACAAAGCACCTTACTGAGAAAAAGTGTTCTTTAAGTTAGCCACATATGAAAATCACTGCAGAACACATTCAAAATATGATAAAGGAAAAAATTATTGAACCGTCATTTTCCAGATATACATAGTGGCTCTCACTCCTAAAATAATACGTATTTAAACTAGCAAAATGGTAATACTCTGTGAGTCTATTTGTGTATTACAGAAGAGATTTCAGAAATATCAAATAGGACTTCCCTTAAGAAAAAAAAAGTGAAATGGAAATTTGAGAAATTAAAAAAAATGATATATCTTAAAAAAAGAAATACCAAATAGTTTCTCCATTTTTATAGTTAGAAAAAAATATTTTCTTCCATTTTATTGACCAGGAAGTACAACTAAAATATTATTTCTGGAATGCCCTAAAAGTAAATTTCTGGTGAATTCTGTTGACATCCAGCCTTTATAGGCAAAGTACAGTGTTTATCTTTTGGGTAATACAATGTCACACTCATAATGGATCCTGGTTATTATTTCCAAACAGGAAATTAAAATGTAGGAAAATCTACCGGAAAATCAAATTAACATTACTAAATTGAAAACATGGTGATTAAATATCTTACGATGAGAATAATCTTGCCTGCTTAATAAAACCTTTCATTTAATTTAATAACTTACAGTATTTTCTCATAAATAGGGTATTTCAAACCCATTTGTATTTCTTTCGAAAAACATCATTTTTTGGAATCAGTAGTGCCATGCATCTGCAGTGCATTACCTAGTATTTCAAAACATTCTTTTGAAAGACTTCCGTAAAGTCAAATCATGTGTTTTGCTTTTTCTTTGATTTTTATCTCAAGTCTCTTAATTACCATCTAAAGTGATTCTATATATTTTATTCAAATATATGATAATTAACTGGGCTGAAATTATGTGCAATGTAAGTTGCTGTCAGATGAAACGTCAAATTGCAATACACAGTACAAACCAAAGTAAATTATTTCCTTGAAATTGATGTATCTTCAGTTTACATTGACAATGATATAAATACTAAAGCAGCCATTTTGACCAAAGGAAGCTGAAAAACATATTATTGAGTATGAGCTGTTAAATGAAGACTGAAAGAATAGATGAATAAGTTTCCAATTCTTTATGTGACAGCTCAATGGTTCTACTTTTAAATTAACGCTTGGGGCTTCCTTGGTGGCGCAGTGGTTGAGAGTCCCCCTGCCGATGCAGGGAACACGGGTTCGTGCCCCGGTCCGGGAGGATCCCACATGCCGCGGAGTGGCTAGACCCGTGAGCCATGGCCTCTGAGCCTGCGCGTCCCCGCAACAGGAGAGGCCACAACAGTGAGAGGCCCGCGTACGGTAAAACAAACAAACAAACAAAAAAACCACTTAATTATTCTGTTTATAAATCTGTTTATATGATATATGTTTCCATTTTATTCAATAGCTAATTACACCACTTGCTAATAGAAGTTTAATTTATAAAATATGTTAAAACATTTCTATTTTCTCAAAACAGTAATTGTAGAAGCTGTAATAAGCAGTGCTTATCCTATTAGAATTGATGAATCCTAATATTCTCCAAAAAGAGAAAAAAAAGCACAAAATATTAGAACATAGACACATATATTTGGATCATTCAAAAAATAACTTTCATGTGCAATTGTAATGTGAAAATTTTATTGGTCACAACTAAATATTTTTCCACTCATTTGTATTACCTGAGAATCCCTTCCACATGCTTACCATAGAAATATAAAAGGCATAAATATAATGCTTCTTTGGAAAGGGAGTAGATTTTAATCAACAAAATTTATGAATGGTTTCTACTTTCCACATTTAAAATCCCTTTAAGTTTTTGCTACTATTGGAAAAGAAGACAAGTAAAACTCATCAAAACAGTGAATGACAAAATATCCAGTAATATTGATTTTTATAGAAAATCACCTAAAACAACAAAAAACCCTATTAGTCCAAAATTTTCTTATGAAATGGTGATGGGATCATGACAAGCAGGTGATAACCACTCTGGTTTCTCACTTTATAACTTTGAGTCTATGCTCATTATTGAAAAAAAAATACAAATTATTTTAGAGAAGATTCTAACTGTAGGTCAATGAAATATAGGGCATAACATTGTCCAGCATGATCATCTAGAACAGTTTTCAAAGACAGGTGATTTTGTCCCCCACAGGGGACTTTTGGTGATATCTGGAAACATTTTTATTGTCATGGCTTGGGGTGGGACAGATTGACAAAGATTGACTCTCTCCTTGAACAAACTTTAATCAGGCTTCTCTGAGCCCTCTTCTCAACTAGGTCACTACCTTGGCATCCATGTCCTTGGCCTGATGAGTCCAGTTATCAAAGAATCCTGCTAAGACAGTTTATTGAGAGCCTCAGCCTCTCAACCCTTGATATCTGATCTGACTCCTCATCTCTTACTCTTGATATCTAAACCCTTAGCCTGCTTTTAGCAAGAATCTTAAGCCAGTTTAGCAAGAATTCCCTTATGTCTGGTACCTAATCAGGTGTCCTCTAGTAATTTTCAATCCACTGACCCCTTCATTCAGCTCCTTGGCCACAGGTCTTCAGCTGTCTCAGAACTGAGTTCAACCTCTCTCCTATGGCAACAGTCTTGACCTCTATTGTTATATTCTTGAATAAAGTCCTCCTTGTGTCTTTTAATGAGTGTCCAGTGCAATGTTTTGTAAAAATTGTTAGAATAATTTACCTTTAACAGGATAATGTTGGCATCTAGTATGGGTGGGGACCAGAAATGCTGCTAAGCATCCTACAATGCACAAAACAGCTCCAAAACAAGGAATTATCCAGCCAAAGTGTCAATAATACCTGGTTGAGAAACCCTATTCTAGAGAGATCAGAATGGCTGACAAACATGTGACCTAAGGTGGTCTTCTACACATATTTGCTGTAAAAAATTAAGCCAGCTTGCATATAGATTGCATTTTCTTTTTAAGATCTGCTTGTATTGGTAACCCATACTCAGTGCTAGAATTTGGGAAATTTGTAGGTAGGAAAGCTGCTGGACCTAGCCCTAACATAGTGGTTGTTGCTTTCGGAATCAATGGATATGCCTCTCAATATGAGTGAAGAGATGTTTGAAATTTGACTGTTGGAAGAAAGCAGACTAGCAAGAACATCCCTGGAAGGGATGGCATGGTCAGACTTAAAAGAGTGACACTCTTTGGAGCAGAAACAGTAACTGTGGACTGCTCATACTGAGATCTCCCTAAGTCAAGCATTAGAATAAACCTTAGCAGTAAAGAAACCCATAGAATGTTAAGGTAATTCAAGCAAGGACTTCAAGAGACAGGCAACTCTTGAACTTTCTGCTCACAAGTGTGAACTTGTAAATAACTGGAAAATTAATCTAAGGAAATTAACAAGAATGAAATAAATATAACTATGTGTCAATTATTAAATTGAATGATATAGACATTAATGTTATAGTAACACAGAAACAAAGATTAATAGTCACAGAAAGATTAATAGTCACAGATGGTTTAGTAGAAGAGGACAGAAGATTTGGAGATGAATAATATATGTAAAATACAATTTAGCTCAATTCTGGAACAATGAAATTCCTCAAAAAAAAATAATAAAAAGAGCAGCTATCACTGTTTTCCTGCTTTTCTTTTAAACATGTTCAAATGTAAGTTAGTTAGAAGAGAAGGGAAAGAAATGCCAAGTTATAAAGATTGAACTGAGGAAAATGAAATAGAGATATATAGAAATAAAGTATAGACCGAGCTTAGCATGATGCTTTTACAGATTGGATCTAAATTGATAATGATAATTATTGAAAGTATCAGGTTTTTGTTAGACTTTGAAACATTATGTGCATCACTGAGTGTCAAGTACCTCAACTCTCACCAGTTTAAAGTCCCCTTCTATGCTTCAGGCAGATTGAAATATTACATGTCCCTGTTTACATAGTGACCCTTGGTCCCCTTCGATTTGTTAAGACTTTATTTTTTACAAAGTAAAATGGAAGGAAAAGTACAGAGATATCCCATATACCTCCTGTCTCCACACATGCACAGCGTCCTACATTATCAACATCCCCTACCAAGGTGGTACCTTTCTTACAACTGATGAACCTACATTGACAATTCATAATCATTCAAAGTTCACAGTTTACATTACAGTTCACACTTTATGTTGTACATTCTATGGCTTTGGACAAACGTATCCAACATCATTGTATTATCCAGAGTATTTTCACTGTCTTAAAAATCCTCTGTGCCCCACCTAATCATCCCTTCCCACCCCTCAAACTTCTGGCAACCACCAATCTTTTGACTGTCTCCATACTATTGCCTTTTCCAGAATGTCATATAGTTGGAATCATATATTATTTAGCCTTTTCAGATTGGCTTTTTCCACTTAGTAAAATGCTTTTAAGTTTCCTCCATGTCTTTTCATGGTTTGATAGCTCACTACTTTTTAGTGCTGAGTTATATCCCATAGTCTGGATGTACCACAGTGTATTTATCTACCCCTTATCATTTACCGTGGTGTTCTCTCTTTCTAGAACACCTCTTCCTAACCCTTTGCCTTAGCAACTTCTCCTGGTATAGTCAAAACCCTTACCCTATGGTCACCATCTTCTGCAAGTCTACCTTGACTACCCTATATTTTTATGTGAGTAAAGCATCCTTTTTCTTTCTTTCTATAACTCCCCATGTTCGTTATACTTATCACCCTGCTTTGTAATTGTTTGTTTACTTATCTGTGAGGACTTTCTCTTTCACTAATCTCATAGTTTCTGGTACAGTGCATTACATTCAGGGGAAGTCAATAAGCATTCCTCACTGACTGTCTCTGCTTAAGAGCTTTAGGTAAAATAATTACCTTCAGTAATTACAAACACACCCATACAAAGCAAATGCTTAAAGATAAGAAAAAAAAATTTTGTCAAGGCAAAGAAAGAAGGCTAAGGAAAACTTTTCTTTATTATTTATTGTAGGCCTTTGTAAAAGATCTTTAACTTCCTTTTTTTCTATTATGAAACATGGAATGCTTTACACCAGTCATCAAATACCATTATTTGTTTAATATAGGTTACTAACACAGATTTTGGCATGAAGCATGCTCTACAACATGCAAGCATTCTGGAACCAGACAGCCTGGCTTAAAATCCTGACTTTACTGCTTATTAACAAATTAATTTCTTTGCCCAAGTTTCCTCTTCTAAAACAAATTCAATGAAAGTGTGGTGGGGAATAAAAACAAAAATAGTAGCTCCCTGGAGTTACTGTATTAAACACTAAGTGAATCATTAAATGTAGAGTGCTTGTAAATATGTCTGGCCAGCGTAAGTGTTCAGTAAGCGTTAGATATTATTTTATGATAAAACAATATATTTTAGATAATGCATTTTCTTACCAGTGTTCAAAATACAAGAATTGTTTGTAATATTGAATGTAATACTAACAACAAGTGTTTATCTTCTCTGCTTTATGAGACCACATTAAAAATAACAGTAAAGAAAACAAGTGCAAATAGGTATGCCAAGTGCTTTCCATTTGCCCTGCCATATTTACAATCTGCTTTTCTCTATGCTTTTTGTGAAACACATCTATTATCTTTTGCTTTGCATTTTTTTCTGGCCAGTGGAAGGGACTTAAAAATTAGAAGGGAGAAGAGTGAGGTTGGGTATTATTTCCCTAACCCCATTCATGCCATATCATTAGGAATTAGCAAGTTCACTGAGCCTACAGCTCTTGTTGGAAGATTCTCTACTAGACACGGATACTTTCTCTGTGTTCTAAAACTTTTTCTTTTCTTTTTCCCGGTCAGTACGTGTATTAGTTTTCTTTTGCTGCTGTAACAAATTACCACAAACTTAATGGCTTCAAATGACACAAATGTGCTATCTTTCAATCTTGCAGATTACAGGTCTGACTGGGCTAAAATCAAGATGTCAACAGGGCTACATTCCTTTCTGGAGACTTTACTGAAGAATCCATTTCCTTGCCTTTTCCAACTCTTAGAGTAACAAAGAAGAACAAACCTGACTCCATATTGGATCTATTCCTTTAGCTCTAACCTTCATGTCCTGTTGCCTGTGCTTAGTCATGCTGGATCTGCACTCTTGTAAAAGAATGTTACCTATAGCCTGAGATATACAGGATAGCCCATTCTCAAGGTTCTGCCTCTCAGGCTTGACCTTTAAAGGTGTGACACTTTTCATTCATATGGAGATAAAAAGTTGCAGAATAGAGAATAGCATTTGTCTTGTTGGAGGTTTACAGGAACACTGTGACCAGACCTCTGAGGACAGCTGCAAGCACAAAGTATTCTGGCACCAAGAAGTTTGCAAAAACCAATCACACTCCCTCCCCTTGTAGTACAAAACAAGCCTAAATTCTAATTCCAGTAAGATGGTTCTTTGGGACACTAGTATACTATCATCTCAGTCTGCTGGCTTTCTGAATAAAGTCGCTATTCCTACCCTAACACCTTGTCTCTCAATGTATTGGCCTGTTGTGTGGTGAACAGTATAAGCTTGAACTCAGTAACACCAGAATCTCATAGCCCTCTTTCTTCATCTTTCTCCAAAGCCAGCACATTTCATCTCTGTGAAGACTCTTCCACAGTCATTTCTCCTCTGACCATAGCCAGCAAAGGCTCTCTACTGTTAAGAACCTATATGATTAGATTTGGTCTGCCAAGAGAATACAGAATAATCATCCCATTTTTAAAGCCCTCAAGTTAATCATATCTGCAAAGCTCCTTTCACCATATAAGACAAAAGGTTCTGGGGATTAGGATGTGAACATTTTTCAAGGCACCCCTTTTTTCTGTTTACCTCACTTCTAGACTGGTATTATCCCCACCTGTTGCTAGCCCTGAGGTACTGCAACATTACTTGATGTTTCTCTGCCTACACATTTATGAATAAGATCTTTATAAACCATCCATTTTGAGTGTGCAAGGATACTGACAATCCCACAAAGAGAAAAATGTATTGGAGAGAGTATATCAGTGAAAAATAGATTATACAAATCTTTATAAGAGTGTAAGGCAATGTAAAATTGGTAGCTGGGTTAATAGTATGTAGAAAGCAAAAGACAAAAGGATTTTCAGAATGAGACGATGATGTGAAATAAGCCAAATACTGTTGAGAAATTTCTGAGAAGATTAGGGAATATAGGAACCAGCTTTCCTAACCAGAAGGTGAGGACAGAGTGGAACATTCAAACCCAGGGGTGTTGAATAAACATCTGCACAATGTATTCACTATACTTTCAGGTAGAACAATGGAGAGAATGAATTTTCTAGAGACACTGAGTGGGCAAGATTCTTAATTTGTAGGCACCTAGAAAAAGAGAGGGCAGTAGTGAAGGACTGGAAGTTTTTCTTCTCAGGAAATAGAGTTATTCATTCAACCAGCTTTGCCTTACTCCTAAAACCCCAGCAGGTAGGGCTGTAATTTCTAGTGTTGGAGATTGAAGAATCTATCTTGGAAGTAAAAAATATACCTATGTTAAAGACCTGCATATACTGACATTTTAGGTCTTCTCTGACAAAATTGCCTTCTCATTCTTACAGTCACCTACCGAGAATCAGGTATCATCCTAGTATACAAAATGTCATTGGCCATGTTAAAGGATAGGTTCAGACCTTAACAAGAACAGAGGCTTTGAAGAAAGTCCACCTAGAGAACAACCCTCTAGATTTTTCTTTTTAAATTCTAAAGTATCTATAAAAAATTTCAAACATCCTATCATACATAGCCAATGAAATTTCCCAGAAAAATCAAGCAAATAGAAACAAGGACTAGGGGGCTGAGGTTGAGGGTCAGATACTTACTCCCTTTCCTATCTGTTGGCTTCTAGAGTACATGCATGGGAATTAAGCTCCAGATGGTTTAGTGTTCATTGTGGAAGCAGCATCCATAGGTAGCAAGAGTCCTGTGCACCAGTCAGTGTCTTTAGTGGTAGAAAGCAATGCTTCATGGTCTTGCTGTGTGTGGTACCTTTTTCTGTCTTCTCTTATTCCTGCATTTCTTCTAATCTGGCTCAGCAGGCTTCACAGTGATGCAGTGAACTTCCTCGGACCCTACACATAAATTTCTGTTCTGCTTATGTTAGCTAGATTTGGTTTTTCTTCCTTGTAACTGAGATCAATGAATCACAAAAATTATTACCCTTTTAGTACTATTTGACTTTTAACTATGTGTATAGTAATTTTAGATGAAAAAATAAGAAGAATTACCGTGGAGAAAGGCTTTATTTATAGCAAAATTCTAGGATGTTTGGATTTAATTTTTCCAAGTAGAAAATAACTTGTCTACTGTTAGCTTTGCCGAGGAAGGTATAGATCAGGCAGTGATAATTTTTGAAGAATCTATGCATTTGGGGACTTGTATGAGGTCTAAAATATTATAATTATTAATGATTAGTATGCATTTATTAAACTTCTTAAATAAATAAAAATAATTTTTCATTATGTCATAGAACATTATAATATTTTCATTATTGTTCTTTTAAGGTGTAAATAATTATTCTTTCAAAAACCACTCTGTTCTATCAGTTCTTCCTGTTTGATCTGCTGAGATAACTTGCCTCCCCTTTTTCAGTGGTAATGTGATTTTTTTTCCTAGAAGTTCCTTGTATAAATAACAAACTCCTCTGCTCTGGTCAAGCATGATAAGGCAGGAAGGAAATGCTTAAAATGTTTAGGTTTAAATAATCTGTCTCTCAATTTCCTTTTCTTCCTCCCACTTTTTCTCTCTCCCTCCGTCCTTCCCTTCTTCTGTTCCTCCCAGTACATGCACGCGCACACACACACACACACACACACACACACACACACACACGGCATTTCTTTGTAATTCATCCTCATTGCTACTTAATGAAGACATTTTGTATAATATTGAACACTAACTTAAACTGGTATACAATACATTTTATGCATCTAGAAAGTATGTGAAAATTTAAAGCCCTAGCTTTCTAATATTCATATCTATTACTAAAATCTAAAAAAAGAGTTTTTCTACTTATATTTGTAGAAATGTTTTTCTTATGAACTAACTTATTTGAGAATATGCTAATTACTGGGGAAAAAATGAATGGAAAAATCAGATAGGTGTGTTATTCAAATCATACTAGAAAATGCCATATTTTGTTTATTTTGTTAAGTCCCAAGCAAAAGCTGCATAGCCTTTTTTTGTGCTCTGTGATTAGAACAAACATCTGAGCTGTGTACAGCATTTTATGAGAGCATATTATAATCAATCTAATCCCATTACACTGGGTAAACAAATTAGCCCTAAAATTGCTGAAATTTATCATGGATTCCAATAAATGTTCATGCATTATTTGCTCTGCTCTCCTTAAACATGTGTTGCTAAGCCTATTTTAGGCTTCCACATGAGGATTAGCCTTTCCAATCACACTGAAAGCCAGATTGCTTAACTACAGCACAGAGTGTCATGCTACAGATAATCCATGCCCTTGATTAATGCTCTTATAATCAATTGCTGTCTGGAAGTGACTCCTTTCCATCACACGCTTCACAAAAAAGAGCAGATGGTATTTAAAAGGTTATGGCAGGAGGGCATTACAGAGGTCAAATGGAACATCGATCAAGTGGGCAGAAACATTGCCTTTTTTCTTCTTATCCTACGAATCCATAAAGGAATGTGGTGTATGAATTATAGTTTGATCTATAGTTCAAGCACCAAGATATTTTCTTGTTTCATATTTCTGTGTTGTTTTGGGTAATGAACCTGGAAATTGGATTCCTTGCCTGCCAATAAAAAATTGTACCAATATGAGCATCTAAAACAAATAATTCTTAGACACAGGAAGATTTTTTTTCAAAAAGTTTAATGCAGCCAGAGGGTTCCAGCTTAATAGAGACTTTAATATAGAGTAACTCTCGGATCAATTTTTACAGAGGTAATGGCTTTATTTCTAGAAAATCACACCAAATTTTCATTTTTATGTGAAATTAAATGTAGTGCTATGTGTAGAGGTTTTCTCTCTCTCTTCCTGTCCTTTCTCACACTAGTGACAGTCTATTATATATTTTGAAATGATCAGTTCCCTTTTTAATTGGTATGCTTACATTCTAATGAGGCAGAGTCATGGTAGGGAGGCTGCATTTCCATGTTCAGATTACGAAGATTGAAACTAAGTAAGAAAATGTCAGCATAAGGTTCTTTAAAACTGAAATACATTATTTTAATAAATGAGTGCCTTCAGATACATAGATTCAGATGCACTGATCATGAATAGGTCACTTCTACACAATGTAATTATGATAAAGATATTCATTATATAAATAAAGAGAATAGGCACCCTCGAGCTTATGGAGAAAAAGAAAAGCTTTTTGAACAAAGGCTTTGGTAGAAGGTTTATGATACTAGACATCTGTAGACCTTTCTATTGTTCAAAGTGCTATTACATGCATTATCTAGGTAGTCACTAATAATTTACTAAGTACCTACTCCATAGGTAAGTGTTAACTATTTGGGGATGCAAAGACATTGTCTCTATTGTCAAATAGTTTAGGTATATTTGGGAAGGAAAGCACTATACAAAAAGTAATATGAGAGACACGGATGTAGAGAACAAACATATGGATACCAAGGGAGGAAAGTGATGGAGCGGAGTGGTGGTGTGATGAATTGGGAGATTGGGATTGAAAAAAAAAATGTGGAATTGGAATAAACTAAAAAGAATAGAAAAAAAAAGTAAAATGACATTATTTGACAGTTATTCAAGAATTTTCATAAGAGAATAGTTGGTTAAATGTCAAATGAATGGTCCTCAGAATAATGTTATTATGAAGTCACTAGAGACAGAGATGCCTGTGGTCTAGACTGGCCAAAAGAAATTCAGATTTCTGAAGAAAAGTTTTCAGAATGAATAGCATTTAGAAAGTCATTGAATCCAGAAAGGCAATGCAGAGAAGATAAGGTGGAAGCAAACACACCAAAGTGGAATATCCTTGACTAATTTAGGCCAATAGAGTTGCAGTGGAAATTTCACACAGCAGGCATATTTGAAAGTCTATTGAGGCCAAATTGTAAAGGAGCTTAAACGCTGTGCATAAATGTTTGAACTTTATGGCATATGCAAATGTTTTTGATAGAGGGAGTTTTCTTTCACCTAAGTGTAGGCTATTTCTTTCTAGTAATATGCAATGTGTTTCCAGTTTTCTAATTTTAGCTTTTACAAACATATATGGCTTTCAGTCACATCTTAGCTACTAGTATCGATGAATCTGAAACTAATAAAAACTATTTTGCTAGATGCTAACAAATCTAATCTTTCAAAAAGTCTAATTTATGTCAAAGGATTGGAGAACACTCATTTTAAGTTTGTGACATACATTACAATAGGAGACAGGAGTAATCAGGAGGGTTTCATTGATAGAGAAAGATACTGGACTTTGAAGGGTTTGTTGAGTGACTACAGTACACCAGGCTTTGTGAACAACAGACCTCATAAAATATGGACCCTCCCTCTCAGGAGTTTTCAATCTAGTGGGCAAGGCAGGCTGCTGTATAGAGCATGGTAAGTGTTAGAAATCCCGTAAGGAAGACATATGACAGGGGCCCAGACGACATCTTGGAAACGAAGTGCAAGCTGAACTTGGATAGGAACATGAACTTCAGCAGTGTGTGAGAGAGGAAAATGCCAGAATGGACTGGGGGAGTTGTTCACATTGCAAATGCTTTTACCCAACCTAGATAATCTGAAAGAGCTCTGGGTCAGGACAAGGGGCCCTCTTTCCAACCCACTGAGAATCACTGCATTTAGCCTAGAAAAAGGAAGATGAATAAAAGGACTGTATATTAGAAATATCAATGTAAAATGGGAGAGTGGAAATAGGAAACTCAACTAAAATTTGTCTTAATTCTGGAGATGAAGGTTATATTCTCTCCTGTGTGATCCCTTGAGACATCAATATTATTCTGGCTTTCTCTATATGAATGATAGGTAAAAGGCAGTAAATTCCCAACATGATTAAAGTACAAAAACTTTAAACTTATATAATAGAAAAAAACTGGGGCCGCTATCTGGCTCACACTAATTTCCCTAGAGGCCATGTCTGAGCCTGTTACCCTTGGGAAGCTGTTCCTCCCTCTTCAACCCTCACCCTATCAGGGACAATAAAAATAAATGGGAGATACAACGATCTGTCTCCCTGGCCACAGTGATTGGTTTAATGTGACTGTGACTGAATCAATTGATCTTTTTGTCAGTACTTTTCCAAAAGAGAAGCTGGGACATGGAGACCTCTTACTTTCTCAGTAGACAGTGCTGTGAAATGTAAGCCCAAAATAAGGGACTGCCCTGTCTGAGGTTCCCATCATTGTTTAACAAAATGATGGCAACAACTTTGAAGTTAATTATATTAGCATTAGATAAATCCTTAGGATTTGACATGCTAATGCCTTATTTTTTCTATGCATAAACTCAGCCATACATTTGACAAATATTTATTCAGCAACTGCTATGCATGAGGTGCATTTGTATGTGTGCATGGGATACGTAGAATCAAATTTATCTCATGCCTCAAAAGTCAGTTTTTGCTAAAATACTTTTATACATGATGGTTACTCCCTATTCTCCCCACTGTGATAGTACTTCAGGCTGTGTTCATATTCTTTATGATCTACAACATGCATTATAAAAAGGAACATTCCAACAAACACATAAGTTTGTGTTGAATTACTGTGTGCCATGCAAATGAGTATGCTTACACGTTACTGGGCATAAATATGAATCTCTATGCCAATAGATAACATCAGCTCTGAAAAAGGGAGCTGAGCCTTTGCACATTACAGATAACTATATTTAATCTTTTCACCTGTATTAAAGTAATAGACACAATAGTCAGTGTTACAAAAATATCTTCATTGGGAAAAAATGGTCTCTGATCCAATTCTTGCAAGGTTATTTACCTGGCAGCCTTATCTTATGACTTCTTTTTTTTTTTTATCCTTTCAGCCTTAATAAGGGTGGAACATTTATTAATAAGCATGAATTGTTAGCATGATTTGTACATGGCAGTTTTCATGGTAAACAAAATTTATTAATTCTAAATAATTCATTAAGTGCTAACTTTGAAATTTCCTCTATTCATTACCAGTTTGATATACAATTAATGACATGTAATTTGTGATACTGGATGGTGCCCTTTTTTTGGTATACTTACGAAAACCCTGTAGACCTTGGAAGCTCATTGAGCTAGTGAGCTAGAGAATACAAACAAGCTCCTACATGATCAGGCTTATCCCAACTGTAGAAGGATTGCCAACTCCTGTGATGTTCCTGCATATTTCTCCTTTAATTAGAGTAAACAAAATAGACATGAGCTGCTTGTGATGTGCACTGCAGGAACAAAGAGCATTAAGTACATCATTGTGCTCCATAAAAGAATTAGAGTGATGATGCTTAAGAGAGAGTCTGGTATCAAGTGGATCAAAATTTTTATTCAAGAATGTGCTTAAAGAAAAATGAGTCTGTATTTTATACCAATGCTACCTTCATAATAAATGCTTGGAATATTTTTGACTCTTTACTGAAACAGAAATGTACAAAGCATAAGTAAAATAGCCACTTTAGTTGACCTGAAGCCTTTTTTTCTCTAGAAAGTTTTGTGCTTAATCTTGTGGAGGGAAAGAGCAGTCATGCTCAGAAGTTGGTGCTCATCCTTCACAGTTATCAGTAGAGGAAGAATATTCTGCTCAGGAAAAATAGAATGTTTATTATAGACTTATTTATATTTATGATTTTATCAAAGCAGTACATATATATGGTAAGTGATCAAATGTATAAATGACTTACAGAGAAAGCAGTAGTATGAAATCACAATTCTATTTACTTTGTGTTACCTCCTTGTTTTTATTTTTGTTATTGGTGACATCATAATTATATAAAACATACTTCAATTTCTAATTGATCTCCTGCAGACTATATAATTGTGAATAATGAGAATGTAGTTTATTTATGCAAACTTTCTTTCCTCTGAATTTCTCCATATGCTAGATACTTATATGACTAATTTTTTTTATTTTATGGCAGCTTCCGTAAATAAATAATACTCTTAGAACTATATTAAACATTATAATGAGAGGGTCAGTCTTTGAAATTAGGTCTCTTCCTTCAAATGCTGTGTCCTCCTCAGGGGGCACTAGGAAAAGAAATGAGACCACACTGGGGAAAGGCAACTAATCTGAGGTGGACTAATCTGGGCAGGAGAATTGCCCACAAGTGAAGTGCAAAGGATCAAAAAATGAGTTCAGATCATAGACAAGTATTAAATAGTATTATAAGAATTTTTAATTTTATTTTGTAGACAACCAGTGGGTGCTAAAGTTTTCTTAGTGAATGGTAAAGTAATGAGTTTTAATAGCATGTGTCTAGTGCTGCCTTAGAAGTTGACACTAAACTAGAAAGTGCCAGAGACAAAGATATCAGTTAAAAAAATATTGCAACAATTTAGCCCAAAGATGAAAAATTAGGTCCCTGGCAGTGAGAATAGTGAAGATTTATGAAAAATAAGTGGACATATCCTTACTTGGACTTAATAACTAGTTGAGTGTAAGGTTGTAAAAGTAGAAGTCAGTAAAAAGAAAAATGTATCTATGACGTTTTTGTGATGACGCTGAAGTGTCCAGCTCAAGTTTGCCTTTAAGTCAGAGATTATACAGAAAATGGAATATGTTTGGGTGAGATTTTTTGGTCCATAGACAAGTTTCCTTAACCCAGGAAAAACCTTTTCTCGCCAAAGAGCTAGAGGGGACACAGAGACATGCAAGCTTGAACTCTTCTTCTTCCTCTTGCTGTAAATTCTGAATCTATACCTATTAACACCCCTCCAAGAGCAAGCAGCTGCTGAGGCTTCAGGCTGTTGGAGAGAAGGGTTTGTAGAAGAACTTAGGCTCTGTGACAAACTGACCTCGAGAATAGATGGAGAATATTTCACCCTTTGGCCTGCACAAGAGTCCTGGGACCAGTACTGGAAAAATTTAGAGCCATGCATAACACCAAGAAAAGAACACTGTCTCATTCTAAGATCACAGATAAGAGTTAAGAGGGCCCAGGGCTGCATATTACTGACTTGTTTTGTGACTCTAGGTGAAGCACGTAAATCCTCCATTTAAGTGTTTCCACAGGTCCCTATCTTGATAAGGAGGTTTCCTCAACTTAGTGTCTCTATTCCTTTTCTACTTCCTCACAGTATTCTTCATCCTTCCTTTGGCTTTTGGAGAAGAGCAGGTTCTAATGCTTTTAACCATTTCATTCTTCATGCTCTGCTTAAAACTCTGCAAGATGCAATTGATAGCCTTGCAAAACAAACTTTTCCTAGGGAAGTGGATGACTTTTCATGCTCACTGGGATTAACATTTGGAAGTAGAAAAAAAAAATCAGGCAGATGGGAAAAGAACCTGGATTCTTAGTCTATCTATGTAATAATGAGTTCCTTGCTATAAACCATATGAGTTAATTACATGCATAGGAACAATTTAATTTAATTTAATTGGAATGTGAACAGAGAGATGTCTGAAGGCATCAAATCACACCTGGAAAATAAAAAGTCGTAATCTTTCCCATTAAGTTAAACGAGAAAAGGCCCACTTTAAGAATGACTTGTGATGCCTTCAGCAAAATGACCTAATTTTCCTTTTAAAGTAGCCTACAATGTAAAATTGTTTATTCATCTTCAATATCCTGTATAGAGTTGAAAATCTAGATTATCTTAAATATGTATATTAAGGTCAATTTTTTTAAAAATGTAAGTATATCCCCTAAATTATTGGCATTTGACAGATAAATGACTAAAAAAGTTGGATAAAAATATGCATTATCTGCTGTCAATAATTATTTAAAGTGCTGCATGCAAAGTTCTTTCATATTCATTACATGCTTTTACCCTGGTAAAAGTATTATCCTACCATATTTACCAATAAGAAAACATGAAACAGAGAAAACTTAAGTGGTTTTCTTTAAATCAATTAAGAAAAAATGACATTAGAATTTATATTTCCCAACCTGCTCTTTGTTTTCAATTACATCAGCCAATCAGAATACATCTACATGTTTATAACCATCTTTGTTATCTTATCATTATTAATTCATTCATGATCGGCTAATGTTAACTTTATTCCAAATACTTACATTTGTCTTTTTGCTACTGTTTTCTTTTCCTCTGGGAAGATCTATTGCCTCTCCATACATAGTGCACTCTCCTAAACTTATGGAAAGGGAAGTAATTGACTTACTCTCAAGTAGTGATCAAGTAATCCTCAATTCAACTGATGATTTTTGTTTATGGTAATTATTTTCACTAGGAAGGCATAACTGGACCATCTGCCTCTTCCAAAACTGATTTGTGTCTGGAATAGGCAGACAGTAAATATGTAAATTTATCACCCCATCTCCCAACTCTATTGAACACAATAAATTTAAGTTTAACTTCATCCTGAGGGTCTAAAATCCCAACATCCAAATTTAGGACTTGTTATTATTTACGTATTACAGTCTATGACCACAATTTAAGACTCTTTGAACTTCTAGTCAATAATATTATTATTGTTGTGTCCTCCACAATGTAGTAGATATTCACTAGATAAACATTACCAAATGCATACCACAGCCAAACCTGGAGCTGGATGTTGCAAGGCAATTATTCTTCAGGTTTTCTCAAACCTAGAGATATGCGTTCCATCCTACTCCATTTTAGATATTGGTCTGTCTTACCCATTTTAGGAGCTAAAATGGATACTTGGATCATGTAAAGCAGTTCCTTCAGTAATATAATGATGAAGAGATGTAGAATACATCTCTTAAAAGCATGTACTCCAGAACAAGAGAGCTTGGGTTGGGTTAGAATCCCAGCTCTACCATTTTCAATTGTGGAACTTCAGGCAAGTTTTATCATATCTGATGCCCTTAGTATCATTAACATTAAATGTGTATCCACTTTATAGTATGTGTGATGGACAGGCTCTAAGGTGATCCTCTATGGTCCCCAACTCTGAGCATTCATTCCTTTGTGTAATTTCCTCTTCTGGAGGGTGGGAAGAACCTTTGAATTTGTTCTAACTAATAGCCTCTGGCAAAGGTGATGGGATGTCCCTCCAGTGATTACATTATATTATATTGACACAAACTTGCTAGAAGACATTTTCAGAGACTTACTCTCTTACTCTCTTTGGTCTTCTCACCAGTTAAAATGGGAATGTTATGGGGGATAAGGAGACCTTAAGCCTTGTAATCTTCTATTATGGGCTTTATGCTTGAAAGTCTTCTTTACTTATATGAGAGTAGTTAACTCTGAGAAGAGGTTTTGAGGGGTCTATTCAAATCTTGATGGGAGATGCACTATGAATTTTGCCAATATCAGCTGGAGATTTTGCCCATATGAAAGGTGGTTGCTGATTGAGTAGGAGTCAGGGGATTGAGATGATGACTGAACCAGTACAGTTTCAGTGAAGCAGCACCTGTTCTCAAAAGAATGGTCCAAAGTCTAGCCAGTTCAACTGAAACAGCCTGATATTAAAATTAAACCAAAATGCCAAATGAGTACTTGCATACAGAACAAGGCCTTAACCAGAAACAATAAAACCTCGAACTAGATTCCAAAAAAAGCCTGGAGAGGTTCAAGGGCAAAGATGGGGTGAGCTGAGATCCAGGCAAAAGAGGTTCCTTCAAACTCCAGGGTCGGTGAGGAAAGCAGTGAGCCACAATGTGCTCAATTGTAGGAACTGTACCTGTTTGCTCACTAGCACTGGAACCTTTCGAGGTCTTCTCTGGTCCACTTATGGGCCAGCAAAATGTTGACCTAAAACAAAAGGAATGCCAGATGTTTCTCTAGTAAAGATGGGTTTATTTGGGATTAGCAGAGAATACAATTCAGGGTCTGCAATCATAGCAAGCCCTGTGGGAGTCTCTCTGCATAGCAAGGGAAGGAGAACACTTTTACAGAAAGAGAAAGGAGGTTGGGAGGGCTGTAGTAAACAAAAAGTCCACGGTTTTTATTTGACTGAATTCAGGAGAAAAGAGGAGTCTTTCTTCTTCCTGTTTGGCTCTGCTAATATCACAGGGCATGAGAGCTCCCCTTCTGGCCTCCCTACTATATTTAATTGATTTTAAAATACTGTTTATTAATACATTACAAAGCCATCAGGGTGGGGTCTGCTGGCTCACTGGTTCCCTTCCCATATGTGAAAGGAAGGGAAGGTAAAGAAATACCAGAAACAGTCTCTTGCCTCCAAATGCACAGTGTTTTGACTTGACTGTACAGTTTGCTTGAAAAATGTTTCAGAGAAAAAAAACAACAGAAAATTAAATAACGTCTTTTCTTGCTTCTTTAATTTTGTTCTGTCTTCTAATTATTGTGTTATCTTGTACAAAATTCACTACAAAACTATTTGTAATTAATTTTTTAGGAGCAGGAAATGGGTCTCTTCAGAACACATTACCTCTATTTTCTGTCATTCCTCCTTTTGAGGGTGAAGACCTTTACCTTAAATTGTCCAAGTCCTTTCTCTCTATTGCCTTCACCAAACTCCCCTTGAACATTATAAAATTCTACAACATGTTGTGAATTTTAGTTCATATTATATTATATATCTTTGTGGTTTGGCCTTGTCACTAATTATGGAATATGAAATCTTCTAATGTCCAAGTAGATTCAAGAGTTTGCATCCACCAGCAGGTTGAAGATGTTTGAGCTGCAGGGTGATGTACTTGCTCAGGGTTCAGACTAAGTGCTTACAATAAGACCATAATTGTATTGATTTATTTTTGTAAGTTTTTTTCTTAAAAAAATAAAAATCTATATCAATTATATTCATGTTTATAAATATATTATATTCATGTATGTAGTTTATACTTATCCAAGATGTTCATATTTTCTCTGTCTCTTTTCTCCCTCTTTCTCTCTTTCACACACACACACACACACACACACACACACACTCCAGGCCTTCTCAACATTACATTGCTCACTGTCCTTGAAAAGATAGATGGGTAACTTATAACCATAATTATACGTACTCACTAGTCTAATGAAGAGAATTAGAAATGTGTACACAATAGCAATGCAGGAGAGAGGAATCATAATTAGCAACTATTAATCTAATAGAGAGAAAAAGAGATGGCTTGAATAATTAACACTTGCCACACAGAGTGATCATTTAGATAAGGATGACTGAAAAGACAGCAGCATTACTTAGCTTTCCCCACCGGCAAAGAAAACCAGAGGAAAACAAAATGAATCTTTGGCCCAGACAGCAGCCATCATGTTTACTGAGCTGTGGTGAAAGTAGCCTGTTTAGATATCCATAATTCTCCTTTAACCCCTACTTTACTAATAGAGAATCATATAATCTTGTCCTTTTTCATAAAATTTGGTCAGTAACCCTCTTAAAAGAAACACTGAAATTATATTTAAAACAACCTTTAGTTAAGAAAATATTTATCCCTGGACATAATTTGAAAATATGAAACAGTCATGCATTTAAGAAACTCATGTGTATTTGCTCTCTCTTTTGGCTTTGGTTTACTTCTAAAATATATACCCCATCAAAAATATCACTACAAATAGTTTTAAATGATCCATAGACAAGGCATGCCGTTCTCATCATTAACAGGGAGATTAAATGTATTCACATGGCATACGTCTGAAATAATGATCACTTGCTTCTTCTTTTGACATTCTTTCCACATATAAGTAAATATTTAAATACTAATGAAATTCAGGCCACTTCTGAGTTGTGTTTATTTACAGTTTACTACTTTGAATAATAATAGAATTTATCATGGAAAATATGAGACAGGCTTGAGAAAAGCATTATTAGAATGCCTTGAAACTAATCCTACAAAGAAACAATCCATATGTCATTAGATGAAAAATAGTCAAATATATCTTCAAAAGTCTACAGCCTTTTTTTTAACATCTTTATTGGATATAATTGATTTACAATGGTGTGTTAGTTTCTGCTTTATAAGAAAGTGAATCAGCTATATGTATACATATATCCCCATATCCCCTCTCTCTTGCATCTCCCTCCCACCCTCCCTATCCCACTCCTCTAGGTGGTCACAAAGCACCCAGCTGACCTCCCTGTGCTATGCGGCTGCTTCCCACTAGTTATCTATTTTACATTTGGTAGTGTATATATTACCAATGCCTCTCTCTCACTTTGTGCCAGCTTCCCCTTCCCCCTCCCTGTGTCCTCAAGTCCATTCTCTAAGTCTGCGGCTTTATTCCTGTCCTGCCCCTAGGTTCCTAGAAACTTTATATATATATATATATGTTAGCATATGGTATTTGATTTTCTCTTTCTGACTTACTTCATTCTGTAGGACAGACTCTAGGTCCATCCACCTCACTATAAATAACTCAATTTCATTTCTTTTTATGGCTAATATTCCATTGTATACATAGGCCACATCTTCTTTATCTACTCATCTGTTGATGGACACTTAGGTTGCTTCCATGTCCTGGCTATTGTAGTGTTGCAATGAACATTGCAGTACATAACTCTTTGAATTATGGTTTCCTCAGGGTATATGTGCAGTAATGGGAGTGCTGGGTCATATGGTAGTTCTATTATTAGTTTTATAAGGAACCTCCATACTGTTCTCCATAGTGGCTGTATCAACTTACATTCCCGCCAACAGTGCAAGAGGGTTCCCTTTTCTCCACACCCTCTCCAGCATTTATTGTTTGTAGAATTGTTGATGATGGCCATTCTGACTGGTGTGAGGTGATACCTTATTGTAGTTTTGATTTGCATTTCTCTAATGATTAGTGATGTTGAGCATCCTTTCATGCATTTGCTGGTAATCTGTATATCTTCTTTGGAGAAATGTCTATTTAGATCTTCTGCCCATTTTTGGATTGGGTTGTTTGCTTTTTTGATATTGAGCTGCATGAGCTGCTTGTAAATTTTAGATATTAATCCTTTGTCAGCTGCTTCATTTGCAAATATTTTCTCCCATTCTGAGTGTTGTCTTTTTGTCTTGTTTATGTTTTCCTTGGCTGTGCAAAAGCTTTTAAGTTTCATTAAGTCACATTTGTTTATTTTTGTTTTTATTTCCATTTCTCTAGGAGGTGAGTCAAAAATGATCTTGCTGTGATTTATGTCATGGATTGTTCTGCCTATGTTTTCCTCTAAGAGTTTTGTAGTGTCTGGACTTACATTTAGGTCTTTAATCCATTTTGAGTTTATTTTTGTGCATGGTGTTAGGGAGTGTTCTAATTTAATTCTTTTACATGTCAAAAGTCTATGGCCTTTTAAATGTTTTCTTTGGTTGTACTGAAATGCCTAATGGCCACCATGGATATTTCACATTAGGTCCTCATGCTCAGGCTGTTCCTAGTATTGTGTTTCTAAGAATCAATTTATGAACACTGAAAACTAAGAATATTCAGTAAAAAAAAAGTTTAATTTTGTTATCTGAAAATAACTTTTAATTCTTATTTTCTCAAGAAGTAGACATCACTACTCATTATGATTTTTGTGAATATTTAGTAATATAATTGTAAAATTCAAACAGAGTATGTGCTATTATTTTCTTTGAAATCTGTATTCCTCTTTGGATCCACAAGTGATCATGAACTATTTTGCAAGGGAAATGAAGATAGGGTATCCAAAATCAGGATAACCTTCATCTTTTGGGTTGAAATACATCTACTTTGCTAATATTAATACTTACCATCTTATAACTCCTCACAGTTTATTTATGTTTGTCTTGTCTTGAACTTAAGTGTTGTATTTTTGTCCCAATTGTTTCAGTAACCCTTTTCTTAGATTATTTTTAAAATCCTATTTGCAGACTTTTTGCTCTTTCATCTCCATGGACAATTGAATATTGAATTTAAATCTGTGCAAGAAAAATAAAATGGATATTTAAAAAATCTGCTTGTATATTTTATTACATGACTTTTCATTTTAAAAGAGAGATGAAATACTGAATTAAATTCACTTTATCTCTCCCAGAAAGCCTAGTTTTTCATTTATATTCTCCACATTCTTCAGTGTGAATGCTGTCCTCCAGAAAAACTGCATTATTTGCCATTTTCCTGCATAAAATCCTTGATTACAGGTTCCTTTACATAGCTATTCTGTGTTCACCTGTGAAAAAATCTACATCTTCTTCAATGTCTTAATAAAATTGATTCACAGACTTCTTTACCTCACCCCAACACAATGTGACACATTTCTATTTTTCTCTCCATAAAGCAGTTTTCTGTATAATCATTTTGAAACTTTTAATACTTTTGTTTTCCTTTTTTATTTACTTGTTCTTCTTTACTTGCTTGATTTTGTCCCTGTTAAGAAAAATATATATCCATATTTTTTTGATCCTCATTGTCTTATTTATAAATCAAGATTAATAATAATTCTTATAATTTATTGTACTTTTCTTATAAGTTATATATTGTGATAAATATATACATTATCTCTTTTACTCTTTATGAATATCTTATGGATGTCATTACTTCAGTTTTACAATAAAAAATCTTCCCAAACATTTGATTCAGGATTGAAACTAAGGTCTTTTTGACTCCAAAGTTCCTGTTATTAACTACTAGATTACATATTCTTACCTATGTCACAGATTCTAAATTGAAATATATGTATAATAGTTTATATATTACATAATTATTTTTGTATTGCTTGAAATAGTCACTAAAATTACTTACACAAATTATCAAATATACTTTATAAGTAATTAAATGTAGGCAATAAATATCCCTTGAAAATAGTTGTACTATAGTTATAAGCCCATCAGAGAACTGAGGTTATAGGGAAAACTGCCAAATCAAAATCTGGAGAGTCAGGCATTTCCAGAGAGACCCAGCTGCGATGTGCCCATCTGAAGTGGAAACAACTGGAGCCACAAAAAGTTAGGAACACTTTAGTGTAATTTTAATCAAATGCTGGGGGCTAAGTGCGGGCCTACTTGACAGTGAGAAACCCCTAGGGGCTGCAATATCAGCACAACCCCTCTCCTCTGCCTACCTGCATTCACACACACACACATAATTCTGTGAGATATTCCTCCAGGAACCCCTTCAGCTTCTTACAGTGGAGACTGAGCAAGATTCCCTCCAGGATCTTATGGGCAGGGAAGCCTGTCCACTATGAAGTATGGTCAGAGACTTCTTCATAAATAAGGTCTGCTTTGCAGGGGAAGAGATTTGTCAAAAGCCCAATGTTGAAACCTTATCCTGGGTGGGAAAAATGGCTACTTCCTCAGTCCAATCCTCTCTGACTTACTTGAGTCACCTGAGGAGGGGTGCAGGGACATAGATAACAGGAGACAGAGCTTTACAAAACTGATTGCAGACAGGGAAGGTAGTAAGGAACAAAGAAAAAATATTTATACAACTAGAGGAAGATCAGAAACAGTCATGAAAGCCACAGTCCTGAATTTACAGGCTCACTAAAAGACTGAGACTTAATTGAAAGATTATAAAGTGCTTCTTTCTTCATCCTTACTGCCATCTCATAGGGCTCCAGTATAATAACACTGGATTCACTGAAAGAGATGCAAAACACAGAATCTGTCTGAGGAAAAACTTAAGGAAGGGCATAAGCCAAGAGTGGAGAAAAAACTAAAACTTTAGAGAAATTTGTAACCTCAGACACCTATAAATACAGCAAGCAATAAACTCAGTATGGCTCCTAACTAGATTAACATAAAACTTCACACTAAAGGCCTACTTACTTCCATTTTTATTATAAATTGACAGTTATAAAATATTAAGTCCAATAATACTGTGTAAAATAATGTGTATTTAATAGCTGAATGCCTTACAATAATGTATATCCAACAGCAAAATATGCAATCTTATCAAACTCACTTGGAACATCAACCAAGATAGAACACATTCTGGACCATAAAACAAATTTTAACAAATTTAAAGAGTAAAACATCATACAAAATATATGTTGAGATCACAAAGAAATTAAACAAAATAAAATCAAAGCATTAATATTGGAAATTGGAATATACCCAAATCTTTGGAAAGTAAACAACACATTTCTAAATAGACTACTGATCAAAGAAGTACCTAGAAAATTTTTTTAGATATTTTAAACTAAATTTAAATGAAAAAAATCTTATCAATATTTGTGAGTTCAATGAAGCAGTAGTTAGAGAGAAACTTATGCTATTGATGCGTTTATTGGGAAGGAAGAATACTTGAAATAACCTAGATTTCAATCATAGAAAATTACAGAAAGATGATCATATTAAATCTAGAGTGAATAAAATTTGAAACAGGAAATCAATAGAAAAAATTAACACAACCAAAATTTGGTTCTTTGAAAAGATCAATAATATCGACAAATCTCTAACCAGAATAACATAGAAAAAAGAGAAAAGATGCATATTGCCAAAGGAGGGGTGATCACTGTTGATCTAAAGGACATTAAAAAGATAAAAAGGGAATAACATAAACAAGTCAATGTTCACAAATTTGATAACTTAGATGAAAGGGACCAATTCTTCGAAAGATATATATTACCAGTGCTCACAAAGAAAAAAGTAGAGAACTTAGCCTTATATCTATTATAAAAATCGAATCAATAAATAATAACCTTCAAACACAGAAAATGACAGACCCAGATGATTACACTAGTGAATGTATCCAACATTTAGGAAGAAATAGTACTAATTCTATATACTATCTTCCAGAAAATATAAGTAGAAGGAACATTTTCCAACTGAGACCAGCTTACCTTAATACCAAACTCTGATAAAGACACTGCAAGGAAAAAGAAAAAAAGGTATAGAGCAATATTCCTCATAAACTTACACACAAAACAATCATTAAAAGAACTAGAAAAATGAACCCAGAAATATATAAAACAAGTAAGCAATCATAACCAATCATGATTACTTCAGGAATTCAAGATTGATTCATCATTCAAAAATCAATCAATAGGGACTTCTTTGGTGGTGCAGTGGTTAAGAATTCGCCTGCCAATACAGGGCACATGGGTTAGAGCCATGGTCTGGGAAGATCCCACATGCCTCAGAGCAACTAAGCCCACACGACATAACTACTGAGGCTGCTCTCCAGAGTCCAAGAGCCATAACTACTGAGCCCTAGTGCCACAACCACTGAAGCCCGTGCACCTAGAGTCATACTCTGCCACAAGAGAAGCCACTGCAAGGAGAAGCTCACACACCACAACGAAGAGTAGCCCCTGCTCACCACAACTAGAGAAAGATGTGTGTAACACTGAAGACTCAACACAGCCAAAAATAAATTAATTAATTTAAAAAATCAATAAATAGAGACTGGCCTGTAACTTACAACATTGTGCCTTCTAGATTTGCAGTTCCTCTGCTATTCTCAAGAAAACTCAAGATTGGAAATCCTATTAAAGACTCTGGCCAAGAGTTTCCTCTTGTTCCTGTCTTTGCCACCCAACCAAAACCTGGAGCTTCCTCTGTAGCCCTGCATGTCATGCAGTGACTCCACTATGGGATCTAGCCATGTGGCTGACAGGGTCTTGGTGCTCCAGCCAGGTGTCAGGCCTGAGCCTCTGAGGTGAAAGAACCGAGTTCAGGACACTGGACTACCAGAGACTTCTGGGCCCTATGTAATATCCATAGATGAGAGCTCTCCCAGATATCTCTATCTCAATGCTAAGACCCAACTCCACTCAATGACCACAAACACCAGTGCTGGACACCACATGCCAAACAACTAGCAAGACAGGAACACAACACCACCCATTAGCAGAGAGGTTGCCTAAAATCATACTAAGTTCACAGACACCCCAAAACACACAATCGAACAGACCCCTGCCCACAAGAAAGACACAATACACCCCACCCACCAGTACACAGGCACCAATCCCCTCCACCAGGAAGCCTACACAACCCACTAAACAAAACTTACCCATGCAGTGCAGAAACAAAAACAATAGGAACTACGAACCTGCAGCCTGTGAAAAGGAGACCCCAAACACAGTAAGTTAAACAAAATGAGAAGACAGAGAAACATGCAGCAAATGAAGGAACAAGGTAAAAACACACCAGACCAAACAAATGAAGAGGAAATAGGCAGTCTACCTGAAAAAGAATTTACAGTAACGATAGTAAAGATAATTGATATTATTGAAAATACAATGGAGAAAATACAAGAAACATTTTACAAGGACCTAGAAGAACTAAAGAGCAAACAAACAATGATGAACAACACAATAAATGAAATTAAAAATTCTCTAGAAGGAATCAATACCAGAATTATTGAGGCAGAACAATGGATAAGAGACCTAG
Source organism: Globicephala melas (assembly GCF_963455315.2). Taxonomy (NCBI): domain Eukaryota; kingdom Metazoa; phylum Chordata; class Mammalia; order Artiodactyla; family Delphinidae; genus Globicephala; species Globicephala melas. The sequence goes on from NC_083317.1 coordinate 33,392,592, forward strand.
AAGATAAAATAGTGGAAATAACTACTGCAGTACAAAATAAAGAAAAAAGAATGAAAAGAATTGAGGACAGTCTCAGAGACTTCTGGGAAAATATTAAATGCACCAACATTCGAATTATAGGGGTTCCAGAAGGAAAAAAAGAAAAAGAAAGGGAATGAAAAAATATTTGAAGAGATTATAGTTGAAAACTTCCCTAATATGGGAAAGGAAATAGTCAATCAAGTCCAGGAAGCACAGAGAGTCCCATACAGGATAAATCCAAGGAGAAAAATGCCAAGACACATACTAATCAAACTATCAAAAAATTAAATACAAAGAAAAAATATTAAAAGCAGCAAGAGAAAAGCAAAAAGTAACACACAAGGGAATGCACATAAGGTTAACCACTGATCTTTCAGCAGAAACTCTGCAAACCAGAAGGGAGTGGCAAGAGATATTTAAAGTGATGAAAGGGAAAAACCTACAATGAACATGACTCTATCAAACAAGGACCTCATTCAGATTCTACAGAGAAATTAAAACCTTTACAGACAAGCAAAAGCTAAAAGAATTCAGCATCACAAAACCAGCTTTACAACAAATGCTAAAGGAACTTCTCTAGGCAGGAAACACAAGAGAAGGAAAAGACCTACAATAACAAACCCAAAACAATTAAAAAAATGGTAATAGGAACATACATATTGATAATAACCTTAAATGTAAATGGATTAAAAGCTCTGACCAAAAGACACAGACTGGCTGAATGGACACAAAAACAAGACCCATATATATGCTGTCTACAAGAAATTCATTTCAGATCTAGGGACACATAAAGACTGAAAGTGAGGGACAGAAGAAATATTCCAAGCAAATGGAAACCAAAAGTAAGCTAGAGTAGCAATTCTCATATCAGACAAAATAGACTTTAAAATAAAGACTATTAAAAGAGAAAATGAAGAATACTACATAATGATCAAGGGATCAATCCAAAAAGAAGATATAACAATTGTAAATATTTAGGCACCCAACATATGAGCACCTCAGTACATAAGGTAAATGCTAACAGTCATAAAAGGGGAAATCAATAGTAACACAGTCATAGAAGGGGACTTTAACACCCCACTTTCACCAATGGACAGATAATCCAAAATGAAAATAAATAAGGAAACACAAGCTTTAAATGATACATTAAACAAGATGGACTTAATTGATATTTACAGGACATTCCATCCAAAAACAACAGATTATACTTTCTTCTCAAGTGCTCATGGAACATTCTCCAGAGTAGACCATACCTTTGGTCACAAATCAAGCCTTGGCAAATTTAAGAAAATTGATCTCATATCAAGTATCTTTTCTGAGCACAATGCTATGGCCTAGATATCAAGTACTCGAAAAAAACTGTAAAAAGTACAAACACATGGAGGTTAAACAATGCGCTACTAAATAACCAAGAGCTTACTAAAGAAAACAAAGAGGTAATAAAAAAAATGCCTAGAAACAAATGACAATGGAGACACGACGACCCAAAACTTATAGGATGCAGCAAAAACAATTCTAAGAGGGAAGTTTATAGCAATACAAACCTACCTCAAGAAACAAGAAACATCTCAAATAAACAACCTAATATTACACCTAAAGCAGTTAGAGGAAGAAGAACCAAAAAACCCCAGGTAACAGAAGGAAAGAAATCATAAAGATCAGATCAGAAATAAATGAAAAAGAAATGAAGGAAACAATAGCAAAGATCAATAAAACTAAAAGCTGGTTCTTTGAGAAGATAAACAGAATTGTTAAACCATTAGCCAGACTCAACAAGAAAAAAAGCGAGAAGACTCCAATTAACAGAATTAGAAATGAAAAAGGAGAAGTAACAACAGACACTGCAGAAATAAAAAAGATCATGAGAGATTACTACAAGCAACTCTATGCCAATAAAATGGACAACCTGGAAGAAATGGACAAATTCTTAGAAAAGTACAACCTCTCGAGACTGAGCCAGAAATTAATAGAAAATATAAAAAGACCAATCACAAGCACTGAAATTGAAACTGTGATTAAAAATCTTCCAACAAACAAAAGCCCAGGAACAGGTGGATTCACAGGCGAATTCTATCAAACATTTAAAGAGCTAACATCTATCATTCTCAAACTCTTCCAAAGTATAGCAGAGGGAGGAACACTCCCAAACTAATTCTATGAGGCCACCATCACCCTGATACCAAAACCAGACAAAGATGTCACAAAGAAAGAAAACTACAGGCCAATATCACTGATGAACACAGATAGAAAAATCCTCAACAAAATACTAGCAAACAGAATCCAGCAGCAAATTAAAAGGATCATACACCATGATCAAGTGGGGTTTATCCCAGGAATGCAAGGATTCTTCAATATATGCAAATCAATCAATGTGATACACCATATTAACAAACTGAAGGAGAAAAACCATATGATCATCTCAATAGATTCAGAAAAAGCTTTCAATGAAATTCAACACCCACTTCTAATAAAAACTCTCCAGAAAGTAGACATAGAGGGAACTTATCTCAACATAATGAAGTCCATATATGACAAACCCACAACCAACATTGTTCTCAATGGTGAAATATTGAAACCATTTCTACTAACATCAGGAACAAGACAAAGGTGCCCACTCTCTCACCACTATTATTCAATATAGTTTTGGAAGTTTTAGCCACAGCAATCAGAGATGAAAAAGAAATAAAAGGAATCCAAATCAGGAAAGAAGTAAAACTGTCACTGTTTGCAGATGACATGATACTATATAAATAGAGGATCCTAAAGATGCTATCAGAAGACTACTAGAGCTAATCAGTGAATTTGGTAAAGTAGCAGGATACAATATTAATGCACAGAAATCTTTGGTATTCCTACACACTAAGGATGAAAAATCTGAAAAAGAAATTAAGGAAACACTCCCATTCACCACTGCAACAAAAAGAATAAAATACCTAGGAATAAACCTACCTACAAGAAGACTTGTATGCAGAAGACTATAAGACACTGATGAAAGAAATTAAAGATGATACAAACAGATGGAGAGATACACCATGTTCCTGGATTGGAAGAATCAACATTGTGAAAATGACTATACTACCCAAAGCATTCTACAGATTCAATGCAGTCCCTATCAAACTACTAATGGCATTTTTCATGGTACTAGAACAAAAAAATTCACAATTTGTATGGAAACACAAAAGACCTCGAATAACCAAAGCAACCTTGAGAAAGAAATACAGAGATTGTGGAATCAGCCTCCCTAACTTCAGACTATACCACAAAGCTACAGTAATCAAGACAGTATGGTACTGGCACAAAAACAGAAATATAGATCAATGGAACAGGATATAAAGCCCAGAGGTAAACCCACGTGCATATGGTCACCTTGTCTTTGACAAAGGAGGCAAGAATATACAATGGAGAAAAGACAGTCTCTTTAATAAGTGGTGCTGTGAAAACTGGATAGCTACAAGTAAAAGAATCAAATTAGAATACTCTTTAACACCATACACAAAAATAAACTGAAAATGGATTAAAGACCTAAATGTAAAACTAAAAAACTCTTAGAGGAAAACATAGGCAGAACACTGTGATATAAATCATAGCAAGATCCTTTTTGACCCACTTCCTAGAGAAATGGAAATAAACACAAAAATAAACAAATTGGACCTAATGAAACCTAAAAGTTTTTGCACAGCAAAGGAAACTATAAACAAGACCAAAAGCAACCTGCAGACTGAGAGAAAATATTTGAAAACGAAGCAAATGACAAAGGATTAATTGCCAAAATATACAAGCATCTCATGCAACTCAATATCAAAAAAGCAAATATCCCAATCCAAAAATGGGCAGAAGACTTAAACAGACATTTCTCCAAAGAAGATATACAGGTTACCAACAAACACATAGATGGATGCTCAACATCACTAATCATTAGAGAAATTCAAATCAAAACTACAATGAGATATCACCTCACACTGGTCAGTCAGGATGGTCATCAACAAAAAATCCAGAAACAATAAATGCTGGAGAGGGTGTGGAGAAAAGGGAACCCTCTTGCACTGTTGGTGGGAATGTAAATTGATACAGCCACTATGGAGAACAGTATGGAGGTTCCTTAAAAAACTAATAATAGAACTACCATATGACCCAGCAATACCACTACTGGGCATATACCCTGAGAAAACCATAATTCAAAAAGAGTCATGTACCACAATGTTCATTGCAACATTATTTACAATTGCCAGGACATGGAAGCAACCTAAGTGTCCATCAACAAAAGAAGATGTGGCACATATATACAATGGAATATTGCTCAGCCATAAAAATAAATGAAACTGAGTTATTTGTAGTGAGGTGGATGGACCAAGAGTTGTCTTACAGAGTGAAGTAAGTCAGAAAGAGAAAAACAAATACCATATGCTAACACATATATACGGAATCTAAAAAAAATGGTTCTGAAGAACCTAGGGGCAGGACCGGAATAAAGATGCAGGCGTAGAGAATGGACTTGAGGACACGGAAGGGGGAAGGGTAAGCTGAGACGAAGTGAGAGAGTGGCATTGACTTATATACACTGCCAAATATAAAACAGATAGCTAGTGAGAAGTAGCTGCATAGCACAGGGAGATCAGCTCGGTGCTTTGTGACCACCTAGATTGGTGGGATAGGGAGATTGGGAGGGAGACGCAAGAGGGAGGGGATATGGGGATATATGTATATATATAGCTGATTCACTTTGTTATACAGCAGCCACTAATACTACAATGTAAAGCAATTATACTCCAGTAAAGATGTTAAAAAAATCAATCAATATAATCTACTATTTTAACGAATTGAGTAAGAGAAGTTTTGATCGTATCAATAGATACAGAAAATCATTTGAAAACCTGCAATTTCAGTCAATCAAAATAAAAATTCTCAAAAAACAAGAAACTGAAAAATAACTTCTTAAATTAATAAGAAAATAAATGAAAAACATATGATTAACATAACAATTAACAGTGAGAGACTAAAATGTTTCCATATAAGACTGAGAACAAAATAAGGATATTCTCAAAGAATGACAAAAAAATAACTCCTGACAGTAAAAGCAAGTATAACAAGTTAGCAGGCTATGAGTTCTTAACCAAGGTCAATTATATACCTACATGTCAGCAATGAACAACTGGAATTTGAAATAATACTTTTATTTTATTTTATTTATAATAATACAAAATACTTTTGACAAAAGTATAAGGACAATTCAATGGTAAAAGCAGTCTTTTCAATTAATAATGATGGAAATATGGAATATCAATGCACAAAAAATAGTATTTACTTCTTACACAAAAATTAACTAAAAATGAATCAGAAACCTGCATGTAAGATGCACAAATATAAAACTTCTAGAAGAAAATATATGAGAAAATGTATTATAGAAGGTTTCATGATGAAGTTTAGATAGAACAGCAAAAGCGTGATCCATGAAGAAAAGAATTAATAAAGTGTCCTTTGAATATTAAAAGCTCTGTGAAAGATACTGGTAAAAATGAAAAGACATGAACTAGGATTAAATATTTTAAAATCACATACATTATAAAGGACTTGTATTGAAAATATTCAAAGAATTCTTACAAGTAAACCCTAAGAAAACCAGCAGTGCACTTGAAAACTGGGCAAAAGACCTGAGCAGCTGCCTCACTAAAGAATATGTATAGATGGCAAGTATATGAAAAGATGCTCAGCATCACTTTTCATTAGGAGAATGCAAATTAAAACAATGAATTTCCACTGCATAGCTATTAGAGTGGCTAAAATCCAAAAACAAAATAAACTGACAAACTACAACATGGATCATTCTAGTCTTCTTTTGTTTGTCATCTCCTACTACAATAGCGAGGAACCTGGCTCCCATCATATGCCATCCATTTAATTAAATGTTCAGTTCCAGTATATATGTATAGTGGTTTCAGAATTGATAGCCTACCCACTGTGGAAAAAAATTTATCAGCTAGAGTACTGTGTTTTTGTACAGTTCTTGTTACTTTTAGTCTCCACTCATTTCTGAAGTTTCTTGGGTCAGCTATCACTACTCTAGTATAATCAGGAGAAAAATATAACACAAGCCCAAATTGAGGGACAATCTATAAAGTACCTGATCGGTATGTCTCAAAACTTCAAGGTCCTTAAAAATAAGAAAAGCCTGAGAAACTGTCACAGGCAAGAGGAGCCATAGAGACATGACAACTCAATGTAATTTGATATGATGTATAAGATTCTGAAACAGAAAAAGCACATTAGATAAAACTGGAGACATATGAATAAACTACGGACTTTAGTTAATAATAATGTATCAGTGTTGGTTCAGTAATTGTGACAACTTTATAACAGTATGCTGTTAACCAAAGTGAAAGTGCATATGAGGTGTGTGGGCATTTTCTGTACCATATTTTCAAATTTTATTTAAATCTAAAACTATTCTAAACTCAAAAGTATATTTTTAAATTATGGATAAATGATTTGAAGAGGCACTTCACCTAGGAAGTTAAATAAATGACAAATAAGTACCTGCAAATTTCTCTCAACCGTATTGGTCATATATATATATATATATATATACATATATATATATATATAAAATTAAAACCACAATGGAAAACTACTACAGACCTATTGGAATGACTAATTTTAAAAGGATGAACATATCATCTAATGGAGAGGATGTGGGGGACCCAGAGATGGTGGGATTAAAAATGGCACGACTTTAAAAAGTAGTTTGGAAGACAGATGAATGGATAAAGAAGATGTGGTACATATATACAATGGGATATTAGCCATAAAAAGGAACGAAACTGAGTTATTTGTAGTGAAGTGGATGGACCTAGAGTCTGTCATACAGAGTGAAGTAACTCAGAAAGAGAAAAACAAATACTGTATGCTAACACATATATATGGAATCTAAGAAAGAAAAAAAAGGTTCTGATGAACCTAGGGGCAGGACAGGAATAAAGACACAGACGTAGAGAACGGACTTGAGGACTCGGGGAAGGGTAAGGGGAAGCTGGGATGAAGTGAGAGAGTGGCACTGACATATATGCACTACCAAATGTAAAATAGATAGCTAGTGGGAAGCAGCCGCAAAGCACAGGGAGACCAGCTTGGTGCTTTGCGACCACCTAGAGGGGTGGGATACAGAGGGTGGGAGGGAGACGCAAGAGGGAGGGGATATGGGGATATATGTGTGCATACAGCTGATTCACTTTGTTATACAGCAGAAACTAACACAACACTGTAAAGCAATTATACTCCAATAAAGATTAAAAAAAAAAAAAGCTAATCATTAACTACATGATCCACTCTTAGGTATTCACTCTATCCCTGTTTTGTTACAACCTGTATGGGATAACCGGTCAATAATTCTGAAATCTCTCTCTCTCTCTCTTTTTCTCTGTTCTTTCTGTCTTTGCCCACACTACACAATTTAAGCAGTTATACTAAAAGAATTATTATTCAATACAAATGATTTTATATTTGTTAAGAGTACAGTATGTTAATCTTTATTTCAGATTTAAGACTATGATTCCTTCAGGAAGATGTAGATATTGGATATCAAGCTAGAAAAAATCTTTGACATTACCAAGTAAACCTCTCTTACTTTACAAGTAAGAGCACTTAGAGAAAAGCATATTTAAATAGACTGTCTTTCTTAACGCTTGCATGTGGTGACAGTAGAAGATGTCTGCCACTTTCTCTTCTTATACCTTGTAGAACAACTATTGGAATACTATAGTTTATTTATATATTCATCCCTAAGAAATGTATTGTTTTTGCTTTTTTTTTTTTTTTTTTTGGCTGCGTTGCGTCTTCGTTGCTGTGTGTGGGCTTTCTCTAGTTGCGGTGAGCAGGGGCTAATTTTCATTACGGTGTACAGGCTCCTCATTGCGGTGGCTTCTCTTATTGCAGAGCACAGGTTCTAGGTGCGTGGGCTACAATAGTTGCGCACATGGGCTCAGTAGTTGTGACTTGCGGGCTCTAGAAAGCAGGCTCAGTAGTTGTGGCTCATGGGCTTAGTTGCTCCACGGCATGTGGGATCTTCCCATACTAGGGCTTGAACCCGTGTCCCTTGCACTGGCAGGCGATTCTTAACCACTGCGCCACCAGAGAAGTCCGAAAATTTCCATGTTTTTTGAAATTTTTACACACATTATCCTGCTATTTTTATTCATTTGCAGGTTTATTTTTCATCCACATTGAAATGTAAATTAGTCAATTTATTTTTACTAGTTTATAGTATCTCATGACTCATAACATATATAAGGATATAACCCAAATGATTTTTGACTCTAATTTTATGTGCAACTACTGCTCACAGAGTAGGCTAAAACCTTATTTCAGTGGAGACAGGAGAAGAGAGGAGTAAGCAGTGAGAAAAAGTTGGTATTTTGAAAGGATCTCATCCTGGAAATTGATGAGATCCTTTTAATGGATATTTAGGGTACTTCCCATTTTTTACATATGCACTTATAATACAACGTTGTTACACATCTCCTTATTCGCATATGCAAATCTTTTCAACTGAGAGAAATATTCTTAGAAGTTTTTTTCCATAAATAAGTGCATTTGTAACTACTAGATAAAGCCAAATTCGCTTATAAATTATTTTTTCCAGTTTAAACATACAATAGCAGTGTATCAGAGTTTGTGGTTCTCCATATTGGTCAACTTTGGTATAATCTTATTCATCAAAATTAAAATAATTTAAATATAACTATTGGTAAAACATTAGAACAGGATATTCATAGAAGAGAAAACTGCTCAATAAATTTATGCAAATTTCTTAAATACATATGTCAGGAATATGAATATATGATGATGAGATACTCTTTCATATCCATTATATGTGAAAAATACAAAATATTAAATTTAATTTTAAATGTTCAGTTTTCAAAATCTTTGTTACTTAGGCAGATCAGCTGCAAATGTTAAAACATTATGAATTTTAAATGCAAAATGCCACCTAAGTAAGTTCAAGTCTTCTGATCCTGGGCAATTAATATTTCTCTGTCTCAGCTACCACCACTGAACATGGGAATTTTTGTATCTGTCTCATATTTTTGTGAGAGCTAAATTTTAAAAAATATGTAAAGAACTTGTCCAACACAGTTAGCAAAAAAGTGAATGTTTGTGAAAATTTTTATTACTATCAAAATAATTATTACTAACAAAATAATTATTACTAAGAAATACCAATTTGATTAATAAAGTTGTGAATGTTGATCTTCTCTTTCAGAAATGGCAGTCCTGAAAAAATTATTGTGCTTCATCATAGAACCTTGTCCAGGTAAAATTGGCAATGAGCTGGAATGCTTAGATAAACAAAGGGGCAGAGAAAAACAAACAAACAAAAGCTGGTGCCAGCATAACTTCCTACTTCTTCTTATTCAAAAGAAGCACAGTAGAATATATCATGTATAAATCCTCTTTAAGTTGGAGCTCAGTATACCTGTGTGTATATATAAAGGCATGAGTATATGCATAGATGGTTTCACAAATTGATGATAGATGGATAGATAGATAGATAAGTAGATGAACACACACATACATACATACATAGATTAGAGGAGTCCGGTATCTCCTGAGAAGGAATAATTGCAATAACAATCTCATACATGTTGATAGCTAAGATTTATAAAATTATTACAAAGTTCCATACAGTATGTCAAAGTTTTACATAATCTATTTTACTTAAACATCATATCAGTTCCATGACAAAAATACTATTGGTTTCCCTTAGTTATAAGTGAGTAAACTGAAGCATACAGAGATTGAATAACTTACTCAAGACCATAAATAGTGAGAGTAGAGCCAGGATCATAACTCTGTTAGTTCAGCTTCCAAAGCCTGTGGTCTTAATCGCATTTCATTTCTTAGTTGTACTAACAAGAACGGCTAAGTCTTCTGAAAGATTTCCCATGCAATATTAAAACCAAAATTTGTCAACTCTTAGACGTTCAGTGTTTGGTCATAATATTTAGCTACCTTGGGAAATTTGTCCTTATTTTTTAATAAATCAAATATCTTAAATTGGAAGAGCCAGATGGTAGAATTCATCCCTCAAACAATTTTGAAATTTCAAAAAGAAGGAAGAAAAGAAAGAAGGAAGGGAAGTAGGGAGAGAGGAAGGGAGGAAAGAAGGAGGGAAAAGAAAATATTTAAATGTCTCAATGCCTATCTGAACTACATATACATATTCTAAATTTGTTCTTTGTCCAATTAACTAGGATTAAAGAGAAAATAAATCAGACTTAATTTATTAACAATAGCAACCTTAAAATGGAATTGGGATTCATTTCAATTAGAATTCTGTTGATGAAATTTGATGTGTGAAAGTGCAGAATATGTAATAGTCAGTTTCTCTGGATATTGATGTGCTACTAACTAAAACAAGGAGATTGACTTACATTATGTTTTCAGTTCTAATATTCTATGATTTTTTCCCCACATATCATGTTGGAAGTGTGGAGGAGGGGAAGTAAGAGATTGACACAAAGAATGTTAAGAAAATAAATGCACTAGTGAATCTGTAATTATTTTCCTGACTACCACAGGGCATAATGAAGAATCAGTGTGATTTTACTCTACAGAAATTTCAGTGCTCTCTGGTGTGCTGAGCATTAAGAAAAATAATTATACAAGTGCCAGTTCCTACATTTACAAATCTGTACAGACTAATTAGCAATTAAATGGAAATTTTAATAAATGCTATGAATCAAGCCTAATTGTATATTCTGTCAGCTAGCTCTGATGTGAAAAATGCCAATCCATACTTTTCCTCCATTACTCTGAATAATTGAGAATAAAGTGGGTGTGAATAGCATAACACTTCCTCAGTACATACTTCAAAAAAAATCAAGGAAATTCACAACTTTTCTATTTACTGTGGAAACATTAATCAATTTTACATTTTCATAAACATGAATATGAAACGAAGCAGTGATAAAAATATGTCTTATTCTGAATTATGTCACAGTAAAATGAATACACTCTCTGAGAGAACAGAAATTAGTCTTCAACTAAAACATGTTTATGTTCATGCCCCAGGCACCCTAGACTATAGTGCATGTGGTAGTAGTAGTAATAATAATAATAATAATAAAGTAATATAAAAATACACTTGTACATGATAGATTATCTACTTGTATCCCATTTTGTACTGTATGGTAATATGAATCATGAGGACATTATTTGACAGGCAAATAACACAATGACATTCTGTTATTTTTGGTTGTCAAGTAATGTTCTATAGAAAAGGAATAGTATGTCATCTAAAATAATGACATTTCTAGCTAATACTCAATAATTAGCTCTTTTCTTTACTTGAAAAAATTCCAAGTATTTTCTTGAGGATAAGAATTTCAGAAAGAATAACATCTAGGGCATAGTGTTTTATAAAACATGATTGACGTAGGAAGTAACCTGGTTTAGTAAATAAGGCTTTGACTTGGAATCAAAAGACAAAAATTCAAACCCAAAACTCTCCAGCTTTATGACTGTGACACTTTGAGCAAGCCAGGTAAACAGAGCCTTCCTGTCCTCATTGTTAAAGTCAGAATAACAATTCTTACCTCAAAAATAACAATAAGGAGACATTGAAATATCTTCTAAACAAGTTTTAGATTTTAAATCACAAGACACAAGTTAGCAGCTGATTCCAATAATCAATTGTGTAAAATAAGCTGAAGTTAATTTAACCAACTAATGTACCTTCTTGAGTCAAAGAGGCAAGTAATATATATTAGACATCATTTAAAAAATTTCTATTGTACTTTCTATTTGGGATTATTATTGTCTATAATAAATGCATTTATAAACATTTAGTGTAGTTGAGGAATTCTGTTTACCCAAGTACAAAGATACTTGTGCATTAATGACAATTTTATAATATTAAAATTACACTTGGGATGTTCAGTATCTTCACATCTTGAATCCCTTTATATAAATTTAATATTGCAACTTACATAAGTTGGCCTCAGCAAATTTGTAAAATAGAGTTCAAACTTTCTGTTATTTTTTCTTAATTTCCATATCACATCTTTTAATACAGAAACATTTCTGTCATTTTGATGATTTTGATGATATGTTCTTTTATTATCAAAGATTTAGGTCATATCCTTAGCTCATGTTAGTATAAGAAGAACTGATAATAATACAGTTTACAATTCCACAGTAACAAAATTTTAACATTGTTTCCTGAACCACTGAAACTGCTACTGACATGAAATAAATGACTGCCAGACATTTCTCCAGCAAAGATGGGTTTATTCATCGTCAACAGAAAATTGTAATATGGGGTCTGCAACTATGGCGAGCCACATGTAAATTCTCTGTGTGGCAAGGGAACTCTTTTATAGAGGGGAAAGGAAGTTGGGAGGGCTGTAGTAAAGAAACAGTCTATGGCTTTTCATTGGCTGAGTCCTTATCAGAAAGGAGAAGTCTTTCTTCTTCTTCTTGGACTCTGGTATTACTGCAGGGTGTAAGTGCTTCCCCTTCTGATCTCCCAACTCTAATTGAATTTTCTGCTTACAGTGTATTAATTCTTACACTACCTTAATCACATTACAATTGAGAATAATTAGGTAACATATATTCTTAATAAGAGGGATTTTTTTGTTTTGTTTGTTTCTGTTAACACCACAGGATGAGGGACAAATACAAAGAATATACAGCTTTGGAGATGAATGTTATAGCCAGCCTCTAAGATAGCTCCCAATGAACCCAACCTTCTGTTATTCAAACAGTTCCCTCCCACTCTGTATCAGGGTTGATCTGTGTGACCAGTATAATACTGCGTAAGTGAATGCAGGTGTGACTTCTGAAGATTGGTTATAAAAGATGTTTCTGGTTCTAGGGCTTTCTCATGGATCATGAGCTCTAAACGAAGCCAATTGCCTGTTTTTGAGGACGTGCAAACAGTCCACTGGAGAAATCTATGCTGAAAGAAACTGATAGCCCCTAACAACAGCTAGCACTAACTTGGTACCTAAGCCATGTGAGTGAGACAAGTTGGAAGGGGATCTTCTAGCTCCAGTCAATCCTTAAAATGACGACAACATTGCTGACACCTATCTGCAATTTATGAGAGACCTGAAGCCAAAACCACTGTCCTCAGCAACTTCAGAATTCTTGACTCATAGAAACTGTGAAATAATAAATGTTAATTATTGTTTTTTTAACATCTTTATTGGAGTATAATTGCTTTACAATGGTGTGTCTGCTTTATAACAAAGTGAATCAGTTATACATATGTTCCCATATCTCTTCCCTCTTGCGTCTCCCTCCCTCCCACCCACCCTATCCCACCCCTCTACGTGGTCACAAAGCACCGAGCTGATCTCCCTGTGTTATGCGGCTGCTTCCCACTAACTATCTATTTTATGTTTGGTAGTGTATATATGTCCATGCCACTCTCTCACTTTGTCACAGCTTACCCTTCCCCTCCCCATATCCTCAAGTCCATTCTCTAGTGGGTCTGTGTCTTTATTCCTGTCTTACCCCTAGGTTCTTCATGACAGTTTTTTTTCATAGATTCCCTATATATGTGTTAGCATATGGTATTTGTTTTTCTCTTTCTGACTTACTTCACTCTGTATGACAGACTCTAGGTCCATCCACCTCACTACAAATAACTCAATTTCAGTTTTTTTATGGCTGAGTAATATTCCATTGTATATATGTGCCACATCTTCTTTGTTTAAACCCACTAAATTTTGAGGTATTGAATATGCAACACAGATAACTAATAGAAGTAAGAAGCAGTATTTTAAATCATTATTTTTTATATATCATGAAGTAATCCTTTTATAAAATTCATGATTCTACATACTGAGATGTATCATTTCTCAGTTTTCCTAATAATATATCATACCTGAATATAAGATTTTCTTGACTGAACAAGCATGAGGTAGCACTTCTAGATTAACATTCTCAAATACATTTTTTTCCTTTTCATTTGTAAAAATTAGCTCGTTTCAGTCAAAGGTCCCAAGTCCATGTCATTTTCACTGATATGCCCATTTCATTTCCACGTTTTAATACACCATATATTTCATTTATTGGCAATCTCATTACTTTTGACATTATAAAAATTTACCTTTTAAAAAATAAGCAGGATTTACTGGAATTTCTATTAATGCCTTTGTTTTAGAGGAATAAAACTGTAAGATATTTTATAAAGATAAATAAAAGAAAAAGGAAAACTAAAAAGTAATACCAAAAAGGCCAGTAAAGTTTTTCTAACAGAAAATGGTAATTTGACTCTTCCTGTGGTATTATTTACTAATTACTAATGGACTTTTCCAGTAAATTCATTAAAATAGGGCTTTTTCTGGATTCAGTTTTATTCTTAAATTTTTTTAAAATAAATTGTTTCTATATTAATTAAATTAAACTTAGCAGACTTTGGCACTATAGATTTTAAAACAAGACAAAAAATAAATTAAACTTTCAATTATGTTTCAGTGATCATTAAGGTATCCAGCTAATATTTTTCATAAAGGAAAATATTACTTTTTTTCTTTAACAGAAATGAACCACAGATAATATTCTTTTGTTCTTTATTTTTGAATCAAGGACAATTTTGTTTCTCAAATGGAATGTTTTACTAATGTAGTAGATACTAAAACAGTTATTTTAGAAACTTTAAGGGTAAAATTAATTTTTGCTCAAATGAAAATAATTTAAAATAAAAGTAATTTTTGTTCAACCTCATTCTAAAGAGAAAGATGCAAATTAAAACAACTAACTTAACAGAAGAAAATTAAAATGTTTGTTATACTAAATATTAGTGAAGACAAGGACCTCAGACTTTCATGGTAGCAGTGTGATGGATGAAATCTACTTGAAAATGATCTTAGGTTATCCAGTAAAACTGAAGCAGCAATCTCATTCATTGTCCCTAAAGACATTTGTGTCCAAATATACATGGAGACATGGCTCAAAATCCATGGTAATATTTATAATACAAAAACACTGGAATAACTCAAATGTCTATCAACTAAGATTAGAAAAATGAATAATGGAATTCTCATACAATGAAATATTAAATAGCAATAAAAAGTAAGTGAACTGGAGCTGTGCAAATCAATGTGACTGATTTTCAAAAACATGATGTTGAGTGAAAAACCAAGTTACAAAATGTCACATACAGTTTAATTTCATGTACTGAAATTTCAAAAACATGCAACACTAGACAATGTATATTATATATTATTTACACATATTAAGCAAAGGAATGACAAACACAAATTTAAGGATAATTTTCTTTGGGTGTGATGCATGGGTCTATATGAGGAGACATAAACAAGATACTCTAATGCTGCTGGTAATGTTCTATTTCTTACATTGTGTAGTATATCAATAGATATTCTTTCTATTATTTTATCATTTATATTTACATATTTATTTAAATGTAAATATATATAATATAAATATATACATGTATCCATGTGCATATATGTATGTATATAAATATATTCTATAAGTAAAAATATATAGACATCAAAAATTTGAACCAATGTCATTCTAGAATAAATCATATATACTGTGGACTACACTAGAATAGTTAATATATGCTTAAAAGTAATCCATTATAAAAAGCTATTTGAATATGTACAAAAGAAAATAAATAGGAATCCCTTAAAATATAAATGTGGATTGAATATGACTTAAGAGAAAACAGATGTTGACAAGTAATTAAGAGAGGAGAAACTCAGTTTAAATTACTCTGGTAAAACACAGATGAGCATCCCCACACAAAGTGGCAACACAGGAAACAGACATGGGAAAAATCAATACACTGTTAGGTTACGTTTAATAATGACTGGTGTGAGTTGGCTTATATGGCTTCTTATGACAAGAGCCTAGTTGCTAGCGGTGAAGGAAGAGGAGGGAGAGGAGGGGAAAGTGATAAGAGGAAAAGAGGAAAAACATAACTCCCCAAACTCAGAAAGATACAGAAATTCAACCTATGAGAGATAAAATCAGATGTATTTATTGTAAATTTTTCATGTATATATTGTTAAAATTTAATTTACAACCATGCAACACTAACAGGGGTTTGTTCAGGAAATAAAGGGAAAAAATACAAATAAATAAATAATGGGTAAGTGTTTATCTTAGGATAACTATTACATTACCACAGATGAATCTAAAGTCAAAATACTGTCAGATTCACCAGAGTAGATGCTGACCTTCTGTATCAGTAGAGCATGAAATTATTGTCCTGTACATCTTTTTTTCATAATTCTTATTGCTTCCTTAGACAAGATCATACATGAGTATGACTGTAATAAAATGTTCAAGCAGGACATTTATCTTTGCTTTAGGAGCATAAATCAAGAGTACTAAATGACTCTCTCTTAGGAGTCATCTACATTAAACGAGGCACCTCTATTTTATGGCTAATATGCTATCGTAGTCACAGATCATAAACACAACCGCACTTATCAGCAGAGCTATGGTTATCTTCCCAAAACCTTGAAATATAAATGGCATATGCAGGACTAGCCTTTGAACCAAATAATTTAAATGGAGCAAAGGTTTTTAAATATTTAACTTAAAAATTATCCAAAATTTCTAAGTATTTTTAAAATCACATAACCCTTTTATATCTATGTAACATGCATCATTCTGCTGTTCAAATAGGCTTTCTGACCTGGCCATCATTTTGCTCCATGGAAGGAGAAATGTCAAGGTATGGAACACAGATTTTACTCAAAACCCCACGGTCCTTCTGTGAGGCATCCCTAAAGAAGCATGGGGCCAAGGTAAACAACCCGTGTGAGCCTGGGGCAAAGTAATTACATGATACAGACTGCACGGTAGCCATTTTTGTTCAGCCACTTGGGATAATGCTAAAGAAAAACAATTCAAAAGTTAACTTTAATGATGTTTAGAACAGTGAGTTCCAGCACACCAAGCCCTATCGCCAGCAAACCTTGCCACTCCAGGCAGCTATCTCAGGGGCTTCCTCTAAGATCTGTCCTATTCTTCTACAAAATGTATCAGAAACACTGGAGAGATTTCAGAAGATTTATACACTCTACAATTTTAATATTTATGTCTGGAACATCTTCTGAAGGAGTTTATATTTCTGTCATTTCAAGAAGCAGTGGTAAAAATTTCATTATATTTTATTAAACTTCTGGAGGCTAATTTTTTTTCTTTTTAGACAATGCCTTGGGCATGTTATCTTAACATTTTTGAAGTAAGCCACCCACCTCTTTCTTCTTATCAAGCTATCTAAAATATATAAAACATGTGTTGGCTAATATGCAAAATGTTGACATAAAAAATAATCAACCATGAAAACCTGTTTCACTATCTATTCTCTTCCCATCACAGATATAATTAATTACCTGAAAAAAATGGTTTTCTTTCTTAGTTCAACTCTGCTTTTATCTGTATACTATCTAGAAACAGTTGTTTCAGTTGTTCTTGCCCTTAAGAAAAGAAAGCTCTAATATTTTGGAATCAGATTTGGACTAGGAATAAATTTCTAGCCAGCAAATTCTCAAGGTTGATATCTGTTTCTTTACTTCTATTTCCAGGACAAAACATCTACTGCTATTAGTCTCTGGCCTGGTTGGCCAGTCTTAATTCAAACTCTAAAATAATTCTTATCTGATTACTGCTTTGGTTTATTCTTTCTTTTCAAATAATTGATGTTTTAATTTTTTTTAAGGTTTAGAATATATTTTGTCTCTTACATCAGTGTCTTCATTTTTCAATTTAGCACTTTTGATAATCCAAATAATGTGCAATGTATAATTCTATATTTCCCTTCATCTATTTTCAGTCATTTTGATGTATTCTGTAAATACAATCAACTGCAATGATATTAAGTTCACATATATGAAATTTTGACAACTCTGTGTATCTGTATAATCACAGCCACACCAGTGAATATATAGAATATTTTCCACATTCTAAAATGTTACCATGTGTCTCTTCTCATTCAAGACCCCATACAATCTCCTGCCTTGGGAAATTAATGACTAACTTTTTTCCACTATATATTACACTTCTTTATTTTCAGTCTGTTTGGTTGTTTTTGGAAATTCATACAAATGGCATCATACATTATCTACTCTTTTGTATATGGCTTTTTTAGCTCAGAATATTGGTGTTAAAATTCATCCATGTTGTTGCATGAATCAGTATTTCAATTATTTTCATCGGTTAATGGTATGCCAGTGTGTAAATATACTATCACTTATTATCCATTCACCTGTTAATGGACATTAACAGGAACAACCCAAGACTGGGTTGTTCCCAGTCTTGATTTTTATGAAAAATCTGATACAAAAATCTATGTTCAATTATTTGTGTAGGTATATATTTTAAATCAATCATACCTCAAAAAGTGGTTTTGATTAAAAAAAAAACCTGTCTTTTCTCTATATGCAATTAAAACTATACATTCACTTCAAGCCCTGCTTTAAGCTATTCCACAAGTTTTAATATGCCATGTTTTTATTTTCCTTTAGTTAAAAATACCTTCTCTTTCCCCTGTGATTTCTTCTGTTATTCATGAGTTATTTCAAAAAGTGTTGTTTAATTTTCAAATACTCGGGGTTTATATTGTTTTGTATATGGTTTTAGAGACAGTATTTGACTTAGGATGGTTCAGCTTATGATTTTTCAACTTTACAATGGTGCAAAAACGATATGCGTTCAGTAGGAACAGAACTTTGATTTTTGAATTTTGATCTTTTTCCAAGCTAGCAAGCGATATGCAGTCCAATACTTTCTTGTGATATTGGGCAGTGGCAGCAAGCCTCAGCTTCCTAACAGCCACACAATAACAAGGGTAAGCAACTGATACACTTGAAATCATTCTGTACCCATACAACGATTCTGTTTTTCACTTTCAGTACAGTATTCCATAAATTACATGAGATATTCAATACTTTATTATAAAATAGGCTTTGTGTTAGACGATTTTGCCCAACTATAGGCTAATGTAAATGTTCTGAGCATGTTTAAGGTAGGCTAGGCTAAGTAGGTTAGGTGTATCAATTGTATCTTCGACTTGTATTTTTAATTTAAGATGGGTTTATTGGGATGTAACTCTATCATATATCAAGGAAGATCTGTGGTCTTTGAACTCAACAATTTTAAATGTATTGAGATTTTAATTACAGGTCACATTTTCCTGATGCCTTATATATCTATTACTTTTTGATAAAATGAAAGACATTGTAAATATTACAGATTGACTCTTTGGATTTAGTTATCTCCCTTAAAGAGCATGAGGCTTCGTTTTAAATTGCAGTTACTTGTATATCAGTTTGACCACTATAAGGCCTATTTTAAAGCATTTCAATGGAAGGTCTAGATTGGTCTTCACTTCAAGGATATTTCAGTTCTACTACTAAGCTTTGGTTCCTTTGTGGTTTCTAATGTATGTCCAGTTTGATTTCTAAAAGTTCTCCACTCTGCCTGGTTGGAGTTTAAATGTCTCCTTCTTTTGGTCAAAGAATTGTTCACCTTACAACTTCCTTGTAATTCTTTGGCCTTGTTGAGATTTTCACTATAGTTGAGTACTCAGCAGAGAATCATTTAAATAAGGCAAGCCTTAATTAAATATTTGGAGCTCTTTTTATAAATAACTCCCTCCTTTTTCAAACTCTGTCCCACAACTTCTGGTTGTATCAGCTCACCCTTCTCCCCCAACCACAATCTCTGTTCTCTAAACTCAGCAAGGTCTCTAGCTTCTTTAAGGTTTTCCTTCCTTACTCTCTCTTCCAAATATTTTACCCAGGTATTAAGTTAAGCTGGTCATTGGGCTCACAGTCATGTTCTGCCTATTTTCCTAAGTTCTAAAACTATCATTATATGCATTTTGTTAATTTTCTTATTGTTTACAGTGAATATTAAATCTGGCCTTTTTAATTCCATTATTGCAAAAATAAATAAATAAATAAAAGTCTCCTTAGTCAGTTTTTGATATATTGAAACAGGAAAAAATGTTGGTGCATGTGTCTGTTAGTATATAGAATTTGACAAAGGATCATTAGTCACCAAGGCATAACAACAAAGAGTTAATTTTAAAAAGAATAAATTAAAACAAGTTTAGCTAAATGAGAGTCCAATTTAATACAGGTGCAAGGTGGGCATTCTTAATTTACTAGTTTCCTGAGATCATCCTTATAGTGAATGTTAGGCTTCACATTAATCAGAAAATGAATCTTAAGTGAGACTGTTTCATAAACCTTTTCAATAAGAAAATTAAAAAGAAATACACAGAACTTTAAAATCACATTTTAATATATTTGCAAGGATATCATAATTTTAGTGGTACTTTCATGGGATTAAAAAAGAAAATTTATCAAGAAATATGCCTAGCATTTATTCATACAGACATGGAACATTAGATGTGATGATAAATTATAGATATGATTGAATGTGGAGCTGAATGATTAAACTTGCAACCAAAGAGCAAGCAGTCAATAAATACTGTTTGACTGATTTATAGGCAAGGTTGTAATCTTAAATGAATCTGAAAGTTAAGAAAAAAAGCACACGATAAAAGTAAAAAAAAAAAAAAAGTGCTAATAACATGTTACTATAAATCTCTTCACCTCAAGGTAGCACCCTTTATTTCTTGAAACAGGTAAACCAAAATACAGGTTCATTTATCTCTGTGACCAATAAACTCATTTTTCTAATTTGCCAGTTAGGGAATATTGGAGAAATAGACCATATCTGAAGTCTTGTCTATTTTCTATAGTTTTGTGATAATAAATCCTATGTAAAATACTGAAGAGTTTAACTAGAGTATGAGCTATAGGATGTGGATATTTGTAATTTACAAGTCCTTTGACTTCAGAGCTAACCTGAAGAGAATTCAAAGATGTAATGATCATTTTTGCTAGCTTTTATATACTTCCCTTTTATGTGCATCTCTCTGGCACTAAAATGTGCATGTCATCAGTATTTTCCTTTTGTAACCAAGTATAATACTCCTACCTAAATGTTTCCCTCTTGTCTTCCAAAGAAGTAACTGATGTTTTCCATTCTCTTAAGGTCTTTTTTTAAAAAAAAACAAACAAACATGGGATCAACTACTTAATCTAGAATTGTTGCTATTATATCAAAGACCTATTACCTCTAACTCTCCTACTGTCTTCCGCAATGGGAAATATCCCTATTTAATAGTGGCCTTTATTGCAATGTCCTCATTTTGTTTTTAACTTGCAGAAGTTAAGATTTAACCCAGAGTTAAGAAGTTTATGCTACTAAGCAGAGCAGATTTTGTCACGACAGCTCAGCAAAAATGTGTTTGGAGAAACAAAATCTTGTGGAATTCTAGAATCACTGTACTGGCCTTGTTACAGAGGGCACATTTTTTAATGCTGTTCTCATCTTGTTAAGCTGGGTAAAGTAACTCATCTCCTGCCCTATAAAGAGCCCAGTTTAGAGAATTCCTTAACTTTTCTTTTGCTAACGTTCAACAAATTTAAACAGGAGCCTCCAACCTATGGCATGAATTGTACATTACTAACAGCATGTTCAAATTATGCTCATAGAAGTTTGGCGTGATGTCTATGAAAGATTTCAAGGTATTGCAACAAAGCATATTTTCCTCCCTAGTCAGAGAAGTCATTTTTCTAGATAGAGCTATTTATTTCATAGTAAAAATACTAAAAGACTTAAAATTAGCAGAAACTAAACTTATTTTCAGAAACTGTACCACTTATCTGGAATGTAGAATTTTTCAAGGAAGAAAATTGCATTTTAAGGATTTCTTGAGTTATAGGTCTTAGCTTTTATAATTTTAGGGAACTTTCACTCAAAGGTATGGTAAATTTTATTATGTCTTGACTCATGAAACACAGGCAAATATATGATTTCTTAACAGGACTTGTCTTACAATAAGAAGAGATAAATGAGTTGACCTAGTGGATGTACCCAAATGCCTCAGAGAATTAAATGCCCAGCTGAGAACAATTCCAATCAATGGCAATATCTTGGGTGCAGTCAGATCTCACAATCTTGGGTTATTGTTCAGCCACAAACTTCTGATTGTCAATTAAGCACAGGAGAGGAACTTCAATTTTCAACCAAGATCTGGAAAAATCTCAAAGCCTGGTCATTTCTATCTTTTTTTTAAAAAAGCCTTAATTTATCTCATAATTATAACATAAGTTCAAAATAGTGGGAAAAGAGAAAAAGAGTTTTATATAAAACTCTTAATAAATCCCAATGTCAGAAAAATTCAAGCATTGTATGTTTATCTGTTGGCATTAATCTATACAGTTCCTCAAACATATAAACTGAAGTTTCCTCAGTGACTCTTCAAACACACTTGAAAATATAATGCTGCCAACATTTGTCCTAGGTTCTTTCCGTCCCTTTTTTTTCTAAATAAGAAGTTTTTAATTCAATAACTTTATTATACTGTATTTTATTTTTACTGTATCTTCTTTCTTTCTGTCTTTTTTCCTTCTTTCCCTCCTTCCTTCCCTCCTCCCTCCCTCCCTCCCTTCTTTCCTTCTTGCCTTCTTTCCTTCTTTGCTTCTTTCTTTCTTTCTTCCTTCCTTCCTACCCTCCTTTCCTTCTTTCTTTCCTCATACTTCTACTAATTCCCTCTACTTTTTCTCCCTTTTATCCTGAGCCTGTGGATGAAAAGCTTTTGGTGCTCCAGCCAGGAGGCAGGGCTCTGCCTCTGAGGTAGGAGAGCCAACTTCAGGACACTGATCAACAAGAGACCTCCCAGCTCCACATAATATCAAACAGCGAAAATCTCCCAGAGACCTCCATCTTAACACCAGCACCCAGCTTCACTCAACGACCAGCAAGCCACAGTGCTGGAAAACCTATGCCAAACAACTAGCAAAACAGGAACACAACCCCACCCATTAGCAGAGAGGCTGCCTAAAATCATAATAAGGCCACAGACACCCCCAAACACACCACCAGACGTGAACCTGACCACTAGAGAGACAAGATCCAGCCTCATCCACCACAACACAGGCACTAGCCCCCTCCACCAGGAAGCCTACACAACCCACTGAACCAACCTTAGCCACTAGAGACAGACATCAAAAACAGGAGGAACCACAAACCTGCAGCCTGCAAAAAGGAGACCCCAAACACAGTAAGATAAGCAAAATGAGAAGACAGAAAAACACACAGCAGATAAAGGAGCAAGATAAAAATGCACCAGACCTAACAAATGAAGAGGAAATAGGGAGTCTACCTGAAAGAGAATTCAGAATAATGATAGTAAGGTTGATCCGAAATCTTGGAGATAGAATGGACAATAGATTGGACAAAATGCAAGAATCAGTTAACAAGGACCTAGAAGAACTAAAGATGAAACAAGCAACGATGAACAACACAATAAATGAAATTAAAAGTACTCTAGATGGGATCAATAGCAGAATAACTGAGGCAGAAGAACGGATAAGTGACCTGGAAGATAAAATAGTGGAAATAACTACTGCAGAGCAGAATAAAGAAAAAAGAATGAAAAGAACTGAGGACAGTCTCAGAGACCTCTGGGACAACATTAAACGCACCAACATTCGAATTATAGGGGTTCCAGAAGAAGAAGAGAAAAAGAAAGGGACTGAGAAAATATTTGAAGAGATTATAGTTGAAAACTTCCCTAATATGGGAAAGGAAATAGTTAATCAAGTCCAGGAAGCACAGAGAGTCCCATACAAGATAAATACAAGGAGAAATACTCCAAGACACATATTAATCAAACTGTCAAAAATTAAATACAAAGAAAGCATATTAAAAGCAGCAAGGGAAAAACAACAAATAACACATAAGGGAATCCCCATAAGGTTAACAGCTGATCTCTCAGCAGAAACCCTACAAGCCAGAAGGGAGTGGCAGGACATACTGAAAGTGATGAAGGAGAAAAACCTGCAGCCAAGACTACTCTACCCAGCAAGGATCTCATTCAGATTTGATGGAGAAATTAAAACCTTTACAGACAAGCAAAAGCTGAGAGAGTTCAGCACCACCAAACCAGCTTTACAACAAATGCTAAAGGATCTTCTCTAGGCAAGAAACACAAGAGAAGGAAAAGACCTATAATAACGAACCCAAAACAATTTAGAAAATGGGAATAGGAACATACATATCAATAATTACCTTAAATGTAAATGGACTAAATGCTCCCACCAAAAGACACAGATTAGCTGAATGGATACAAAAACAAGACCCTTATATATGCTGTCTACAAGAGACCCACTTCAGACCTAGAGACACATACAGACTGAAAGTAAGGGGATGGAAAAAGATATTCCATGCAAATGGAAGCCAAAAGAAAGCTGGAGTAGCAATTCTCATATCAGACAAAATAGACTTTAAAATAAGGACTATTAAAAGAGACAAAGAAGGACACTACATAATGATCAAAGGATCGATCCAAGAAGAAGATATAACAATTGTAAATATTTATGCACCCAACATAGGAGCACCTCAGTACATAAGGCAAATACTAACAGCCATAAAAGGGGAAATCGACAGTAACACATTCATAGTAGGGGACTTAAACACCCCACTTTCACCCATGGACAGATCATCCAAAATGAAAATAAATAAGGAAACACAAGCTTTAAATGATACATTAAACAAGATGGACTTAATTGATATTTATAGGACACTCCATCCAAAAACAACAGAATACACATTTTTCTCAAGTGCTCATGGAACATTCTCCAGGATAGATCATATCTTAGGTCACAAATCAAGCCTTGGTAAATTTAAGAAAATTGAAATAGTATCAAGTATCTTTTCTGACCACAACGCCATGAGACTAGATATCAATTACAGGAAAAGATCTGTAAAAAATACAAACACATGGAGGCTAAACAATACACTACTTAATAATGAAGAGATCACTGAAGAAATCAAAGAGGAAATCAAAAAATACCTAGAAACAAATGACAATGGAGACACAACGACCCAAAACCTGTGGGATGCAGCAAAAGCAGTTCTAAGGGGGAAGTTTATAGCAATACAAGCCCACCTTAAGAAGCAGGAAACATCTCGAATAAACAACCTAACCTTGCACCTCAAGCAATTAGAGAAAGAAGAACAAAAAAACCCCAAAGCTAGCAGAAGGAAAGAAATCATAAAAATCAGATCAGAAATAAATGAAAAAGAAATGAAGGAAACAATAGCAAAGATCAATAAAACTAAAAGCTGGTTCTTTGAGAAGATAAACAAAATAGATAAACCACTAGCCAGACTCATCAAGAAAAAAAGGGAGAAGACTCAAATCAATAGAATTAGAAATGAAAAAGGAGAGGTAACAACTGACACTGCAGAGATAAAAGAGATCATGAGAGATTACTACAAGCAACTCTATGCCAATAAAATGGACAATCTGGAAGAAATGGACAAATTCTTAGAAATGCACAACCTGCCAAGACTGAATCAGGAAGAAATAGAAAATATGAACAGACCAATCACAAGCACTGAAATTGAAACTGTGATTAAAAATCTTCCAACAAAAAAAAGCCCAGGACCAGATGGCTTCACAGGCGAATTCTATCAAACATTTAGAGAAGAGCTAACACCTATCCTTCTCAAACTCTTCCAAAATATAGCAGAGGGAGGACCACTCCCTAACTCCTTCTACGAGGCCACCATCACCTTGATACCAAAACCAGACAAGGATGTCACAAAGAAAGAAAACTACAGGCCAATATCACTGATGAACATAGATGCAAAAATCCTCAACAAAATACTAGCAAACAGAATCCAACAGCACATTAAAAGGATCATACACCATGATCAAGTGGGGTTTATTCCAGGAATGCAAGGATTCTTCAATATACGCAAATCTATCAATGTGATAAACCATATTAACAAATTGAAGGAGAAAAACCATATGATCATCTCAATAGATGCAGAGAAAGCTTTTGACAAAATTCAACACCCATTTATGATAAAAACCCTGCAGAAAGTAGGCATAGAGGGAACTTTCCTCAACATAATAAAGGCCATATATGACAAGCCCACAGCAAACATCATCCTCAATGGTGAAAAACTGAAAGCATTTCCACTAAGATCAGGAACAAGACAAGGTTGCCCACTCTCACCACTATTATTCAACATTGTTTTGGAAGTTTTAGCCACAGCAATCAGAGAAGAAAAGGAAATAAAAGGAATCCAAATTGGAAAAGAAGAAGTAAAGCTGTCACTGTTTGCAGATGACATGATCCTATACATAGAGAACCCTAAAGATGCTACCAGAAAACTACTAGAGCTAATCAATGAATTTGGTAAAGTGGCAGGATACAAAATTAATGCACAGAAATCTCTGGCATTCCTATATACTAATGATGAAAAATCTGAAAGTGAAATCAAGAAAACACTCCCATTTACCATTGCAACAAAAAGAATAAAATATCTAGGAATAAACCTACCTAAGGAGACAAAAGACCTGTATGCAGAAAATTATAAGACACTGATGAAAGAAATTAAAGATGATATAAATAGATGGAGAGATATACCATGTTCTTGGATTGGAAGAATCAACATTGTGAAAATGACTCTACTACCCAAAGCAATCTACAGATTCAATGCAATCCCTATCAAACTACCACTGGCATTTTTCACAGAACTAGAACAAAAACTTTCACAATTTGTATGGAAACACAAAAGACCCCGAATAGCCAAAGCAATCTTGAGAATGAAAGAAGGAACTGGAGGAATCAGGCTCCCTGACTTCAGACTATACTACAAAGCTACAGTCATCAAGACGGTATGGTACTGGCACAAAAACAGAAAGATAGATCAATGGAACAGGATAGAAAGCCCAGAGATAAACCCATGCACATATGGACACCTTATCTTTGATAAAGGTGGCAGTAATGTACAATGGAGAAAGGACAGCCTCTTCAATAAGTGGTGCTGGGAAAACTGGACAGGTACATGTAAAAGTATGAGATTAGATCACTCCCTAACACCATACACAAAAATAAGCTCAAAATGGATTAAAGACCTAAATGTAAGGCCAGAAACTATCAAACTCTTAGAGGAAAACATAGGCAGAACACTCTATGACATAAATCAAAGCAAGATCCTTTCTGACCCACCTCCTAGAGTAATGGAAATAAAAACAAAAATAAACAAATGGGACCTAATGAAACTTCAAAGCTTTTGCACAGCAAAGGAAACCGTAAACAAGACCAAAAGACAACCCTCAGAATGGGAGAAAATATTTGCAAATGAAGCAACCGACAAAGGATTAATCTCCAAAATTTACAAGCAGCTCATGCAGCTCAATAACAAGAAAACAAACAACCCAATCCAAAAATGGGCAGAAGACCTAAATAGACATTTCTCCAAAGAAGATATACAGACTGCCAACAAACACATGAAAGAATGCTCAACATCATTAATCATTAGAGAAATGCAAATCAAAACTACAATGAGATATCATCTCACACCAGTCAGAATGGCCATCATCAAAAAATCTAGAAACAATAAATGCTGGAGAGGGTGTGGAGAAAAGGGAACACTCTTGCACTGCTGGTGGGAATGTGAATTGGTTCAGCCACTATGGAGAACAGTATGGAGGTTCCTTAAAAAACTACAAATAGAACTACCATATGACCCAGCAATCCCACTACTGGGCATATACCCTGAGAAAACCAAAATTCACAAAGAGTCATGTACCAAAATGTTCATTGCAGCTCTATTTACAATAGCCCGGAGATGGAAACAACCTAAGTGCCCGTCATCGGATGAATGGATAAAGAAGATGTGGCACATATATACAATGGAATATTACTCAGCCATAAAAAGAAACGAAATTGAGCTATTTGTAATGAGGTGGATAGACCTAGAGTCTGTCATACAGAGTGAAGTAAGTCAGAAAGAAAAAGACAAATACCGTATGCTAACACATATATATGGAATTTAAGAAAAAAATGTCATGAAGAACCTAGGGGTAAAGCAGGAATAAAGACGCAGACCTCTTAGAGAACGGACTTGAGGTTATGGGGAGGGGGAAGGGTGAGCTGTGACAGGGCGAGAGAGAGTCATGGGCATATACACACTAACAAACGCAGTAAGGTAGATAGCTAGTGGGAAGCAGCCGCATGGCACAGGGATATTGGCTCGGTGCTTTGTGACAGCCTGGAGGGGTGGGATGGGGAGGGTGGGAGGGAGGGAGACGCAACAGGGAAGACATATGGGAACATAGGTTTATGTATGACTGATTCACTTTGTTATAAAGCAGAAACTAACACACCATTGTAAAGCAATTATACCCCAATAAAGATGTTAAAAAAAAAAAAAATATAATGCTGAAGAAAGATTAAAAATAATAAATAACACTGATATCAGGTACTTATAGTACTCTTCATTCTTATAAGGCATATTTTAACAGGTAAGGATTTTTTGTGCCATACAATACAATATCAAGTTAGGGCCCTTCTTTATTTTTATGGATCTTCAAATGTAACGTGATAAAATAACACCAGTGTGCTCCTGAGATGATATTGTCATGATAGGAAGATCTTTATTTAGATGACAATATCTATCTTTGATCTTGGCATAGGTACTTAGAAATTTCTATGGCAAATCACTTATTGCTAAACTTATAAAAGACAGTGTTTTAAGGTTTCTCTTTATAACAAATAGTAATTTATTTTATAACATTCTGAGTATGTTTATACAAGAAAAGTATGAAGTAAATCTTTGAATTTTGTATCACTCTAACTTTTAGACTAACAGTATTTGAGTGTGGGCTAGTCACTAATCTTTGTTGGATCTTGGTTTTCTCATAGGTAATGAAGGAATGTTAAACTACAGGATTTCCTAAGATTATTTTTGTTCATAAAATCCATGAAACAAGATTCCTTTCCAGAAATACCTTAAATTCTACTTAATTAAATATGGATACAGTGTTTTTAACTCCCCATATTTTCAAAAGTCTCATTGCTGCCAGAGAATTTTATACATGAGAATGTATTCAAACTTCTTGTAAATGAATAATATAATCAGGAAACATCCTTTGTGGATTTCTTTAGAAAAAAACTTTAGTCATTCCTTCCTTCTAAATCTACAGGTACATGTGATATATTTCAGATGTATATCCTGGAAAATATGATGGTATATTTAAGATCAAAATTGATTCTGGGCCACAAATTAGTTTTCAGCTAATATCTTCCTGAAAGCAATTCCTCGTAGTTCTTCTAGTGTTACCAAGATAGTATAATATCTATTTTTCCTTGTACATAGTAAGAAGTTCACAGAATTAAAAATCATAAAGATACAAAGAAATAATACCTTTCACTTCATTCTCCAACCTCAGGCTTACCAAATAGAAAAATGCCTGTCTTGTTTTCTGGTTGATATAGACTTCTCTGATTGAGAAGTTAGCTATTTGGGAAAGGATGCAACATCTTTCTATCTTCTCTTGTACTATAGATAGCTATACTTACACTATAGATTATAGTATAGATTAATGATTGCTTTATCAAGTTTACTTCCATTTTCACAATTTCTAGTGCAATTTCTCTAGAATTCAGACAATGGTTCATATTTCAGTACTCTAGTAAGCCTTTATTCTCCTAGAAATTAGAAAGCGATGTTTCTTGACATGACATTTTAGACATGTCAAATCAACCATATTTGAATTTCATGTTGCAATTCATCAAATGTGACAAATAGATTTGAAGACTATTTAGTCAAGGCACTTAAGAGTCTAGTTTTACCTTATCATGAAAAAAGTTATGAATACCTAGTAAGATAAATAGAGGTAAAAATTATTGACACTTTAATGACATTAAGGATATCTTTGTCAACTTTGTTCTTAGTTTTATTCTATAGAGTCAGTTATTCATTCGTTCAGCATGTTAAGGATATGATCAACATGCCAACTAGAAATGGATATTGTTTCTGCATAGTAAGTAATTTTTCCCTCACTAGAGGTAACAATTCCAAATGTAGGTTAGTTACTAATCTGCTAGCAGATGCTCAAATGACAATAATTTATTGCAACTCTGAAAAATAAACTATTTTGCCAGTAGGTCAGATTATTTGAGATGCCTTTGATCACTATCTCTAATTGCCCCCTTCAGCAAAATATCCCATTGCCATTGGTATTTGGATTGGAACTGTCTATTATCTCATAATCAATTTGAGTAGAGTGAATATTCTCTGCATTTATAGATGTTGGAGCTATTTATCTACCTTCCCACAATTCTATTTTTGTACATTCTATAAGTATTCCTGTGTTGAAATTCGCACCCTTCTTTAACTTGTTTGTTGAGTACTGATTAAGGAGGAAATAAGAGGAAATGAATCTAAGCCTCTTCCCAAATTTGAACACATTCAATAAAGCCAATGCTTGCCTGCTTTACACAAATCCGATGGGTCTTATTTGGGGAAAATGTTATGTGAAGGCTGAATCCTCCATATAGCTTATTTGCTAGTGAACATGTTTTACCATATTAATACTCGTGTAGTTAATAGAAAATTGTCACAAATTCTAAAAAGTTTTCTTATGTTTATTATTTTAAATTTTTAGATTTCTGGCAACTATGTATATACCTCTGTGAAGATTTTAAGGCAAATTAGGAGATGGTTTATTAGATAACTATCATGTCATTTACTTTGTGCATTTTATTGGAAGATTTTCAATATCTACTTAATGTGTGGATTGAACTTTGCTAATCAGAATCACTGAACATAGAAATGACAGGATATTTTTAAATAGCCAGTCTGTCAATTCAGAATAAATAATATCTGTTAAAAGTCTTTGGTATAAATTTTTTGAAAGAATTGTTTCCAAAACCTTGCTTTGTACAGGAAAACCTTAGTATATTAGGGATAGAGAAAAACAGTGCTTTCTCTTGATAAATATTTAGAAATAATTTTGGCTCTAAAAATATAGTCATATTTTGTTTATGCTATAAATAACAATGCAATATTGTACCTATATAGTACTTTCATCCAGGGGATGCCAAAGCAAATTTGGGCTTGTATGCATAATTTTGAAACATGAAGGTGAAGAGCTGCCCATCCTCCTTTCATTTGCATTTATATTGAGAACCCAACAGAGTTCGGTTAACATAAGTGTTCAACACCAATTGCAAGTTTGTTGGTTTCCATAGAGTCGCATGAATGCACATCATGTTGTCTTGGAAACTAAAGTATCTATATACGCAGTTGTCCTCTGTTTAGACTGTGAGAGCAGCTATGAAAACTTTCTTAGATTATAAGCTATGCAAACTGTAAGTTCATATTCATGTTACCATGGTAACAAGGACAGGTGTCCATTATATAAGATGAAAATTATAAAAAAATTTGATTATTTGAAACCAGACTCATATTTAACTGTAAATGTTTCCTTTTTCTTTGTTTCTATTCATTCTAGAATGATGATATAAGTATAAATAACTATGACCACAGAGTACATATTCCATATATTTCAGTTATTCTCAAAGCACTTTATACAATTCTAAAATATTTGGTTAGGGCACCTGCCAGATGCTGGTGAGGGATGTTGATGCCCAAGGAGATGGGAGGAACCCCCAAGTGAACCGGTAGGACATGGGGGGACTGAAGGGGGAGGAGAAGTGGAGGACAGACAGGACCAGAGCCCTTGAGGGGTGGCTGGGAGCAGGGAGGAGGGTCCCATGCCTGGAGGGACCCTCGGGGACTTGGATCAGGGAAGAGTGCACCAAGCATATCCTCTGGCCAATCGGCCTGGGAAGCATGCCTGGCTAGCCTGCCCAGCTCTCAGGCTGGTTCCTACACCCTCAGAGGCCTCCCTTGGGCCGTGTGGATCCTGGGGCATAGGAGGGAGGCCGGGGGAGAACAGGAGAGGCAGGCAGGAGGGGCTTAATCTCCAAAATATACAAACAACTCATGAAGCTCAACATCAGAAAGACAAACAACCCAATTAAGAACTGGGTGGAAGACCTAAATAGACATTTCACCAAAGAAGACATACAGATGGCCAAGAGGCACATGAAAAGATGCTCAATATCACTAATTATTAGAGAAATGCAAATGAAAAGTACAATGAGTCAGAATGGACATTATCAAAAAATCTAGAAACAGTAAATGCTGGAGGGGGTGTGGTGAAAAGGGAACCCTCCTGCACTGTTGGTGGGAATGTAAATTGATACAACCATTATGGGGAGCAGTATGGAGGTTCCTTAAAAAAATAAAAATAGAACTACCATATGACCCAGCAATCCCACTACTGGGCATATACCCTGAGAATACCATAATTCAAAAAGAGACACATGACACAATGTTCATTGCAGCACTATTTATAATAGCCAGGACATGGAAGCAACCTAAATGTTCAAAAGATGAATAGATAAGAAGATGTGGCACATATATACAATGGAATATTACTCATCCATAAAAGCAAACGAAATTGAGTTATTTGTAGTGAGGTGAATGGTCTTAGAGTCTGTCATACAGAGTGAAGTAAGTCAGAAAGAGAAAAACAAATACTGTATGTTAACGAATATACATGGAATCTAAAAAAATGGTACTGATGAGCCTAGTGGCAGGGCAGGAATAAAGACGTAGACATAGAGAACGGACTTGAAGACACGGGGGCAGGGAGGGGGACACAGGTGAAGTGAGAGAAGCATCGGCATATATACACTACTAAATGTAAAATAGATAGCTAGTGGGAAGAAGCAGCAGAGCACAGGGAGATCAGCTCCGTGCTTTGCGATGACCTAGAGGGGTAGCATAAAGAGGGTGGGAGGGAGGCTTAAGAGGGAGGGGATATAGGGATATATGTATGCATATGGCTGATTCACTTTGCTGTACAAGAGAAACTAACACAGCATTGTGAAGCAATTATACTCCAATAAAGATGTATAAAAAATAATAATAATAAATAAAATAAATAAATAAAATATTTGGTGATTTAATAAATAAATTACCTGTATATTTATTAACATTTACTTAATCATGTTTCTTGCTTAATTGAATTATTGGCTTAATAATTATTATTATCATAATATTAAGATTTATTAAAATAAAATGGCAAAAAATATAGATTTTATTAACTAATAATACTACTTTTATTTGAACCACAACTGATATAAACTTAGTGGTCTTTTTATCTATATATTTCTTTGACCTCCCTCCCTGCATTTATTATAGTTAAATCCAAATTATTATTGGTGTTTTTGTTAAGATAAATTAGTTTTCTTGTTATAGAAACAAGGGTATTAAAATAAATAAATTGTTAAAAACTGAAAAATTTAGATCTGTAGGTCCTTTAGATATATTTAACTGTTTATGTCTCTTTTTTTTATAGCAACTGAATTTGAAAAATCGTGCTTGCTGCCTATAAATTTTTAAATATAAGAAAGTTAATCAGTAGAAAATTCCAAGCCATATATTTTTAGAAAAATGAGTAATCTTATTATGCTCCTTCTGTATTGATTCTTTCCCTTACTATAAGAAGATGCACATATTTCTTAAATGAGTATGTCATTTCTTTTAAATATCTGTATAAATATCTTGCATTATATATATCATTATTTATGTAGCTAATTCCCTATAGATGGAAAATTAGGTTGTTTCCAATTATCCTATTACTAATTATATAGGAGTATTTTTATGTATGCATATATATATGTTGGTTTACATCTATATATTTTTCTGTAGATGGATCACAAGAAAGACTTTGTTTTTTATATAAAACTTAATAGTTAGAGACAATATTGTAAATTATCTTTGACAATATTCACTAATAATAATTATGTGAATAGGGTGTATTTTTCCTATTTTGCAAAAATGCAGTATGCTTATATAAAATTTTATCATATATGTACTCATGCATACAGATGTAGGATACATTTAAAAAATTAAGCATCTTGCATATGTCTTACACATACAAATATAGTGTTATTTAAGGTGTATATATATCTATCCTGAAAAAACTTTTATTCATTTTTTAATTGTTCAATTCAAGGAGCTTAAACTTGGAATTAACAATAAAAAAATTCAACAACAAATGAGACAAATACCTTAGGCTTTATGAAAAGCAACATAAAACAATCAACCATGATGAAATCCATGAGTGCAAGAAACAAACGTTAAGCAGAGTCTGAATGCTGGATCAGCACCATCATTAGTAGAGAGAGGGTTGAGATCCATTTCAGATTATAGAGTGCAGTGGGGAGGAGCCAGTGTTATTCATGAAACACAAATTAGAGCTTAAGCAGCCTTTGGTGATAGAGGGATAATTGCAGGAGATATTAAAGAAGTGTTTTCTATTGTACTTCACATTACTTAATATTCAAGTATGGCTCAAATAAATAAATCTCAGTTATCTTGCAATGTATGTGAGTAATCTCAAAATTCCATGTCAAGCAGTGATTCCATGGTTTTGGCATTGAGATGAATTCAGGTTCCCCCATGGAGCTTTCCTTTTTTGTGGTGCTTTTCCTCTTCTTTCAGTGCTCAGGTTCATTGAAAGCAATTTTTCGCATGATTCATGTTACTCTATAAGATTAGGTGATGTCAACTTGCAAAGTTGTGAAAAACTTGTTCTTTCATTCTCTGACCACTATCCTCTGTCCGGTACCAGGATGTCTGTGAGCATTGGATTTTCTATCACTATCTTGGGAATATATCACATATCTTATTTAATTTATTTGTTATATTTCATTTTGGTTATTTGGTTATTTGGTTATTCACTTGGTTATTTCCCATTTGCGTTGCATGTTTGAATCATATTTTCCATTGCTGGTTATGTGGAAATTCAATTTATTTTTTGCATGCTGACCTTTGTCACTTGCCATGTTCACTTATGAGTTCTAGTAGCTTTTAAAGTATTTTCTATGTATGAAGTCATCTCATCTGTAATTAGTCATTTTCACTTCTTCTAAACCATATGTCTTACATTTATTTTTTGTTATTGTTTTATTACATTAACTAGCTCTTCCAGCACAATGCTGAATAAAAGTGGTAAGAACAAACATTCTTGATTAGTTTTCCAACCTAGGGATAAATCTGTTCATTCTTTCACCATTATCATGCTAGATTTAGGTTTTATGTTAATTATTTTTATTAAGTTGAAGAAATTCTCTAATTCCGAGTACACTTTAAATATTTATCAAAAATGGGTATTGAATTTTGTTACATGTTTTTCTTCATCTAACTAGATGATCATGTGTTTTATTCCATTTTAATCTGATAATACAAGTTAAATTAATTAGTTTTTCTAATATGAAAATCAAATGTATTACTGGAATAATTTCTATCTGGTTCTGATGTCTTATCAGTTTATGCATGTTACTGGATTTGATTTACCAAAATTGTGTCAGATCCTTGCATTTAAGTTCATGAGGAATATTGATCTTTAGGGTTTTTGTTTTGTTTTGTTTCTTGTTTGGGGGGTTATTTTTTGGGGGTAATTTTCTTGTAACAGTCTTTGCTGCCAATTATATTAGGTAAATGCTGGCCTCAAAAAATGATGTATGAAGTGATTTTCCTTCTATTTAGTGGAAGATTTTATGCACACTTGGTTATTTCCTCTTTAAATGTTTTGTAGAATGATTTTTTTGAAGCCATTTGATTCCAAGATTTCTTGTAGAAGGTTTATTAGCTATGACTTCCATTTTTACTAAGAGATAAAGTTTATTCAGATTACTTAATTCTTCATGAATGAGCTTTTGATATTTATGTTTTTAGGAATTCATTTTAATTATCTTTATTATCCTTTTTATATCACTAGGATCTATAATGACATCCATTATTTAATATTTGATTAAACTCATTTGATATCTTATTAATTTATTACATCTCCTGGATGTATAATAGGCATTTCACATATAATATGACCCAATAGAGTTTTTTAATTTTTAAAAATTTTTTAATTAATTTTTATTAGAGTATAGTTGCTTTATACTGTTGTGTTTGTTTCTGCTATACAGCAAAATGAATCAGCCACACGTGTACATATATCCTCTCTTTTTTGGATTTCCTTCCCATTTAGGTCACCAAAGAGCACTCAGTAGAGTTCCCTGTGCTATACAGTAGGTTCTCATTAGTTATCTATTTTATACATAGTAACAACAGTGTATATATGTCAATCCCAGTCTCCCAATTCATGCCACCCCTCCTTCCCCACTTGGTGTCCATATGTTTGTTCTCTATGTCTGTGTCTCTATTTCTGCTTTGCAAATAAGTTCATCTGTATCATTTTTCTAGATTCCACATATAAGTGATATTATATGATATTTGTTTTTCTCTTTTTGACCTACTTCACTCTGTATGACAGTCTCTAGATCCATCCATGTCTCTGCAAATGGCACAATTTCGTTCCATCTTATGGTTGAGTAATATTCCATTGTATATATCCCCTCAAAAAGAAGATGGCTAAATATGTTGACTTTTATATGTTTGGACCAATGTTGCTTTAAAGAAAATCTTTCCAACATGCAGGCACAAGCTTTGAGTGCCCCTATAACAGCAATACCAAAGATGTTAGCTAATAGATATTTTAGTGGATAATCTGTCAACTGGTCCAGTATAAGTTACAGCCTTTCCATTTTTCTCATTTTAGGTATCTTGGACTGAGAAGTGGGGCCTTTACTATATTTTTCCTGATAAATACACATACTGGCCACTCCTTATCATCTCTTTCTTTGAAAGGTGAAATATGTTAAGCATTAACACATTGATGATAAGGAGGGGACCACATCTTCTTTATCCATTCCTCTGTTGATGGACATTTAGGGCACTTCCATGTCCTGGCTATTGTAAATAGTGCTGCAGTGAACATTGGGGTGCATGTGTCTTTTTGAATTATGGTTTTCTTCATGTATATGCCCAGGAGTTGGACTGCTGGGTCATACGGTAGTTCTATTTTTAGCTTTTTAAGGAAACTCCGTACTGTTCTTTATAGTGGCTGTATCAATTTATATTCCCACCAACAGTGTAGGAGGGTTCCCTTTTTTCCACACTCTCTCCAGCATTTATTGTTTGTAGAATTTTTGATGATAGCCATTCTGGCCAGTGTGAGTTGATATCTCAATGTAGTTTTGATTTACATTTCTCTAATAATCAGTGAGGTGGAACATCTTTTCATGTGTTTGTTGGTCATTGGTATGTCTTCTTTGCAGAAATATCTATTTAGGTCTTCTGTCCATTTTTTGATTGGGTTGTTTGTTTTTTGATATTGAGCTTCATGAGCTGTCTGTGTATTTTGGAGATTAATCCCTTGTCAGTTGCTTCATTTGCAAATATTTTCTCCCATTCTGAGGGTTGTCTTTTCATCTCGTTTATGGTTTCCTTTGTTGTGCAAAAGCTTTTAAGTTTCATTAGGCCCCATTTGCTTATTTCTGTTTTTATTTCCATTACTCTAGGAGGTGAGTCAAAAAAGATCTTGCTGCAATTTATGTCAAAGAGTGTTCTGCCTATGTTTTCCTCTAAGAGTTTTATAGTGTCTGGTCTTACATTTAGGTGTTTTATCCATTTTGAGTTTATTTTTGTGTATTGTGTTAGAGAATGTTCTAATTTCATTCTTTTACAAGTAGCTGTCCAGTTTTCCCAGCATCATTTATTGAAGAGACTGTCTTTTCTCCACTGTATATTCTTGCCTCCTTTGTCATAGATTAGGTGACCATAGGTGTGTGGATATATATCTGGGCTTTCTATCCTATTCCATTGATCTATATTTCTGTTTTTGTGCCAGTGCCATACTGTCTTGATTACTATAGCTTTGTAGTATAATCTGAAGTCAGGGAGCCTGATTCTTCCACTCCATTTTCCTTTCTCAAGATTGCTTTGGCTATTTGGGGTCTTTTGTGTATCCATACAAATTGTAAGATATTTTTGTTCTAATTCTGTGAACGCCATTCCAAATATGGTTCTTAATACACAATGCTTTCAAAAACTATTTCATCTGTTGAATATTTGTAACATTATTTAACTAGTTTCTTGAACTTGTTTGATGTGCCATCCTTTACTTTTCCCTTTCTCATTATTATTCCTATCCAATTATTTAATGTATGTTACTATTTTTCAATCAGTAAATGCTTCTAACATCTTTTCTCCAACACTATTGTCACCACATAAATCTTTCATTCTGGCTGGAGAAATAGTCAGAGAGTCCTGTCTTTTTAATTTTTTTTTCAATAGTTTCCTCCTGGCTTCATTGACTGTACACCATGCACACACAGATCAGTGTTCAGCCAATATTCAATCAAGCATTCCATTCCATTGGACTCACCTGCAGATGTCTGGTGTGATCTCTCTTTCTCTCTCTCTCTCCCTCCTCAGTTTCCTCTTCTGTGGTTCTATGCTCGCTAATTGTAGCCACTTCAATCTCTTGTACTCTTATCTCTATCCTCCCAATTCAGGGGATTCCTAGCTGAGTTTGAGTTCTCCCTCTCTGTGCTACAGACTATTTCTGAGCAGTTAGCTGAGCAATTATAGAGCTACCTTATTTGGTTCTGTCTTCTCAGAGATTGTAATTCTGTGCTTCCTTGGTCCAATACCCAAGAAGAGTGATTTTATATATTTTGTCTAATTTTCTAGTTGTTTATGGCAAGAGGACAATTGCTATAGAAGTTAATTTTTCATGGCCAGAAGTAGATGTCTCACATTCTTTTTGAAATCTATTTTTATTGGATATAGAATTGTGGATTGACAATCTCTTCCCCCAAATGCTTTGAAGATCTTTCTACTTTCTTCTGGCTTACCTTTTCTCTGATGATAAGTCTATGGTTACTCTTCTTCTTGTTCTTTTGTGTGTAATGTGTCTTTTTTCTCTTGCTCCTTTTGAGTTTCTATATATCCCTGGTTTTCAACAATTTAATTATTATATGCCCTGTTGTGGTTTTTTTGGTTTAATCCTGTCTGAGGTTTATTGAGCTTCTTAAATTTGTGTGCTTATAGTTTTCATATAATTTGAAAAATGTTCATGATTATTTTATTTTCTGCCTTCTTCTTTCCCCTTCCACACTTTTATTTTATGGACTTGATAAACATATTTCAGATCTTTTCATATTGCCCAATAGATTTCTGAGATTCTTCATTTATTTTGAGCCTTTCTTTGTGTGTGCGTGTTTATCATTTCAAATACCATACATTCCAATTAATTAATCTATTCTTTTGAGTTTCTTATCTCCTATTATTCTGATCAGTAAAATTTTTATTTCACATATTTTCACTTCATTGCTAAATGCTTCATTTGATTCTAATTTTTATCTTCCATTTCTCTCTTTATGTTTGTGATTTTCTTTAAATTCTTGAGAACATTTATTGTACTTGTAACAACTCTTTTCAAGTACTTGCTAGCCTGTTTTATCATTGATGTTTTTAAGAGTCTCTCTCTATAGACTAATTGTTCTATTTATTGATTATATTTTACATTTTTTTACATATCTAGGGAGTTTTATTTGGTTGCTGTATATTGCTGTACATTTCATGTTGATAGATACTGGGTTTGTTGTATTTCTTTAAAAAATAGAGGTCTTTGTTTGCACTGGCAGATCAGATATGCATGGATCATCTAGATCTTCTGTCATGTATTTTTTTAAACTTTTAAGTAAAAGTTTTAAATTCTTTTACCCATTACTGTATTGCTAGTATAGCCCACTAGTAAGACATGACCTTGATGGGGTTCTCCACTGAAGTACAGTAGGTTCAGCAACGACTCATCAATACAGTGGTCGGTACTCAAATATCTCCTAATCTTGTGTGAGTTTTGGGAACTTTTCATTTTACTGCACTAGAGTTAGATTTTGCCCAGCCTCATAGAATTTCATGCTATATATATGTGGCTTAGTTGCCAGTCACAAATTCAAGGACCACTTCATCACATTCTTGGAGTTGTTTCTCAATGCAATGCTCTCTTCTCTAATAATCTGCAAGTATTCCAGACACCTCAGCCATTTTGAACTGTGATATATGTCTTTTCAATGCAATGTAAAAGTTGGTTTCATCTCAGTGTAACATAATCTGGAAAGCGTTTTCAGGCAGAGAAGCTGAGCAGTTGTAGAGTTCACCTGCTTTGTTTTTGTTTTCCTAGGGGTCACAGTCCTGAGTTGTCTGTTGTCCAATGGGAAAAGACAGTTGTCTCATATCTTTTTCCAGGCTTCTAACTGTTTTTCAGGGAGTGATAGTCCAGTCCCAGCTTCTCTAAT
This sequence comes from Globicephala melas, assembly GCF_963455315.2. Taxonomy (NCBI): domain Eukaryota; kingdom Metazoa; phylum Chordata; class Mammalia; order Artiodactyla; family Delphinidae; genus Globicephala; species Globicephala melas. Next base: position 33,432,758 of record NC_083317.1, read on the forward strand.
ATGCCCAAACTGTAAGAGTTACTAGTGGTTTTTCAAGGAGGAAAACACTTAACTGCTCTGTGATTTAGTTTCCTTATCATTAGAGTTTGGATTATAATATATACCTTATTAAAGGTTATTGGCTTTATCTCAAGCCTTACTACAGCTAAGATAACCTGATATTTTATTGTTTTGCTTTCCCATAAAAGTGCTCTTTTCTCCAAACTGCCAAATCTACTGGGAGACAAGTCACCTAAGGCCATCTCTATCATACCATGAAAATAAGTGTAGAAGTTTTTTGGCTCATTTGCCAATGCTCCTTCATTAGACTAGCAGATGTAATCGTATCCTGATGTGCCTGTTTACCTCTGTCACCACAAGTAGCTACCTCATCCATCATCACTCAGGCTTTTATTTCTATATTGATTTGTATATCTCAATCTATGTCAATCCTCTTTTTGCTTGTCCTCTTAAGTCTTTTCACTGGAACCATAAATCTGCCTTTACTGAATGTCCAGTTTTTCTCAATTTCTTCTCTGAAAACTTCTTCCACCTCCTGGTGTTAACTGATCTGTGGTTATTTTCTGAGATTTCTCCTTAATCTGTACACTCCTTAATTGGAAGCTTATTTTCTCCATCATCTCTCTTTGCCTTCATTCTAAAAAAGTGTGATAACTACACTTCCTGTTTTCCCTTTTTGCTATACACCCACTTATTTTCCTTTCTCCTTAACATACTCCTTTTTCTTGTAAAATCTTTTGTCTGTATAGGTCATCCATACCATTTCTTCCTGCTATCACCTACTGAACTCTTGGTTATGCCTAGTGATCATGTAAAATTTTAACTTGAACCTACTCTAGCACATTAACTTAAAATTTCGATTATTAATGTAATCTCTCCTTCAATGAGACCAATTATCTCAATAGAGCTAACAACATCTGCATTCTGATTGAATCCAATTTCCTACCCCCCTTCTTGTTATTTCCTTCATAATTTTTGTGGTTTTCCCTAATAATCTGCTTCTGGTTCATCCTTCTCTTCTATAAAATTAAATATGTCTCAGAGTTCTCTTTACTTTCTTTACTCTCTGTTGAGTTCACTCAGTCTCCTGAATTTATTCCACATCTCTCCAGTCTCATTATCTCCTCTGAGCTTAAATCTCATATGATAAGCTATGTCTAACAGGTATCTCATACTTAATATGGCTATAACAGAGTTCTTACTTTTCATTACTCTAATAAAAACTATTATCTTCTTCAGTCTTTCTCACCTTAATTTATTTGTAGCATTATCTACCCATTTACAAAAACCAAAGATCTAAATGCTATTCTTATAAGCTTTTCTCATTATTATTCACATTACAATTTTCAACAAAGATTGTTACTACACCATCGATTTATATTTTCACCTTTTCATTCTATCACTAATGCCACCACATAAATTGTAGTAATCTGAAATACTGAAAAAATTTCCCCCGTTAGTGTTTTTGTTCTCCAATTTCTTTTCCCACAATTCAGTTTCTACTGTATATCCAGAAAGATTTGAGTTACCCTCCATGATGAACATTTTACTATGTGTACACTGACTAAACTTTTATTCTAGAATATTCAAGTCCATTTCCATTTCTGAGTTTCTGCACTTGCTTTTCCTTGGCCTGAAGCACACTTTTTCTGACTCTAAGTATAGTAGACTACTTTAATTTTTATTTTCACTTAGCTGAAATGTCAGACATTCTGAGTAGCCTTTTTTTAATGGAAAAATATGAATGTGTCAGATGTCACTGATGTGTTCAACATTTTATCTTTATTTAAAATGAGATTCTAAATAATCCACGTAAGTCATTTTAATAACATATAAATATGTTTATGTAATATTGACCCTTTACGAATATCTGTTTGAATTTAACAAAGGAAAGTGCTACATTGTTATAAAAGGCATGCTTACAACTTTACCATGAAAAATGAATATTGGGACTTAGATTTTATATCCCCCATTGTGTTACAGACCGACAGAGGGATTATACTATATTGTAGTACCTCATACAGTTCTGTCACAATACAGTTGTGACTCAAATGAACTTTGTCACAATGTTGACTGCCTAAATTTATTTCTGAGATAAAGCAAATTGTTCTATTTTGACTAGATTTATGAAAAGGTGTATTTCTACATTTGAAACTCTTAATCATAATGTAAAATTTCTTAAGCAGGCATCTGACTTAAGAACAACCCTAATGATCATGAAAGCTGTTAAATCATTACTTGAATAAGTACTGAAGGGACTCAATATCTAAAATATTGTTAAGAGAGGGATAAACAAGAACATCTCTCTTAATAGAAAAAGCTGAATAATAATCTCAAGCATTCTTGTATTTTAAAAGTACATGGAAACACATTTGGACTTCTAAAGACATTATTTTTTTTCAGTTTTTGAAGTTTTTCAGATAATGTATTTTCCTAACACCAAAATATGAGTTTAACTATTGGGTTTAGGGAAAAGTATTATGATATAAAGAGATTTTAACATACTATGTTAAAAAACAGACATGGAATAGAGAAATTAAGGGAAGTTGTGGCCTTTCATTTTATTTTTTCCCTATTTTATTGAGATATAACCAACATATATTGTATAAGTTTAAGGTGTGCATTATAAAGATTTGAAATATTGCAAAATGATTACCACAATAAGTTTACTTATCATCATCACTTCACATAATTACATTTTTTTGTTCCTTCTGATAAGAACTTTAAGATCTACTCTTTTAGCAACTTTCAAATATACAATACAGTATTGTTAACTATAGTTTCATCATGTACATTTCATCCCAGAACTTATTTATCTTAAAACTGAAAATTTGTATCTTTTAACCAAATTTACCATATTCCCCTATCCCTCACCTCCTCCAACCCCACCTCTGACAATCACAAATCTGGTCACTGTTTTTATGAGTTTATTTGGATTTTTTGTTTTGTTTTGTTTTGCTTTGTTTTATATTCCACATATAAGTGAGATCATTCAGTGTTTGTATTTTTTGTCTGACTTATTTCACTTAGCATAATGCTTTCCAGGTCCATCCATGTTTTCACAAATGGCAGAATTTCCCTTTTTTATGGGTGAATAGTATTCCAGTGTGTGTCTGTGTGTGTGTTTGTGTGTGTGGGGGTGTCTGTGTGTATACAATCACCAAGATATGGAAATACTAAGTGTCCATCAATGAATAAATGGATAAAAAATGTGATATATATATATAGATAGGTAAAGAAATGTGATATACACATATATATGTATATCACATTTCTTTATCTAACTATCCATTGATGGACACTTAGTATTTCCATGTCTTGGCTATTGTAAATAATGCTGCAATGTACATGTGAATGCAGATATCTCTTCAGGATAGTGATTTTGTTTTCTTCATATATATACTCAGAAGTTGAATTGCACTATCATACAATAATCTTATCTTTAATTTTCTTCAAATCTGCACACTGTCTCCACAGTGGCTATATCAATGTATATTCCAAATCAGTGCACAAGTGTTCACTTTTCTCCATATCCTTACCAGCATTTGTTATGTCATCTTTTTGACGATAGCCATTCTGACAGGTGTGAGGTGATATCTTATAGTAGTTTCTATTTGCAATTCCCTGATGATTAGTGATGTTGAGCACCTTTTCATGTGCATGGCCATTGAATATCTTCTTTGAAAAAAAATTATCTATTTGGACACTTTGCCTATTTTTTAAATGAATTAATTTTTGTTTTTATTTTTTTCCTATTGAGTTGTATGAGTTCCTTACATATTTTGGATATTAATCCCTTAGCAGATGTGTGGTTTGCAAATGTCTGCTCACATTCTGTAGGTTTTTTCAATTTTTTGTTCATTTGCTATGCTATACAGAAGATTTTTAGTTTGATGTAATCTCACTTGTTTATTTTTAATTTTATTGCTTGTGCTTTAGGTGTTATATCCAAAAATTCATTGCCAAGACTCAAATAAAAAAAAAAATGTTCCCTATGTTTCCTTCTAAGAATTTTGTGGTTTAGGTCTTATATTCAAGTCTTTAATCCATTATGGGGTTAATTTTTGTAAGTGCTGTAAGGCAGGGATCTAGTTTAATTTTTTTGCATGTGAATATTCAATTTTCCCGGGACCATTTACTGAAGACTGTCTTTTCTCCACTGAATATTTTTGGATCCCTTGTCAAATATCAGCTGTCATGTGTTCATGCATGGGTTTATTTCTGAGCTTTCAGTTCTGCTCCATTAATCTACGTGTCTGTTTTTATGCCAGTACCATACTGTGTTGATTACTATAGCTTTGTAATATGGTTTGAAATCAGCTTTTCACTTTAAAAATAGTAACATTATTTCTTTTACATTTGGGACACATTTTTAATAGAATCATAGCCTTTGCAGTTAAATTTTTTTTTTTTTTTTTTTTTGCAGTACGCGGGCCTCTCACTGTTGTGGCCTCTCCTGTTCTGGAGCACAGGCTCTGGATGCACAGGCTCAGCAGCCATGGCTCACGGGCCTAGCTGCTCTGTGGCATGTGGGATCTTCCCAAACTGGGGCATGAACCTGTGTCCCCTGCATTGTCAGGTAGACTCTCAACCACTGTGCCACCAGGGAAGACCTGCAGTTAAATCTTTTAAACCAAGCACTAGTGTTTTAGTTTGTGAAGCAATATTCAATAGTTTTAAATTGGAAGAAAATAAAATGACTGGCATTTTCTCTCATATGCATTCGTATTTCAATAGCAAAAGATAGAAAAAATATATAGTGTCTGGAAATGTACATTAGATCAAATTATCAAATGTGTTTTGTGGTTAAGTTATAAGTCAATTAAGTCATACAACATAGGGTAAACACTGAAAATGAACTCCTAAGAGTTAAGTGCCAGTTGGTCAGATGACAGAAACAAACCAAACACACACACACACACACAACTATGTGTGTATATGTGTATGAATATACTTGTGTGTATATATATTTTGTATGTATATATTTATATATTTAAAGGAAACCTATTTCCTTTTAGTTCTGGCATTACAAATAGATGAATATAAACAAATAAGTAAAGGAAAAGTCTTATGACTCAATGATAATTATTTTAATTAAATAAATTAACATAAGCTCTAACCTTGAGCAGATAAACCTTATGCAACATTTTCCTTTTAATATGTTGTATAATAACTCTGCTTATCATGAAAAGGTGCATTCTTTGTGCCTAAATTATTGTGTTTTCTTGTTGAAAAATTCTTGAAAAAAATAGTGATCATTTTATTCTTATTTTAACAACATTATATATTACTTAACATTGTATATGTATATATATATACACACATATGTGTGTGTGTATGTGTGTCCGTGTCTTTGTATGTAGACTATTCATGAATGTTTTGGGCAAATTTAAAATACCCTGTTTTTCCTGATGATAATTTTAGAGCAAAATGTATTTATTATATGACAATTATTCATTATGTGATGGATCTTTTAATCTTCAATAATCCTTAAATCCTTGAAACTATGATGTGTGTAAAGTTTTACTTTGAAAAACAAATGTGATTTTAAAAATCTAAAATAATGATACTTCCACTGATGTGTGTGCTTGTACCAGGTTTATAGGAAAGTGATAAAAAATCAGAAAAGAAGAAGCAAAACAATGCAGAGAGAAAAAGCAGATTAAACAAATAATTGTATCAAACAATGCTTGAATGCACTTGTGGTGTATCAAAATTCTTAAAAAATGTGTTACAGTACATGAAGATTTCATTCTATTTAAAGGAAATCAGTGGCTTTAAAAAATATATAAAATGCTATTCTTACCTCACAGAATAAACAAGAAGCAATAAAGAATTTAGATACTAGAGTTTTTATTAAAATATGGAGATGCTCCTAATTCAGCTAATATTGATTGAGTTATGATAGGGCATTTTAAATATCTGGTTTAGTATTTCAAATAATATATCTATAGCATTAATTAAACCAGAAAAAAAGACTAAATGTAGCAATCATTTCTAGTTAACTTTTTCATCAGAAATTCTTATTTTTAATTGTCAAATATCATCTATGTAAGTCAGATTAGATCTGTGCCTTTTACCATGTAAAAGTCAAAGCCTGGCCTAAAAGGATATGTAAAATTAAGGGTGACATATATATTGCATTTATAGCAGGAACAAGATTGTAATGTTTCAGATACTGCATTAGGGAGAAAAAAGGAATCCTTTTGAAGACTTCTGTAATTCCAAGTAGCCAAATAAATCAGGATTGTGTGTTTAGTAAACTGAATTATATGCATATCATGGAATAAATCTACAATGTTGGCTACAATAATGAGTATACCGAAACTACATCAGTATTTCATTTACTAATAGTAATGTATAGCACAAGACAGGTCGTAATATGTTTGCAGAAGAATTCAGGCAAGGAACTCAGGCATGTAGGCTTATTTTGCAGTGCAGAGTACACTGATTATGCTCAAAGATTGTGTATCATCTCTGTTTGAGCCTATGAATCTATGTGGAAAACTTGAAGAGCAGATTTTGATAAGGTATTATTGGAATTAATAGAGTTGCAAAATATATACCTACATGCAATCCTTGGGAAATAAAAACTATTTTTCCTCACCCAAAAGGGAAGTGATATTTTCTTTAGTATGTCATGGGTTTTCTTAAAAAACATAATTTTAAATAATATAAAATATGTTTTTCAATATACCTTTAGGAAATTTAGGAAAAGTTTATTTTAAATAAAACCCATTTATTTAGAAATTATATTACATAATGAGTTATTTTTAACCTGGGGTAGATAGCCCTCTCCCCATTTTGGAAATTGAGGTTTAACAAAATGGTTTACTTTGCTCATTATTATAGACACATGAATATTCAAGAAATAGAATTTTCACTGTTTTTATCAAAACTGAAGAAACAGAATTAGGTTTTACATCTCTAAGACCAGTAAATTTCATTCTGTGCCATACCTTATCTTTGTTCAATGCAAAGTGTTGGAATACTATTTGCCATTATAAAATTATCAAGGGTAGCCCAATATTAGGCAGTGCATCCTTTATCTCATCTTTTTTTTTTTATCACTTCTAAAATTCTATGAATTTGTTCATACAGCTGTGGGAAATCTGGCACTCATACAAATTCCAGTGCAAATTCCAGTCTGTAGAATCCTTATGGAGAAGAATTTGACAATGTCTAACAAAACAACATACGTGTTGATCTTATGACTCCAAAATTTCCCTTCTTGTGGAGTTTATGCTAAAGATAAACCTCCAATAATATAAAAATACATAAATGTATATTTATTAATTGCAGCATTTTTTTTTGTATTTACAACATACTGGAAGCAGTGTAAATACCCCAAACATAGAAGAGTGGTTAATAAACTGGTATAGCCACAAAATGTTGTGCAGTTGTAAAATGGAATGTAAAAGATCTATAAGATCTGATGTAGGATGATTTTCAAGAAAATAGAAAAGAATATCTATACATACAGAGAAATAACACATTTTGTGAAAAAGGAAGGGAAAATTAAAATAATATGTATTTGCTTACTTATGCATAAAGAGGTAAACACAGAAAGGATAAGCCAGAAACCAATAATATTAGTTCCTTATGTTGAGATGGAAGCATACAGTGTAGAAAGAATAGAAATAATAGGGGTTGAGAAGAACACGTCTGTGAATATATTTTTTATACAACTCTGACTTTTTAAATTATGTTAATGTTTCACATACTGAAAAAATAATAAACTCAGAAATCAAAGGGGATAGAGTAAACATACTAACATAAAAATAAACAGAAACACATAAATTCAAGTAGATTTCAAAAGAATAGTATAACTATAGGAAAGGAGGGGGAGAAAAATTAACAGTTTTTGGACAACATGCTCTTAGGCTAAACACAAATCCTTTACTTCAGTTGTTGTTTCATTTTCCTATTTTTATGTGTTAGCAACTCTTAAAGTACTTTCTGTGTATTCTGTGAGTGAGTAAATAGGTTAATATCTTGTGATAATGAGATCCCAATTTGTTACTGTGTTAGTTGGAAAGCTCCTTGGGAGCTTCCCAGGTGAAATCTGAAACTGGTCCTATAGGAGTAGGGAAGGGAGAGACTAAAGAAAAAGGCAGACTGCTTCAGATTGGTAGGTGGCAGGTTTGGAATTGGCAGATGATCGATGGATACATAATCGATAGATATTGAAATAGAAGAGAGGTTTATACATATGTGTGAAAGTACGCATATACATTCATTTATTTCCTAACCCTGTCTTTTGATGTAGCCAAGAAGCCATGACCTTCGGTAGCACAGAACAGTGTCCAGATTTTGGCTTCTATATTCAAGCCTTTACTGAAAGGAGCTAGAGGTCCTTCATGAAATGGCATTGCCAGGACTAGATCAACTGAAATAAATATAAGTAGGTAATTATAATACAGTGAACAGAGTAAGAACCCATGAACCCATATTGATATAAATAAATTAATATATGCAAACAAATAACTAAGAAGGGAAAGTTCTTCCTTACAGTAGAAAGACAGCTGAAATATGTAGAATTATAAAATTTGGTAACCATAAAAATAATAATTGACCTAGGCAAGAATCATCAATGAATCTTAATTAGTATTTGAAAGTTTTATGACTAACAGCTAATTGTAATAATCTCAAAGTATAGCACCAAAATATACTTATTGATTACAATGGGGAAATAATTTCACAGTGGATAAAACTGGAAGTCATCGCCTTAACTGAGTGATTAAAATTAAGATCTACAGTACTGGCATAAATCGGCATTATGACTGCCTTGATTAGGATGCACTGAGAGAAAACACAACATGTGTTGAAAGCCATTTAAAGAGACACTGTGGGACTTACCTGGTGGCGCAGTGGTTAAGAATCTGCCTGCCAATGCAGGGGACACGGTTCGATTCCCAGTCTGGGAAGATCCCACATGCTGCAGAGCAACCAAGCCCATGCGCCACCACTACTGAGCCTGTGCTCTAGAGCCCGCGAGCCACAACTACTGAGCTCGCGTGCTGCAACTACTGAAGCTTGAGTGCCTAGAGCCCATGCTCTGCAACAAGAGAAGCCACCACAATGAGAAGCCTGCACACTGCAACAAAGAGTAGCTCCCCACTTGCTGCAACTAGAGAAAGCCCGGGCACAGCAGCACAGACCCAACTCAGACAAAAAAAATAAGTAAATAAATAAATTTTAAAAAAGTAAAATTATATTTAAAAAAAGAGAGAGAAACACTGCCACGCTGTACAAGAACCTATGAGATGGCCATTATGGCAAGAAATGCATGGGGGCTCTAGGAGCTGAAAGGGAGCCCTGGCTGACAGTCAGCAAGAAAATATGGAACTCAGTCCTACAACTGCAAATAAGTACACTCTTCTAACAAACTTGGAGCTTGGAAGAGGACCCTAAGTTCCAGAAAGAAACAAAGCCCACCCAGTAACTTGATGGCATCATTGGGAGATATTGAGCGGAGGACTCAGTCAAGCTCTGCTCAGGCTTAACTGACCCTGACCCACAGAGACCGTGAGATAATAAATGTATGTTAGTTCAGACTGCAAAGTCTGTGATAATTTATTACACAGCAGACAATTAATACATACATGTTATTAGTATAATTTATCATCTCTATACCAGACTACTAAAACATTTGACTGACACTGTCATGTTGTCCCTGATCATACTGAAAATACAGTGTTAATACATTTACTTAAATGTTTTATACAGTGTAAAAATATATTCTTTTTGTACATTTAAAAATTTGGATTTTCAAGTTATCTTCTACTATTAATTAGATTTATTTTACAACTGTTAAATATGAAACCTACCACAGAGCCAAATTTTAGCTGTCAAATGATTTATTACTAAGAATAGTTTTTAAAAAGTACATCTTTCCTGTAATAATATCTATATATGATATTACTTAAGTAGTTCTTCATTTACTTATATGCACAACAATTTAATTATTGTGTGAGCATACTTTGAAACACATTAAAAATTCTTTTCTAAAAATCTTTTTATCAAACTTTACTTTTTAGAATAGTTTTGGATTTACTCAAAAATCAGAGAATATAATACAGAGAGCTCCCAGTTTCCTTTATTATTAACATCTTAGGTTAGTATGATGATTTGTTACAGTAAATTAACCAATGTTGATACATTATAATTATAGTCTATAGTTTATTTTAGATTTTATTAGTTTTTACCTAATGTCCCTTTTCTGTTGCAATATTTTGAACAATACTCGGGTAATTGAAGAAGTTTCTTCAACTGGATTCTCTAATTCTTTTTTTCTTGATGAGATTAGTGCTATGGGTTAATGCTAGGAAGACCACAGAAGTAAAGTGCCATTGTCATTACATCATATCAAGTATACATATTGTCAACATGATTTATGACTTTGATGTTGCTATTCATGCAATAATTAAATACACAGATGAGAATTGATGGGAGCCAGATTCTCACTGTTGGAGTGGGAGTTTACAGATAAGCAGGGGAAGAAGCTAGAATGATGCATGTGGTAATGGATTGGAGACATAAGAGTAAACTCAAGTTTAGCTGAGTATAAATACAGAGGGTTGCCCACAGAAATATTTATAGATATGTGTAAATATGCAGGTTTCTATAAACACATATAATTTTGCTCTGTTAGCAGAGAAGGTTAAAAACAAACAAACAAACATACCAGTAGCAAGAAGCACATCTGGTACCCAGATCTTGTTTACCTTTATCATTCTCCAATAAAAGCTACTAGGGCTTCCTGTAGAAATACCTGATTCTAAGACTAGGGAAGAAAATACAAATATAGCATCTTGTAATAACAGAAAGTAAGAAAATGCCCAAACACACACACACACACACACACACACACACACACACACACACACACACAGTGATAGGAGTTCAAGGGCCAACTAAATGAGTCGTCAGTGTTCAGCCAAAGCTGAAACAATATGAACAATCTTAACATAGTATTATAACACAAAGTATAAAATAAATATCCATAAGACCATATAAATATTAATTAATTAATAGGGAAGAAGAGACAAATGTCTCATGCAGAATTATTCCAACTAATTTATGAAGATGCTCTGCCCTCAAGTTGGGAGAGTGTGACTCCCCATTCCAGGTATGGGTTGGACATAAGAATTTCTAAGGTATGTAGTGTGGAAATGTGGGGACAGAGTAAAGCAGGAAGGGAGTGACTCTACAGTGAAGAAACTTGACTTGGTGATTGAGGACAACAAGAAGTCATAAATCCTTTGTTATTTTGAATTACTTACTCCAACAACCTATAAGAGTATCTGCAATTTATTGTCTGATGTCAAACTTGTTGGCATGCGCAGTCACAGGATGGACCAGGGCATTAGAACTGAGGATGAGTGCCTAAAATGTACTGAGAAAGTGACTGTATTTTAATGTTCTGTCTTGCTAGACACATTGCCACGTTTATGGATTTAGAAATATATAATTAAATACAATAATTTAGAGTTACTTAAACTTATAAAAATTGGTAAAAATAATTCTGAAGTAAATGAAAGAATCTACATATAACTTGTTTCCTAGTATTATGTACATTTACCTTATCACTTTAATGCTATTTAACTTCAGTGGTTAATAGATTGCCTTGTATCTATAGCTGTTTAATAAATAATTTTTGATTTGATTATGACTTCATAGAACAAAAAGTGCTATAAAGTGATTCTTCACTTTGGCATATTATTTTCTGCCCTTTAAAAGTGGAGATTTATGTATATGACAATTGCATAATTTTACATGATACTTCTGTTGATGAAAACCCAGTTGTTCTTTCAGGAAAAAAAAATGGAAAAGCTATCTTCTTTACCAATTAAAAATCAAGAGAATAGGATTTTAATAAGCCTCTTGAGAGACTTGTCTTTTGTATCTTTGATAAATACATGATTATAAGAACGAATTATATGAGTAGCAATAATTTCCCAGTAATGTGATCATTGAAAGACCTCCCAAGTGCAATATATCAGTATTAACTGGGAACAGATGATCATTTTAGTGACATGCTCAAGTCATTATCCATATTTCAATACTTCATGAATACCTGAATATTCGTAGTGATGTTTTTTTAAGATTTCAGTGCAACCTTTAATAGGGTCGTTTACTTTAAAACTAGGAAAAAGTAAGAAAAAATAGAATTAAGGTTTGTTAATTAAGACTATTTGAAAAAGATATTTTGGTAAAGTGAACCAAGTGTTCACTTTTTATTATTTTTGGATGTAGAAAGACTTTAACATTTACAATTATGCTATGTATTATCAGTTTTGGTATGTAAGCAACATCAAGCAACATTGATGCCTGTGTCCTGAACTACTGATCTAAATTGTAGGATATAATCTGTTAATTTTAATAGATATTCAAAATACGAAATAATGCACCCCCCCCAAATCTCTACAAGAATCTTGTATTTCCTAGTGATTATTATTTTTTCTTATATAATTTATTTAAGACCTGTGTGTATCTTTCTCCACCTGAGAAATGCAAGCTATAATATCTCTGGTATCTGAAGAGATTCCAAAGCAAATCAAGTTTGTTCATGTCTTCTTACTTTCTATAATTAATTGTATATTTCTTAATTTTTAATATGATATTACAGTCACATCCTGTTATTAAAATTACCAAAATGTCAAAAGAAGTTTTTACCACAGTTGAGTTCCAAAGGTTCAGCTAGTGCTCTCTTTACTGATAAATTATTCAATATTCCATATTTTTAGTATAAATCCAAATTTTTGATACAGTATATTATGCTTCTTTCTTCTATAAAACCAATAATGTTTTCTGCAGTTTGCAAAGTCTGTATTCTCTCCATTGTCTTCCTTTGCACCTCACTATTCTGGTTATTTTCTTACTTCTTTTACTACTTTTTTCATTTTAGTTTATATATTTTCCTTTTTCATTTGAAATTCTTAAATATCAAGATTCTACAAGTTCTGTTAGTTATTCATTTCTATTTCAATTACTATCCCTAGTAATCTTTTTTCTACATTCATTAATTCATGAATCTCAAAATGATGTTTCCTGCCTTGAGCGTCTGTCACTGTTTTAAATGTTACAATATTATCTCACTTAACATTTACAAAAACTTTGGCTGACTAGTGCTATTATTATTCTCTAATTTCAGATAAGCAGAGACACAGTGAAGTTAAGTAGCTTGCTCAAGGTTACACAGGAAAGTGATGGAGAAAGGGTTTTTTTTTTTTTTTTGAGCCAGGGTTTTTTTGACCAGAGCAATAGGACTCCAGTTACTGTGTTTCATGGATGTTTTCTGTAACCTAAATTTAATGATCCTGTTATTTTTTCAATAAGTGTGCTTTTTGCTAGTCTGTAACCCATTTCCTCAAGCTAGTAAGAGTGTTATTCTCTTCCTCTTTATCCAAATTCATTAAATTCTTTCACTTCTCATTCACACATGATTTTCACATCTAACCTCTCCATTCTCTTCTCAACTGCTCTAATTTTGGACCTTGTCATCTTTTATTTTGGTGATTACAACAGCATCCTATCCCTGTCATCGACCTCTTCTATCCCATTTCAAATTAATTGATCATCACACTGACGGCATTGTCTAACCAGAGAAAAAGTTGGCCATGTCACTAAGTATCTAACAGATCAAATTATTTTGTTTAGATAATAGCATTTAAAAAAACAATTGTATGTCTTTAATTGGCATCATGGCCAATGGGAGGGTATGGCCAGGCCTACTGTATTAGTCCTGATGTTACATTAAGAGACAAAACTAAAACAAATTTAACTGTGGTACAATGAACATAATACTATATGGTAATTGGTATACTCTTTATTGTTTAAGGGTATCCTGAATTCCTTTGACTTGAAAGATTTCTCATTCTCTGTAGTCTTCACTGGCCATTTCCATTGGGGGCCTTCTTGAGAAACAAAGGAGAGAATACAATGTGACTTCTGACTCACTTGGAACCCTGACCTTGTGAGTATACCTTGTATGGCTAGTTTATTAGTTATTGAACAAATTAGGAGCCATTAAAAACAATTCTGAGTCTCCATTTTCAATTCCCATCTGCTCTGAAGCAGGACCAGCTTTCATAATGGTCCACAGACTTTCAAAACCTTACCCCAGCTTAACGTTTCAATTTCCACCATGTCCCTAATGTATCCTGTGTGAAATTCTCCACATTCTGGAGACACTACATGCTTTCTGTAGTACTGACCTGTAGTATTGAACTCTTTGACAAACTCATCTGCAAAACCTACAAAAATAGTGACTCTTCAATCAAGCTTTTTCCCAACTTTCCCAAGAAGTCTGTTGATCTATACTCCACATGGTATTTTTTCATGACTTCTCATATTTTATCACAATTTATCTGCCCCATTCCCATTTCTTCCTTGATAATTAGAACCTCAAGAGCAAGAATTCTGTTCATTTATTCACTCTATATATCACGTTCTCTTTTCCATTTCTGCCTTTGTATTTGTTTTATAACTGATATCACTTGATCTATGGAGTTACTACTCTCCTCCTGTAGATGCCTCTTGTTTTGTGACACAATTGTTTCTTTACTTTATAGTCATGTTTTTATTCTTATTTTCATCTCTTCACCACCATCTGCCTTCACCATTAAACCAGCAAGTACTGTGAAGATAAGGATTTTTTCTCACTGATTTTGATTCCCTCTAAGGCCCTAGCACATTGCTAAGCATTTAATAGGCTCAGAATAATTGTCTCTAAAATAATGTTTCTAAAAACAGCCAAAATCTGGTTTAACAGATTGCTGATGATCTTCATAATTTAGGCTCTGTTAGCCTTTGTTATAAACCATTCCACCTCCAAAAAGAATTCTAATTATTTTCCCTGATGAATCCCGTATTTCAATAAAACTGCATTTTTATGTACAAGTTAATTTGTTATTAATAAAATATATACAAAAGTGACCATTAAAGTTGTCATTAATAAAAAATAACTAGTGTACTGTATTGAGCTGAAATAATTACTACTAAAAGAAAGCAAACAAAGAATGAAGTATTCAGTTGGTTTATGTTATCTTTTTAGAAGTAAATACATAGTTTTCATTAAGCATCATTCTACTTTTAAAAAATTTATTTATTTATTTATTTATCTTTTTATTTTGGGCTGAATTGGGCCTTTGTTGCTGTGCACGGGCTTTCTCTAGTTGCGGCGAGCAGGGGCTACTCTTCGTTGCAACATGTGGGCTTCTCATTGAGGTGGCTTCTCCTGTTGCAGAGCACAGGCTCTAGGCACATGGGCTTCAGTAGTTGTGGAATGTGGGCTCAGTAGTTGTGGCTTGTGGGCTCTAGAGTGCAGGCTCAGTAGTTGTGGTGCACGGGTTTATTTGCTCTGTGGCATGTGGGATCTTACTGGACGAGGACTTGAATGTGTCCCCTGCATTGGCAGGTGGATTCTTAACCGTTGTGCCACCAGGGAAGTCTCTCATTTTACTTTAAATAGCACTTTTCCAATAACTTCTCAGACTCTAATTGTGCTGAAATTCAGACAAAGCATCAAGGAACATGCTAGTCAATGGTCATATTTTAAAATTTAATTGTTTCCCCAGGAACAGTAACAGATTGTTATTGTCCTATTTCTACTCTCTTTAGATTCTTTCAGTTAAAATATATGTAACATTAGCTAAAATGTGTGTGCGTGTGTGTGTTTAATACAAAGGATTTTATGAGAAGAATTAAAACAAAAGGGACTATTCAAAAATTTTTATTTCTACTAAGATTGTGATTAGCTAGTAAGGGATGGAAGAATGACCAAAAAGGGGACTATATCCTTCAAAATCCTAAACAGAGGTACAGAGGCAGTGCCAAGAGGGTTACAGAAATGGGACACTGGGGGACTGAAAACTAATGTCACAACACTGGTATGACATTGAAAATCCTACTATAATTTTTAAAATGTATATTTTAAAAAACTCTTTATTTACAGAAAAATTGGGAAGATAGTAGAGAGATTCCCATATACCTCACACACAGTTCCCCCTATTATTGACAACTTATCTAATTGTGTCACATTTTTATAATTAATGAACCAATATTAATATATTACTATGAATGTATAGAGACCATTCGTTTTTCAGATTTCCTTAGGTCTGACCTTAGGTGCTTTTTCTGTTCCAGGATCTCATCCAGGATAACACATTGTGTGTAGAAATTGTGTTTCCTTAGACTTCTCTTTGTTATAAGTTTCTCAGATTTTCTTTGTCTTTGATGACCTTGACAATTTTGTGGACTAATGATAAAGTTTTTGTCCTCATTTGGGACTTTTATGGTTTCTTTTTTTCAATATTAGACTAGGGTTACATATATTTGGAAGGAAGATTACAGAGATAAACTATCCTTCTCATCACATCATATCTGGCTGAGTTGAGAAAGTGTTTGTCAGGTTTTTCCACTGTAAAATTATTCTTCCCATGTCCCCTGTACACACACACTTAGGACTGTACTCTTTAAAAGGAAGTCATTATATGCAGTTTACATTTAAAAACTGGGAGCTATGCTTCACTTCCTTGAGGATAAAGTATTTACATAAATTATTTGGAATACTTCATGGGGGATTTTTCTTTTAAACCCCATTTATTTTATACGATGTTGAGCATTGTTTCATGTGTTTGCTGACAATCTGTATATGTTCTTTGGAGAAATGTCTATTTAGGTCTTCTGCCCATTTTTGGATTGGGTTGTTTTTTTTTAATGTTGAGCTGCATGAGCTGCTTGTATATTTTGGAGATTAATCCTTTGTCAGTTGGTTCATTTGCAAATATTTTCCCCCATTCTGAGGGTTGTCTTTTCATCTTGTTTATAGTTTCCTTTGCTGTGCAAAAGATTTTAACTTTCATTAGGTCCCATTTGTTTATTTTTGCTTTTATTTCTATTCCTCTAGGAAGTGGGTCAAAAAGGATCTTGCTGTAATTTATGTCAGAGTGTTCTGCCTATATTTTCCTCTAAAAATTTTAGAGTGTCTGGCCTTACATTTAGGTGTTTAATCCATTTTGAGTTTATTTTTGTGTATGGTGTTAAGGAGTGTTCTAATTTGATTCTTTTACATGTAGCTGTCCAGTTTTCCCAGCACCACTTATTGAAGAGACTGTCTTTTCTCCATTGTATATTCTTGCCTCCTTTGTCAAAGATAAGGTGACCATATGTGTGTTGGTTTATCTCTGGGTTTTCTATCCTGTTCCATTGATCTATATTTCTGTTTTTTGCCAGTACCATACTGTCTTGATGACTGTAGCTTTGTAATATAGTCTGAAGTCAGGGAGCCTGATTCCTCCAGCTCCATTTTTCTTTCCTAAGATTGCTTTGGCTATTCGGGGTCTTTTGTGTTTCCATACAAATTGTGAAATTTTTTGTTCTAATTTTGTGAAAAATGCCATTGGTAGTTTGATAGGAATTGCATTGAATCTGTAGTTTGTTTTGGGTAGTATAGTCATTTTCACAATGTTGATTCTTCCAATCCAAGAACATGGTATATCTCTCCATCTGTTTGTATCATCTTTAATTTCTTTCATCAGTGCCTTATAGTTTTCTGCATGCAGGTCTTTTGTCTCCTTTGGTAGGTTTATTCCTAGGTATTTTATTCTTTTTGTTTCAAATTGCTAATGTTCTGTTGAGGATATTTGCATCTATGTTTATGAGAGATATTGACCTGTAATTTTCTTTTCTTATAATGTCTTAATCTTGTTTTGGTATTAGGGTAATGCCAAATATTGAACTCATAGAATGCTGCTATATTTTGGAAAAGTTTGTAAAGAATTGGTATAATTTCTTTCTTAATATTTTTGTAGGATTCTTCAGAGAAATCATCTGGTCTTGGTACTTTCTTTTATGCAAATTTGCTATTGATTCAATCCTCTTAATAGATACTCTCATAGTCATATTATATATTTCTTTTTAATTTTCCTTGAGACTTTGTCTTTAATCTATGTGTTATTTAAAAGTTTTTTTTTAATCTCCATACATTTGTGAGTTTCTGGCTGCCCTTCTGTTTTTGATTTCTAGTTTGATTTCACTGTAGCCTCAGAACATAATTTGTATGATTTCTATAACCTTAAACTCATTAAGCTGTGTTTTATGGCCCTGGATCTTGGTAAATTTTTTATGTAAATTTGAGAAGAATATGTATTCTGTGGTTGATGGCTGGGGTTTTCTATAAATGTCAGTTAGATTAAGTTGACTGATGTTCAGGTCAACTATGTTTACTTATTTTCTGCCTGCTGGATCTTTCAGTTATTGAAAGAGAGATGCTGACGTTTCCAACTATATGAGCAGACTTGCCTATTTTTTCCTGTCAGTTATGTCAGTTTTGGTCTCATGTGTTTTGGTGGTCTGTTGTTGAGTGCGTATATTTTTAGAATTGTTGCATAAATGTAAAGAACTGACACATGTAATATTCTTTTTTATCCCTAATATTTTCCTTGTTCTGAAGCCTGCTTTGTCTGAAATTAATATAACTACTACAGATTTATTTTGATTATTGTTATTATGCTATGTTTTTCTCCTTCCCTTTACTTTTAATCTATTAGAATATTTGTATTTAAAGTGGGTTACTTATAGATGAATTAAGTCTTATTTTTTGATTCTCTCTGACTATTTCTCTTATTTAATTGGTATATTTAGAGAATTCACATTAGAAAGGATTATTTATATATTTTTATTAATATATACCATGTTTTAACTATTTTTGTTGCATTTGATTTTTGTTTTGTTTTTTTAAATCACTTTTTCTACTTCTCTGGTTTTAAATGACCATTTTATATTATTCCGTTTCATCTAATTTCTTATTTCAATTATTCTTCTTTTAAAAACATTTTTTAGTAATTTCCCTAGAGTTTTTATTATACAGTTTAAATTAATCTAAGTCATCGAATAACAGTATACCCTTTCATGTATACTGCAGATACTTTATAACAAACTATTCTCAATTCTTTTTTACTCTCTTTATGACTTTATTGTCATACATTTCCAATATTTTTATGTTATAGTCATCTCATACATTGTTATTGTTTCTACTTTAAGCAAACATAAATTTCTAGAGATTTAACTTTCTGATTTATCTCCCTTTCCTTTTATTAGAATGAAATATTTTTAACCTTTTTTTCAGGGAAGATCTGCTGGTGGTGAAGTCTTTCAGTTTTTGTTTGTTTGACAAATTTTTTTTTCTTCCATTTTGAAGGTCAGTTCACCTTATATAGAATTTTAGGCTATTATTTGTCTTTTAACACTTTACATATTGTTATTCCACTTCCTTCTTTCTTACATGATTTCTGATGAGAAGTGTAATTCTTCCACCATTGGTAATAGTCCTCACCCTTATCCTTCTGACTTTTTTCAAGATTTTCTCTTAGTCTTCGGTTTACTTAAGTTTTAATATGATA
Organism: Globicephala melas; assembly: GCF_963455315.2. Classification (NCBI taxonomy): domain Eukaryota; kingdom Metazoa; phylum Chordata; class Mammalia; order Artiodactyla; family Delphinidae; genus Globicephala; species Globicephala melas. The sequence continues at coordinate 33,452,164 of NC_083317.1, forward strand.
TGCCTAGGTATAGGTATTTGGTGTTTATTCTGCTTGGTTTTCTCTAAGCTCTTTAGATATGTGATAAAGTGCCTGTCACAGACACAAATAATTCTGGACAATTACTAGCCATTACTATTTCAAATATTTCTTCTGCTTCATTTTCTCTTTCTTTATCTTCTGCTATTCCAATTACACATAAGTTATACCTTTGGAATTGTTGTCCCACAATTCTTGGGTGTTCTATTTTGGGTTTTTTTCCCCATACATTTTGCATATTATTTAGGAATTACTATTGACTTATCTTCAAGCTTACTGATTCTTTCCCTGACCATATCCTGTCTAGGGATGAGCCTATCAAGGCATTCTTCATTTCTGTTACTTTGGGGACTTTTTCTACAATTTTCTTTTGATCCTTTCTTAGTGTTCATTTCTCTGCTTATACTGCTGTATTTTCTTGCGTGTTTTGTACTTTTCCATTAGAGACATTAACATATTAATCACATTGATTGTAAATTCCCTGTTCAATGATTTCAATATGTATGTCATATCTGAGTCTGGTTGCAATACTCATTTTGTCTCTATGGACTGTAATTTCTTATACCTTTGATATGCCTTTTTTTTTTTGAAAGGTGGACATGATATATAGTAGGTGTTCCCAACCCCGGGCCGTGGATCATTACCAGACGGCAGCCTGTTAGGAACCAGGCCACACAGCAGGAGGTGTGTGGTGGGCCAGTGAGCGAAGCTTCATCTGCTGCTCCCCTTCACTCCTCATCACTCCCCATTGCTTGCATGACCTCCTGAACCATGCCCCCAGCCTGTCTGTGGAAAAATTGTCTTTTACAAAACCAGTCCTTTGAGCCAAAATGGTTGGGGACCACCAATATAGAGCATAATAGGAACTGAGGTTCCTTTTATTTTTGAGGCTTTATGTTAATCTGTCTAGGAGTGGTGCTGTGTTTGATTATTGTTATAACTGTAGATGGCAGAGACTTCAAACTTTTCTGGTATTCTTTTTTTTTTTTGTCTATCCTGTTTTCTTTGGGTTTCTCCAAGTATTCCTTCTAAAGAAAGTATATGATATGCAACAATTTTGGCTATACTCCTTTGTTATTTTATGTGAAGTTTGTTGGTATTGTGGTAAAGTATAGAGAAGGGGACACATCAAGCTTGTAAGCTTGTATACTTACAAGCTTATAAGTATATCTCAGTTTTTAGTGAATCTTTGTCCCTGAGCTGTGACTTTTACTAGTGTTTCTTTTTTCCCCTTCCTAGCTGAGAGAGGAAGGCTACAGGGGACTGGAGTGGGAGAAATGCCCTTCCCCATGCTCTAATAATCTTTTCCTTTACAGAGTAAACCTTTGTTAATGAGAGTTATCTGGGCACATTTTGTGATGGTTTTGAGGTGTTGGTATGTCCTACAATCTTAGTTCTTTGATAGTTCAAGAAATTATGTTGATTTTCAGTTTGTTCATTTTTTTCTTATTGTAAGGATGAAACTGATAACTACAGAGCTCTTTATGTGTTGAAGCTGAAACCAGAAGTCAAATATTTTAGGTAAGAACAAAACCTCAAAATGAAATTTGCTCCCTCAGCTTTAAGTTTGTTTTTATTTTTCCTTTCAATGATGTAATGATCAAGTAACAAATGCTTTCCAAACATGTCTCCCATTATTTTTGGAGCACATTCAGCCTAATATCTCCCCAAATCATGAAAATTTGAAACTCTGCTAACATCATGTACTTGGATGGATCTGGTACTCTCTACAGAAAAGTGTCACTAAACAATGTTAGGGGAATATACCTCCTCTGAAAAATAATTTTGTTTCACTTTTCATTATTGAAATTGCATTTGCTCTTCAGAAAGCCATTCATTAAAGCAGTCAGATTTATTTTTCAAATATGGAAATCAGGGGTCGCAAGTCTTATTCTTGATTTTGTATAACCAATGCACAAATGCATAAATATAAATAAAAGTGAAGTGATACTTTCCAAATAACAGATTTGAGACAACTATGAGCATGACATCACCAATCAACATTTACTTTATTGAAAGATAAAATCTGCATGTATGTGACACTCAAAAACGAACCAGGATTCATGAAGGATATCAAAAAGTTCATCAACCACTTACACACTTTAAAAAAAAAAATCTTACCAAGAAAAATATTCACAAAGCATTACTGGAAGTCAAAGTAAGCCGTATTTTCAGAATATGGATAAAATTGTATTTCCATTTTAATAGTGTATTAGTTTTCTATTGCTATGTAAAAAATTACCACAAACTTAGCAGTTTAAAAAACACGTTTATTATCTCACAGTGTTTGTGAATCAGAATTCTGAGCATGTGTTGTCTGGTGTGTTACAAGATCTTACTGTGCTGCTATAATAGTGTTGATACCCAGCACGGCCCTGTGGGGCTCCTGGGCACAAAGACTTTCTGTGTCCCCCATTTCTTTGATTACAGGGAACAGCCTTCATTCAGCCTCCATGACCTTCCCTGAGTTCCAATTAACAAGCAGTTGTTAATTAGGGAGAGGAGGGGATGTGAGACCAGAGAGAAACAAACAGTCAAGAATAGTCTTGAGGCAAGGTCCTATTTCCCCATCAATAATACACACAACAATATCTTTGAGCTATTTTGCAGATGCTGAAATGCCCTCCAGGTGGGAGAAGTTAAGATGGTATGCTGCCCACAAACATGTAGACCCCAGACCAGTTGGATCTGAAGGTTGATGATGCTGACTCCTACTTACCTCACCACCAACCCATCAGAAGAATGCGAGACTGTTACTGCCTTGATTCTTATCGCATACCCCAGACCACAAGCCCCAACTATAAGACCTCTCCCTTTTCCCCAGGGAGGAGGGCACAGTTCTTGAAGCACTAGCCTACTGTGTTCCCCCTTTGCCTGGCAAAGTAATAACGCTATCCTTTTCTACTTCACCCAAAACTCTGTCTCTGAGATTCTATTTGGTGTACAGAGAAGCTGAGCTTTTGGCATCAGTGTCAGCTGGACTATATTGATTTCTGGAAATCAGGGTCCTCTTTAAAAATCACTATGTTGTTATTTTGACTCCTTGTGGACTGAGGGGGGTCCCTATTCTTTTGCTCATTGGTACTCTCAGCTCCTAGAGGTCAAAGGCAGTTCCTTGCCACACTGCTCCTCCATAGGCTCTTTCACACTTTGAATCTCTTCTTCAGGAAGAGCTCAAAATTTTATGAGGCCACACCCAATGAGGTCATGCCCACCCAGAATAATCTCCCTTTATATTTACTCAAAGTCAACTCATTTGAGATCTGAAGTGCATCTACAAGTCCTTTCTTTTACATGATGTAACATAGTTATGTGATAGAGATCCTATCATATTCACAAGGTCTGCCCTCATTCAAGGGAAGGGGATTATACAAAGTGTTTATACCAAGGGCCAAAATCCTAGGGACCCGTTTTAAAATTCTGCCTCCATAAATGAGTTAGCATTATAAGTTTTGTTTTGTTTTCTTTTAATTACTTTTTCTATCTTTAAAGTAAGCATACAATAATGAGTATGGGGTAGCTACTTCCTATAATCTCATTTTCATTATGATATGTGTTTTCTTAAATAAAATTGGGGAGTAGTGTATGATAGGTTGTTGTTGTTTATTTTTGTTTTCAAATTCAAAATATAAGTAGTGTCCTGCACTTAGAATAACTAAGATACTCTATATAAAGCAATTAAATACAATATGGTACCAAAAAATTACTCCACTTTTTTTTCTGTAAAATTGTCCCACCCCCATCCCTATTGTTAACTGCAGTTAAGAGATTTGTGCTTGATAAGTCTTGAATAGGCAAATAATCTACTTCTTTTAATCATACTCTTTCAGGAATCTTGTAATGTTAGGTTCACTTTCTAATAGGTACTTCTTCCTGATGTGATTCCAGAAAATGTCTCACTCATTTAAATTTCTCTAACAATAAGACATTTTATTACATGCATACATAAAGTCATTGATAAAGTGAGGTGCAAACCACAGTCACAGATTCTGAATCTGATATGCAAAGAAGAGCTAGTCAAAATATTGCATCAAATTTGTTATCATTAATTAATTTTGAATAAAATATCTATTTTCAGTTCTCATATATGTCATACTGCTCTAGTTCAAGCTGCTTTGGCTGTCATTTACATGCATTTTAAGAATAAAATAAAAATTTATTGTTTAGAACAGGGATTAGCAAACTCTTTCTGGAAAGGATCAGGTAGTAAATATCTTTGGCTTAGTGGCCACATATAGTCTCTTTTGCACAGTCTTCTTTTTTTGTTTTTTAATTTTAACAAATAGTTAAAAATATAAAAATAATTGTTGGCTCTCAGTCTGTACAAAAACAGGTTCTAATCCACATTTGACTTTCTGGTAGTATTTTCCTGACCCCTGACTTAGAGGAATAAAATTACAAAATAAACATCTCACCTTTGCTCCTTATCTCCCAAAGTCTATGAGAACTTAAGTGTGGATAATTTCATAGCTAAAAAGAAACGCAACAATGGTTTCCAAACTTTTTCTTTTCTTTTTTAAAAAACTTTTGTATTTATACACTTGTGTGTGTATGTATGCTTTTATGTATGTATGTATGTATTTATGTTGAGACTCTGGTTTTACATTGGAATTAGTATAATTTATATAGCACCTGAAACTCCACTCTTCTCCCATTCAAAACAATTTGTCTAAAGAACTTATTCTGGATCATGAGTAACGATAACATTACATTAAGAATAGTTTTGAAACCATTTACTATACATATTTTATATACATATGCATAATTTTGTGGATTATTCTTATAAACAGAATTATAAGATACCCCTATGACTTTCAGTCTGTAATAAGCCTAGGACTGTGCCATATTATAGCAAACTGAGATTATCCAGGGGAACCTAATCTAGGCATGAGATTTTTACAAACAATAAGTTTTCTCTTTTGTGGCAGAAGAGAAATTTAGAGAGATTTAATACAAAAGAGATAGTCTGTTCTTGACTCTGAACATGGAAAGGACATGAGAGCAACCTCTAAGAACTGAGAGTGATGCTCGGCTGGCTATCAGCAAGAAAACAGAGAATTCATACTTACAGGGAACTAGATTCTGCCACAGCCTGAATGAACTTAGAAGCCATTTTTCCTCAGAGCCTTTAAATAAGAGCTTACCAAGACAACACCTTGATTTCAGCCTTGTGAGACCCTAAGAAGAACCCACCCAAGACCTCTCAGACTTCTGATTTATTGAACTGTGAGATAAGAATTAGGTGTTGTTTTAAGTTGTAAAGTTGTGGTAATTTACTGGGCAATAATAGAAAACTTATATAGTTATCATTACTAACAAATGACTTACAATACGCTACAACCATGCCGTCGCCTAGACTCAACAATCATCAAACCAAGGCCCTTCCTAATCCATCACATATTATTTTGAAACAAATACCACATAATATATAACTTCATCCTTAAATATTTCAACATTTTGTTCTGTGATGGTTAATTTTATGATAGGCCACATGGTGCTTAGATATTTAGTTAAACATTATTTCAGGGTGTGTCTGTAAGCATGTTTCTGGATGAAATTAGCATTTGAATCTATAGACTGAGTAAAGTAGATTGCTCTCTCCAATGTGAGTGGGCATCCTCCAACCCCTTGAGGGTCTGAATTGAACAAAAAGGCCTGACAATGAAACTCAGTGAGGCCATGTGGGGCTCCCAGGCACAGAGGCCCTTATGTCCCCAGTTTCTTGTAGGCAAGACCTCAGCCTCCATGACGTTCCCTGAGTTCCAAAGGGCAGATTCAATCAGTTGCTAATCAAGGGAAGAGCAGCCAAGAGACCACCTGAGCCAAGATTAAGGGGACCAGAGAAGATCATCAAGATTAGGAGACAGACCACCTGAGACAAGATTAAGGGAGTGCATTAGTCAGAGTTCTCTAGTGACAGAACAAATTTCAGAGGTAGTAAAATTTTTGGATGCAAGAACCCCTTGTTGATCATTTACTAAAATGAGAGTGTAATAGATGAGAAGCTTTTTTTTGCAAATCATTAATGGATAGTTCTAGGTCTTTCATTTGATCTGCATGAATTTTGGTTTGTTGACATACCAGTTTCACAAAATGAAAGCATAGCTTGTAGTCCAAATCCCTATTTGTAGATTTTCTTTTTTCTTTTTCCTAAAAATCTTTTTTTGCCTCTGTTCTATTCAGGGAATTGTATTCTTTAATCCACACTTTTGGTGTTTTAACACTTACATTGTTACAGTTCATGATACACTAAAATGTGATCATTTCACAATATACACATAAATCATTATGTTGTACATCTTAAACTTATTCAATGTTATATGTCAATTATATCTCAATAAAACTAAAGCAAAAAAAGAAAAGAAAAAAACAACAACATGTGCTTTTACAGGATAAGTACTTGCTCGTCCTAAAAACGTATATAATTTACTTGTAGGAATACCAAAAGCAATTTTCTAGGTACCAACTCCCTGTCCAGCTATCTCCTGAAATGTGCTGGTTCTAGATATAGAAAGATGGAGATCAAAACCAGGGAAGAAAATGAGTGGTACACTACTTTGTTCATCTCATTTTTTTTTCAGCAGGTGTGTTGAGTACATTGCTTTAAAGACTTGTATAAAATGAACAAGACAAAAATATCATTGCTCTTAAGATAATATCTATGAGAGGATTTTGTGTGAATGGGAGATTTATCAAACTAAACATATAAATAAACATGCCAAAGTCAAATTGCAAAAGTCAATTTCTCTAAAAGAAAATTAAAAAGCTTAGTGAAGGGCCAAAGACAATTTCTCTGACATAGTAACTAATGAGTTATGACCTGTAACATTAGACAGATTAGAGTCAAGCATGTGTTTGCTATTCCAGGCACAAAGAATCACATGTGCAAAATCCCTAAGGCAGGAATGTGTTTAAAGTGTTTGAAAACAGAAAACTACATGTGGCTCAGATACAATGAATGAGACAGAGAGTTGTTATAAGGAAAATTCTGATGGAATTTCACAGGAAGAGATTAGCTAGACCCCTGGGGTAGGATATAGTAGGATTATAGACTTGATTCTCAGCTCCACCAATAGACATTAAAGGATTTTAGCAGAGGAAGGACACAGACTGAGGCAGTGGCTTTAAATACATATCTATTTTGTAAACTACTCAATTCTCATTTCTAGTTCACTTGATTTCCTGAAGTTGAGACTCACAAATACAAATCTGTAGTCAAATTTTCCACTTTGAGGCCTATGAGACATCTCAAACCTAATAGTTCCCAAATACTTGATAACCTCCATGTTTACCTACATCTTCCAAAATATTCTATTTCTTGAAGTCTTCCCCATCTCATTTCAAATATGTATAAAAAAATTCACCTCTTTTTTCCTCCACCTCTGTCATTATGCTCAAGCAGGTCACTATCAATTTAATCAAGGATATTGCAAAAAGCCTCTTCAATAATCTTCCCCATCCTTGCAGTCACAGCGATCCTTTAAAAACATAAATTAAATCCAGTGATGGCTTAGCAAAAGATCTTCCAATGCTTTCACTGGAAGCTTCAGATAAAATGTGAAAGACTTAACCACTGTCAACACAATCTTGCCTGATCTAGCCAAGCAGGATCCTCCACCCTCATCATCTTCTAGATTCCTCCTTTGTCACTCTGCTCCTGCTACACTCTTCCTGCAGCTACATCACAAGCATGTGCCTTCCTTAAAGATTTGCATTGTTGTTCTCTCCTCTTGGTAGAATCTTTTCCCAGGTATCCACATGGCTCTTTTCTTCATTCCTTCGTGTAGCTAGCTGATCAAGATCACTATATCTGAGACTTACTTATTTTTCGCTAACTCCAGCCTCCATTCCTTCACCATCACTCTGTATTCCCTTTCTTGGCTTTATTTTTCTTCAGAGCTCTTATCTCCAGCCAACATATTATATATTTCTCTGTAATATCTCCCTCCAATACAATATAAACTTATTGAAATCAAGGTCCTTGTTTTGTTTACTGCTGTGTAGTCACAACCTAAGGCATCTCTTAGGAATGTAGTAGATAATCAATACTTATTTGTTGCTTGGATACTGCCTTAAAAAAGTTCAACTTGCCTACTATGAGAAGAATATATCACAGCTAAGAGATTAAGATGCTGGGAAACTACTTTGGAGAGATTTCAGAGTAGAATAGTCTTGAAAAGAAATGGTGTTGATTTGGACTATGTTGGTAATAATATAGATGAGGAGATTTGGAGATATTTCTGAAATATGTTTGAGATAAAGCACATAGAAATTATTCCTGAAATTGAGGGGAAAAAGGAGAAGGGAATTGTAACCTTTGGGCTCATGGTGGTGCAATTACAAACAGATAATAAGTTAAGGGTTGCGTGGAGATGGAATCGAGACTTTGATTTTTGTCATTTATTTCAGATGCCTATTCCACAGCACAGTTAGCTATTTGAGTTTTGATTTCACTAAAAACGGTAGAGATATAAATTTGAGAGCCCTGGTATAAGAGATTGCTGTCATTCTTCACTCCCTTCTTCTTCCATGTAACCTAGTACAGTAGATGAATTAAGCACCTCTAATACAGTGATCTGGACTTGGCCAATATGCCTTGCTGTAACCAATGGAACATTAAGAAAGATGATATAAGTGGATTCTTGCCTGGCTGAGTTTGTCACCTTGCACTTTGGCCATCTTCCAACAGAGGACAATACCCCTAGCAGCTGTCAGATCAAGGAGAATGAAAAGGCACATGAAGCAAGCCTGCACAATGCAGATTGGACATGAATCGAACTGATCCCAGGAGAATTGCAGTTAATTGCACACTCATGGGAGAAATAAGTGCCTAGAGAGTTTTGTGGTTGACTTTTCTGCAGCATTACTGCAATAGACACCTGGCATATACCGTAGCAATTGGCTTGTAAATGGTAGTGAGAGGCAAAGTGTGAACTTAGGTCCTCTGGGGAGAGAGGAAACAGAAGAGGTGAGAGTCTAGAGCCAATACTAAGGCACCCAAGCATTTTGAGATTATATTGAAAGAGGAGCAGAAGGAGATGAAGATTGTTTAATTTTGTGTATGTATATGTAGGAACTCAAGAAAGGAAGGAAGCAATCGTTAACTGCATTGAATGAGGCTAAAAGGTAAAATAAATTGATACTAAAGAATAATTTCTTATATTTAATAGCACTGAACACAGAGCAGCACCAACAAAGATATTAAAAAAACAGCTGCTGTGTTCTCTTTATAATATAGTTCTTTTGTCTTTGAGTTAAGGAATTCATCAAGTAAGAATAAAATATCTGTCTTTTTTTTCACATTCGATAAATCTTATGAAGTGGAATAGTGATATGCTGAAGTCTGGGTAGTTTTCTTTTCCCCTTCTTCTCCCAATTTTAAACCATATCATTTTAATTAGTAGCACTTAAAAATTTATTACATTAAAAAAAATGATTGCTTGTATGGAATTATGTTAGGCAAGATTTACATAGTCAAATTGTATTATACTCATGGACTTGCATAGTTTTCTGTGTCTCCATGAGTGTTTCACTGCGAAGTAGGAGATATGTGACCTAATACTGTGGTCTTTAATTTAACCTTTTTCACTCTGCAAATGTTTAACTTTGTTTAATTGATATTTTTATTTTTCTTCACAGAAGGCATGTGACTCATCTCACAATGTAAACTAATCTGAAAATAATATATTAATAAAGTTGTATTCTATATCTCTGAAATATATTTTTCTCTGAAATTCATCACTGAGGATTTATACATTAATCAGTTATTTTATTTCCACAATTTCAGTTACAATTTTAATTTTAATCATATTGTCTTAAAATCAAAAGTATTGAATTCATTTCTAATATTGTGTTTCTTAAGTCTTAATTGATTAACATGTTTCTTTATAATTATATTTCTTTTTGTCCTGTGACAACCTATTTCTTTTTTTTAATAAATTTATTTATTTATTTATGGCTGTGTTGGGTTTTTTGCTGCTGCACGCAGGCTTTCTCTAGTTGCAGTGAGTGGGGGCTACTCTTTATTGCAGTGTGTGGGCTTCCAATTGCAATGGCTTCTCTTGTTGCGGAGCACGGGCTCTAGGTGTGTGGGCTTCAGTAGATGTGGCACACAGGCTCAGTAGTTGTGGCATATGACAAGCTTAGTTGCTCCACAGCATGTGGGATCTTCCTGGACCAGGGATCGAACCCATGTCCCCTGCATTGGCAGGTGGATTCTTAACCACTACACCACCAGGGAAGTCCCCAACCTATTTCTTTTTAGCTCCTTCTCTCTGAGCTTGCTCACCTTCTGCTTTTCTCTTTAGCTCCCTGCTTCCTTCCTCTTTCTCACGCATGCATTCACTTGTGCACACACACAGACACACACATTCCAAACACTTCTATGCATGTCTTCTGACAAAGTGAAAATGAAAAGGGGATTTATAGATTTTTGTGAAGTGTCACTGAGTGTTTTATAACAAAATGTGGAGTTTAATCACAAGACACTTTATTACTGATTAGAGATTACTATTTAAAAAGAAAAAAAAAGGTACTATGGAAAATTTTTCCTGAAAAAGCAGTGAAGTACTCCATTTTTTTCATATTATCTTGAAATAGAGTTTTAAAAAGCACTCCAGCAAGCTTCTTTGATTTGCCCATGTGTGAAAGTAATTTTTTTTTGAAACTTATTGTACCGTGGTGTAGTGGAGTACTTATGAAGTATTTTGTGCTTTACGAAAGTACAGTTTCTTCAACTTCTGTTAGATATGTTCTGTTATTTAGTTATGCTTTTAATTTTAAAATATTTATTTTTAGAAATCATTCTCAGTCCCGAGTTACACCATATAACTAGTCTTTTCCATTTTTAATGCAAAGGGAGAGAAAATTGCATAATTTGGTAAGCTTGTTTTTCTGCATTGCTTTTGTACTGACATATCTAAATCTTAAGTGTATACTACAATTTTAATGATTAGACAGGAGGAAGAATAAGGAGGAGCATTTCAATTGATAGCACAAGGGTTTTTCATTTTGTTGATAATAAGGAATTTCATACCTTTCCCTTCACCAAATGATTTACTAGGTTATTTTCATCTCCCCCACCCACTCATAATCACTGTTTTATTGTTATTTTGTTAAGATAGATTAAGTATATTGTTTGTCCTGAAAGGGCTCTGGCTTATATCTATTCCTTTTTTTTTTTTTTTTTTTTTTTTTGTGGTACGCGGGCCTCTCACTGTTGTGGCCTCTCCTGTCGTGGAGCACAGGCTCCAGACGTGCAGGCTCAGCGGCCATGGCCCACGGACCCAGCCGCTCCGCGGCACGTGGGATCCTCCCGGACCGGGGCACGAACCCGTGTCCCCTGCATCGGCAGGCGGACTCCCAACCACTGCGCCACCAGGGAAGCCCCTACATCTATTCTTAACCCAATTTTTATGAATGAAGACACTGAGATTCAGAGACAATATAAATAACTTATAGTTGATCACTCACATGTATGCTCTGACACACACATTGCTATTGGATTCCAAAGCTTGATTTTGTTCTACCACCCTGTGGTTCTTTATTTAATGTTTTCCTGAATGTTTTTCTTGTTGGTAATTTTATTCATCCATTGAAGTCAATACCAGCTATAAGTTAAGCTTTATTCTTAGTCTAAGTGACCAATTTGAACTTGACTCTCTGGGAATATAGTATCTTCAGGACCGTGATTCATTGAATCAACACTAAACTAGCCTTGGTACAGATTCCATCCTGACTGTAGTAACCAAGTCCCAGTAGCTGGAACCCTGCACCAAATCCCTGGGTTCTTATTCCTTCCACTTTCATACCAAGTCTCCAATCTCCCAATAAATCACTTTTCCCTTTTCCTAAACTTCTTTCTCTGCTATAAGAGGTACTGGAGATGCAAGACTAGAAAGTCCCTTGTATCTAGTCTCTATTAATTGTTATGGGGATACACAAACTATCAGTCTCCTTAACACTTGCATACCCATTCCACATTTAATACACTTATAAGTCTTCTATTAATTGCTATTGGAAGTAAAGTCACACATTCTTGTAAGACTATCCTAAGTATTATCAATTTCCTGGCCTACTCTAACTTCAATTTAGGATTAACTCTTCTAAACTCCAAATCCTGGCCTTGCCTTATTTGTCTTGTTTTTGCTAACTGAGAGTCGCTTATTTAATATTCTTTACAACAATGCTCTTACTATGCAGTATAATGATGTACTACTGTAATATCAACTTGAATGAAACCTCATCTTCAGAAGATAAATAATATTCAACCAGTGGAATATCTAGGCAATGGAACACTACTCATGAATAAAAAGGAATGTATTGATATAAATAAAAATCTGGATGAATCTCAAAGGCCGAGGAAAGAAACCAGCCTCAAAACATTACATACTATTTGATTCCATTATATGAAATTCTTGTAGAGATCAAACTATAGTGATGGAGAGCAAATCAGTGAATGTCCCTGGTCTGGAGTGGGTGGAGAGTGTGACTATAAAGGAATAGTAGCATTTTGGAATAGTTTGCTAGCTTGATTATAGTTGTCTGTACACATATCCAAGCATGTATTAAAGTCCATAGAATGTACAAGAAAAGAAAAAAGTCAATTTTACTGTAAGTCAATTCTAGCTTGTTTAAAAATAAAATTTAAAAAATAGTACTGTGGCTTTCTTTTTGTTCATTCAGAAAATAATAAAAAAAATAATGGTGATAGGAATAAGGCAAAAAAAATTAGACAGAAAGGTCAGGGAAAGTATTCTGAGGAGATGAAGTCTAAGCAGAAATTTGGATGACAAGAGAGATCACCGATATGAGGATCTGGACCAGATGGATTCTAGACATGGGTGAGGGCATTTGCAGAGTTAAGGATGGAATAAATTTTGTGTGTCTAAATGAGAGGAAGGGATAATGTGGGTGGCACACAGTGGGGATAGGAAGGAAGGTGGCATTAGCAAGAGGTCACAGAGACTTTAGTTAAGAAAGCTTCACTGAACAGATGAATCTTAAGTAAGTAGAAAAATACATAGTTGAATAAAATACCTTTTTCCAAAAAAGGAGCCAAAGACCAAGAGGAAAAGGTTACATACAGTATGATTGTAAAAATGTGACATTCTGGAAAAAGCAAAACTATGGGGACAGTAAAAAGATTAGTACGTGCCAGGGGCTGAGGTGCAGAGGAGGGTTGAACAGGTGGAGTACAGAGGATTTTTATGGCAGTGAAAATATCCCCTATGATACAATAATGATGGCACATATTGTAAATTTGTCCAAACTCACTGATTGTACAACAGGAGTGAATGCTGATGTAAACTATGGACTTTGGGTGATTATGATTTGTCAATGTCAGTTCAGCAATTTTTTCAAACGTCATCATTCTGGCAAGGGATGTTGATAATGGCAAAGGCTATGCAGGGAGTGTATGGAACATCTCTGCACTTTCCCCTTAATTTTGGTGTGAACTTAAAACTGCCCCCCCCACAAAAAATAAAGCTTTACAAATAAATAATCTAAAACAAAACAAACTAAAATTTTAATATTCTCCCCGTAAGAAAATTCTTAACTGTTTTAACTCTTCTACCAAGGTCATTGATTTGGCATGAAATTTACAGTGCCTTGGTAGCTTTTTTTCTCCCTACTCCTTCCTTCCCTCCCTCTTTCCTTTCATTCCTTTCTATCTTTGTATGTTATTTTTATATTTTTAATTACTTTTTAATTCTTTCTGCCATGTCACCATAATCAAAATACAAATACTTTAAAAGCAAGAGTGCATCTAAAACTTACTTGCAGTCTCATGACACAAGATAGTGTCTTCAGCATAGTAGACACTTGGTGGATATTAGTCAGATTTTTGTTTGCTTCTAAACATTTTCCTAAAATTTATATATTGTAGAAAGAAATGTGATATAAAGTTTTCTCTGGATAAGTTTTCTAACATATTAGAAACACAAATGTTTCTAATACATTTTGTATTCATCTCAGTAATCCTTTCTCCACTTCAACAGGAGTAAGAAAGTTATCAAGATATTTAAAAAAAAAAGTGGTTCTATAGAAAAAGTATTGAACAGTCATTTATATATATTTAGATTAGGAAAAAGAAGGTTAAGGGGATAATTAATACCTGTTTTCAAGTGTACTAAGCTTGATTATACAAATCATGCTGACCATGTTTTTCTAAATTTATAAAGGTCACAACAAGGAAAAAAATTATCATAAGTTGCTGCAACACTACTAATTAGACATAAGGAAGAAAAAAGTATTTAACCATGATGGTAATTAATTACTCAGGCAAGCTATCATGGAGATTGTAGAATTCTAATCCTAGAAAATGAAAAAATACATATGTATGGTCTTAGATCATTTCTATTAAAGCAAAAGTCTAGTACAAATTAACCCTCTAGGATTTTAGCCTCTCTAGAAGAGAAAAATAAAACTCCTTGAAATTAATTAGCAATCCTTTGTGAAATTAATAAAGTTGCTTACCTTTAAAAACTCAGTGTATTAATGTATAAAATTATTTTCAAATTATTTTTATTAGAGTAGTTTTATTAGTTAAATATAATAATATTTCTGAGTGTTTTCTAAGTAAATTGAAAGTACTAAAATATAAAATGACTTTATATTAGTCTCTATCTTCTATATATTTGACATTTCCAATTAAACATATTTTCTATAAGTAAAGGGAGCATAATTTATATGTCTTAACTTGTCTTGGAGTTTAGTGCACAACTAGGCACAAAGAGAATCATTGTACTGGATCACATGTCTTAAAGTCATATCCATATTCTACATATTGATCGATAACAACTTATCAAAAACATCCAACATTGTGGTAGGTTATGTAGGGTATACAAAAGAAGTATAAAACAATGTCCTCTATCAAAAAAGAAAGATAAACATTACAGGATATGATAACTGGCATGAAAGACTTATTTTGTAAGAAGTTATACCATTAGATATAAAATTAGATTTTAGATCTTCAAGGATGGACAGGTCAGCAGCAAATGAACAGTTGAGGAAAGCTTCATTTACTTATTTATCAAGTATCATTCAGGTTTCACCTGTTTCAGTTTCTTCTGGGTTAAGAGTTACTGACCTAGAACCCTGGCTTTTATATAGAAGGTAAGACTGGGGCAGTGATGACCATTGTGGTGAAAAACAACGTAAAAGCATCGAGTGGATGTGAGTATGGTGTGATTTCAGGATGTTCTGTTAAGTGCTTGAGATCACTAAGAATTATGTTGGCTGGGCATAATGGTGCCAGCTTTTAGAGGAGTTTATGAGCTAGACAATGCAGTAACGAATGGAATAGGAAATGTTACCTTAGAAAAGGAAAAATTATGTTGGATCAAGTCTCCTTACATTACTAAAGGTAGTGAATGACTCTAATGTTTAGGTGCTTGAAGCCCAGTTCAGAGTGATCAGCCCTTTTATTTTAAACTGTGATATGTTAACAGAATTGGTTGAAAACATTTCATTTTGGGAGGGGGGGAGAGACATGAAAATATGGCACATAATTTTATGATAACCTTAAAAGATTTAGCATATGCAGAACGATAGTATAGAATTGTGGCAATTCTATTTTCCATCAACTGCATATTTTTATTTAAGATTGCTACCAGTAGTACAGAACTGTTATACTCCAAGTCCTTATTTTTGGATTTACTTTTCCCCTACAGGAAACTCTCATAAATGAAACATTATCATACAACAGCCATTAAAAACTTTTCAGAAATTTCCTCTTTCTGTATACAAACTTTAGTTTCTTTCTGAAAACATTTTTACATAACCTATAGAAATATCCTTAAGGAAGTATGACGTTGCCCTCCAATAATCACAACATTTACCTGTCTAGTTTAAGACTAAAAATGTGCAAATAAAATCTATGGATAAATAAGAAAATTTCCCCCTGCCTAAAAATCACAGCTTATTTGGTTAGAAACCCAATGCTTGACTTCATCCTTTCAAATCTAATGTTTCTTTTTAAAATGCAAATCTTTCCTGGATTGGATTAGTCATATTCTGAGGCATCATTAATTTCTATCTGAATTACCAGTTAAGATCTCAGCAGGTATTAATTAGCAACCAAAAACAAAAAGAGATTCCAAAACACGTTCTTGGTTTGTAAGCAAGTTCTTAGAGAGGAAGAAGGCAGTCTACGAAAAAGAATATCCTTGTTTCCTGAAAGAGTGGGAATCACTACATATTGTACACTTCATAAACTGGATAAGGTATGCTATAGATTCTAACCTAAATATGTTGTACTTCAAGTCTATAAAAGAATTTTTTTCTTTATTCTTTTATTCAGGTGGTTCCTAATCCAATTGTCATCAGTATTCTAATATTCTGCTTCCAAATGTTCTGGGCAGTAATAGATTTTCCATTTCTGAGGCAGGGCCAAAGTGTGGTAGAGAGAGGGGCCCAGTTGAACACATTAGCCCATGCCAGGAGGAGCCATTTGTAAATTGGGCTAAATCAGACTGTGGGCTCATCTGAGGAGCAGGGGGCAAATAGCTACTGAAAGAAAGGATAGTATTTATATTAAACTTTCAAGACCTTGTAACTATAAAACACTAGTTAATCTTCAGATTCCTAGGAGTACAAATGAGGTATTGGTTAGATGAAGCAAAATGAAGACCATAAGAGATGAAGAAACAGTTTTCAATAAGGCAAACAGGGACCAAGCTATCATTCCAAGAATTAGTTTCTGAATAACCTGAGGTCCCAGGGACCTGTCTATAGCAATAAGTGTTGGCTGACTGGGGAGGGAAA
The DNA here is from genome assembly GCF_963455315.2 of Globicephala melas. Classification (NCBI taxonomy): domain Eukaryota; kingdom Metazoa; phylum Chordata; class Mammalia; order Artiodactyla; family Delphinidae; genus Globicephala; species Globicephala melas. The sequence goes on from NC_083317.1 coordinate 33,468,949, forward strand.
GTCAAGTTGGTTTCAAGACATGAGGTAAGCCCAGCAGAAAGAATATCACACTAAGAGAAAGGAGACAAAAAGCCTGATTTTCTTTTTCTTTGTTTTTCTCATCAGTCTCATGACCTTAAGCAAGTTATTTCATATTCACACAGACCTCAGTCTATAGTGCACACATATGGGACCAGGAGTACGTAGGACATTGGGGATGCAGAAATGAATAAGACATCGACATAATAATATGGCACATGCCTGAAGGAAGCTGACTAGACTAGAGGATATTATAAAATCCCTTTATGTCATCTTGATAGAGATGCAATAAAAAATTCTTTATAACTGGTTTTTGTATCTTTGGTTTGTTTTGTTTGTCCTGAAAAGTCACCTCAATAAATTGGGAAAAAGTTTCTTTGCTAGCAGAGAATCTAAAAGAAGTGTATGTATACGTGTGGGCCCATTGGAAATTTTTTCCATAGTTCTTATTTTTTTTAAATAGTGTATTCAATTTTATGACTAGGCAACATAACCAGGTCATTTTCTAATAGCAACTAAGGTATATTATAGGGACTGAGAACCATATCCTAGTTTTGATTTTGAGGCTTACTTGATTTGATTTTTTTGTCAAAGTGAGATATGCCTATGTTGGGCAAAATTTACAATGGGACTTTTTCCCCCCTAGATTATATTACAGAAGGTCTATTCTTTATTTGATTTATAAGTAAAATCCTTGACAGTGGGCTTCCTCTGTCTCCTATACGCAATCATCATCAAAATCTTTCATTTTTACTTTCTAAACGTATTTTTTCAAAGCCATCTACTTCTCTTCAGGCTGAGACTATCATCCACAGTTTTGGCTTCCTTTTTAATGTCGCCACATCTTTTGTAAACCCTTCTAATCCATTCCTCAAACAGCAGGCAGGAGATCTGTTCACACTGTAAATGTGATCATCTCATGCCAGTGCCTAAAATCTTTCAGCAGCTTCCTTTTCCTATTTTTAAATATACATAAATGTTTACACACACACACACGCATGCACACACACACACACACACACACACACACACATATACTGGCTTGCCATCTCTCTTCTGCCTATTTCCCCAATCCGTTCTCTTTCTATCGATATGGTCTATGGTCTATCAGTCCTTCCGAAGCACAATATTTCATTTTACTCAGGATCTTCTCTAAGGCTACTTTCCTCTTGACATGTCTTCTTCGTATTCAGTACTAAGCAAATTCTTCTTAATTATGTAAGATTTAGATTAAATAGCACTTCATCAGGAACCTTCATTATCACCTCAACCTGGATTAGGTTTCTTTCTCTTTATATAGTTTAATCATTCTCTATACATTTACTTTATATATCTATAAAAATGACAATTATGATCCATTAATAAGTAAATTAATAATATAGTATTTATTTCCATAGGAAGACAACTTCGAAAAATTATTTTAAAAAACACATCAGAGCTAGGCTTTAGTGTTTTAGAGGTCTTGCCTCCCTTAGACAAGGGGAGATTTAACATCTTTTATATGTGTCACAAATGCCTAACCTTTAAAACATCTCCATGCTGGTCTTGGTTCCTGAGACCTGTTTCTTTTGTAGGCATTTTAATGTATCCATTCCCTGAAGAAGGAAACAGAGCTTTCATGCTTCCATTATAAAACCAGGGAGGAGCTAGTTGCCTAAAATATTTTTTGTACTCAGTCTCTTCCATTTGATGTTATGCTCAATGAGTACAAGAATTATGCTTGATTATATTCCCAGACTCTGGTACTGTACCTCATATATACTAAAAATTCAACAAATGTTATAAATGGTAACTAGAACTTATTATTCCAATGCTGCTTCTACCTAAACTTTTTATCTTACTTCCATCCTTAGATTCACCTCAGTTAATCCTTGAAGTATTTAGATTTATATTTACCATTCTTATAATAAATGTTTGCTTCAATGAATAGCATATGCATGTATAGATTTGAAGTCAGAAGGTTTATGGGTCCAACAGTGTTTTACATTCCACAGCTCTAATAAATTTTGAAACCACTAACAGTTTTTTACTCAATAACTTCTAATTAGTTTTTTGAAAAACAAAAGAGGCATTGAGGGGTAATTGAATTTATCCAATTTAAGTATTCACATTTCAAGAGACAGAGCCAGAGCAAGTACTAAAGAGAAAACAGAATAAAAACATTAAGAGAAGAAGCATGACACCACCAATTTTTTCATTTGAGACATTTTCTGACATAAATCTGTTTTCACACAATATGTTCAACAGTTCTCATTCCAAATTAAAGCACATTAACTTTTAATCATACATAAAATGTCAGTTCTTAGCCAAAGAACAGAAAAATTCTTTAAAAAACTTACATGGATAAATTAAAGCCTGATGTTAGCTCTGCCAAACCCTCTAGCAGAATTACTTTAATGAATTTCAATATAACCAAAAGAAAGAAATTAGAGTTCAAAAAATTAGTAAAATACATTTTAGTTTTGAGTTTTTTCCTCCATGACTTACTTGAAAAAAAGAAAATTGGGAGAAAGTGTAACCGTAAAATGTTTTGCAAACTAAAGCTTGTATTAATATTCAAAATACAGATGAAGGTAAAATAGATTTTAAAATATGTTATAAAATGTTTTTTCTCTCCTACCATGTCTTCGATTTTAAATAAGAATCTCATTAAAAATTGAAATAAATTCGTTATTTATGCAACAAAGTTAAAGACTTAACAATTTCTGAAGAGAGGTAGGACAATGTTGTTGTTTTTTACTAAGAAGCTTAAAGAAAGAGACTAAGACATTTGGCTTTTATTTAACAAGTGTTTTCTACTGATTCTTCCAAAAAGGCTATTTGTGCAAATAGGTTTGAAGAATCCTTAAAATGATCAAGAAAATTAATCAGAATCATAAAATAATGTTCAGGGAAAATAATCATTAAAACCAGAACTCTTGCTGTTATAAAGAGTAAAGAACAGTTTGCAAATTGATAATTTTATTTTTCAGTGATCTTAATCTGTGTGAGGCATACATATCACCACAACCACCTTATCATTGTGGGTTTAACACAAATGCATGCGGAAACACTAGTTTTCTCTTTGCCCAAATTGCTCTACTCTTTCTTGTGTTCTTTAAAATTACAGTTCTTGAATATAGCTTAAGTATCCCTTTCTCTACGAAGCCTTGCTTTTTGAACATCTTCACCTCAATCCCTGCCCCAAACGACATACTCATTTATGGATAATAAGCTGCCTTCTCACCGGGTTTCCATAACACTCCTCTCTCAGCCTTTATATTTTGTTTGCATGAGCTTCTTACTTCTACAGCCCCCAAACCATCAAAGTCAGAGCATTTCTTTTATATATCTATGGATTGGAATCTAGCCCAGCACCTATGTCAAAGTAGGCACTTCCGACATGTTGAGCATTTTAATGTATTATGTAAAATCTAGGTTAGTGAACAGTTTATATACTTATAATTAAGAAAACCTACATGTGCGTCCCATAAACTATTTCCTTTAGAGTATTTCATTAGTTCCATTTTGAATATATGTCACTTTGACATGAGGGGTTTTTTTTGTTTTGTTTTGTTTTTTAATATCCACAAGGATGTCTTTAAACCAGGGGCAGCAAAGTCTTGCACCAAAAGGAACAGGAAAACTAGTACAATTGAAGTAAAATAATAAAAATGAATGAAAAATATCTGGTATGCAACAGGCAGTAGTGAGGATTATGGCCAAATAACATTTATTTTTGCCATTCTAAAGGAGGTAGCTACTATTCACTTCCAGACAACTGCTGCACAGAAAGAGTATATTTTTGCTGAAAATCAGTATATATCCTGATTTTCTATTAGAAATTAGATCTTACATTAATTTGCATCTCACTCATGATGTATTTATGGCAATTTTTCCTTCATTTGTTTTTCTTATGCAACTTCTCAAACTTAGGCCATTACTAGCTTTTATCTAAACTATGACACTAAGAATGACCCTCTTACTTATTCAAGCTAAGATAGGAAAGAGGTAAATATGTTCAGTTTCCAATGTCATACTTCTGTTGAACATCCTCTCACTTTCTACTCCCTATAAGAGAAATCCAAGGGTCCCATCCTGGGGTTCTCAGGTCTAACACCAGTCGCCTAATTCACAGTTATACATTTTCTCATACTTCATAATTTGGAGCGAACAATAAATCAATCAATAACTAAAAGCATTGTGTTGCTGTAAAGGCAGAAATTTCTTTTTCTTCTTCCCTTCGAGGTTCTTTGGTGGGTCGAATAATTAAATTGACAAAACAGATTAATAGGAGAAAAACAAATTTTGTACACATGGGATCCCCATAAAAATATGAGACTCAAAGGCACTCAGGCAACTACAGCTTATATGCCACTCTGAGCTAAGTAGTGGGATAGGGGCCTAGAGCTTCGAAGGGAAGGAGGGTAATTCAAAGGACAGTAAGAAGTATGTACATGTCAATCCCAAACTCCCTAACTATCCTCCCCCCCACCTCTCCCCCATGGTAGCCATAAGTTCGCTCATTGCTATTTTTTAAATGAATAACTAACAAGGACCTACTGTATAGCACAGAGAACTCTGCTCAGTATTATGTAACAATCTAAATGGGAAAATTATTTGTAAAAGAATAGGTACATGTATATATATATATAACTGAAACACTTTGCTGTACACCTGAAACTAACACAACATTGTTATTCAACTATATTCCAATACAAAATAAAAAGTTAAAAAAAAAAGGGACAGTAAGAAGAGCAGATATTTGGTAATCAGATGTTTGCCTGGCCATGCAGGTAATTCTTTCAGATAAAAAAAGTTATCTCTGGTAATAGTTCTGTCTCTGGGCTAGGCCCCATCAAAATTCTTTTAGGCAGTTAAGGTAGAGGTAAAAGTTTTCCTGAGTCTACTGGGCCCAAATTGTCTTCAGCTTGAAATAATCTACATGCCAAAGTGGCATATTCTGGAGAGCTATATTCTGCTCCCCTTCATTGTCTTTGTGTTTGAGTCTGTAAAGCACTCTCTTAAATGCAATCTGCAAGGGGACTTAAGGAATCTGTTTCTTAATTAAGATCCACATACTTGATTAAGTGAGGGTCTGATTTAACACATATACTATTTGATTCATAAGTTACTTTTCACATATCAAACACATTCATTCTATAGACTGAAGGAGCAAATATATTTTACATGTTTCTAGATTGTTTGGATTCAGAGATTACATGAGTATTTTTAATAATTTAAAACATTATTTCAAGTAATAATTTGCATTGAATAACTTTAGGAAGGACCTTAGGAAGTAGAGACTCTTGCTTTTTCCTTATTAAAGATAAGAATCAGAGGGCTTCCCTGGTGGCGCAGTGGTTGAGAGTCCGCCTGCCAATGCCGGGGACACAGGTTCATGCACCCGGTCCGGGAAGATCCCTACATGCCGTGGAGCGGCTGGGCCCGTGAGCCATGGCCGCTGAGCTTGCGCGTCCGGAGCCTGTGCTCCGCAACGGGTGAGGCCACAACGGTGAGAGGCCCGCGTACAGCATAAAAAAAAAAAAAAAAAAAAGATAAGAATCAGAATCTTGTGCAGTTTTTAAAACTCTCATTTCCTTTTTTAAAAATAAATTTATGTATGTATGTATGTATGTATGTATTTTTGGCTGCGCTGGTTCTTCGTTGCTGTGTGCAGGGTTTCTCTAGTTGAGGCGAGCGGGGGCTACTTTTCATTGCAGTGCGTGGGCTTCTCATTGCGGTCGCTTCTCTTGTCGCGGAACACGGGCTCTAGGCGCGCAGGCTTCAGTAGTTGTGGCTCGCGGGCTCTAGAGCACAGGCTCAATAGTTGTGGCGCAAGGGCTTAGTTGCTCTGTGGCGTGTGGGATCTTTCTGGACCAGGGCTCAGAACTGTGTCCCCTGTATTGGCAGGCAGATTCTTAACCACTGCGCCACCAGGGAAGTCCAGAATCTTATACATTTAAAGTGAGTTCTTTTATCCATATTTTGTCCTTTTTCCCGTCTTTTATAATCATTGGAATAGAAATGTTCTACATTGATTTACTGATCATTTTTAGTTCAGTGCTCTGATAATTCACATTTGACTTTATAAAATCTTGGTCTTAAAGTTTTATTATGACCGATAATTTCTATCAATTTTATCCAAAGCCAAAGTATATTTTATTAAATTTTCTATTTATAAGAATGAAAAGCTTTCTCACTGTTCTTCTAACATGCCTTGCAGGTACTCACATCTTCATGTTTCTTATTCCTAAACCTAACTTCTCCTTAATTTATATACTATGAAGCGTGGAAACTCTTAACATTTTTAAAACCTCCTCCAGGTGATAGTAATCCATTTTCATGAACTCTTTGCATTATGTTATATTCCATTGTTTGAAATTTTTAGCCAATTTTTCCCCAAAATTACTGTAAGTAAGCAGCACAAGAACAATCTTTTTCCCTCTTATATGTGCTATAATTAGCATAGTACCTTGAATATTATAATTGGTCAGAGAAAAACAAATAGCGTATATTAATGCATATATGTGGAATCTAGAAAAATGGTATAGATGAACTTATTTGCAAAGCAGAAATAGAGACACAGATGTAGCGAACAAATGTACAGATATTAAGGGGGGAAGCGAGGGTGGGATGAATTGGGAGATTAGGATTGACATACATACACTACTATGTATAAAATAGATAACTAATGAGAACAGACTGTATAGCACATGGAACTCTACTCAATTGCTCTGTGTTGACCTACATGGGAAGGGAATTCAAGGAAGAGGGGATAAATATATACGTGTGGCTGATTCACTTTGCTGTACAGCAGAAACTAACACACCATTGTAAAGCATCTATACTCCAATAAAAAAAAAAGTTATAAACCAATTTCTTACTCTAAAAAAAAAAATTAGGCTTGCATTCTAACTTGGAACACAAAATTTGACTAAAGTTTCCAGTAAATCAAAACAGAAACAGAACAGTTGTTATAATGTTCTCATTATCTAATAAAAGGAAGTAAATAAATTCATAAAGAAAGGGAAAACACACTTTTAGTGGCTGTAAATATAAAGAGAAATTCATTATGTACATTTTTTTGAACAACCTAACAGACATGCCTTTAATAGCAGTATCACAACATATTAGACTTAGATTTTTCATCTAGTTGTTTCTTATGTCTATTCACAATAAATACAATAAGCATGATGCAGAATCAAATTTCTATGAGGGGATCTCTGTAGGATAAAAATTATATTACATCATAGGTTTAAGAGTTCTTGCTGTCAGAAAAAAAAAACAAAACCTTGCATAATTTTATATCCCTGAAGGGGTAAAACTGTAGGTAGAATAGGAGATTGAAATGCTAGAAGTAGGTTGAAGGAAATGATAAAGGTAATTCGATTTACCTAAGGAGAAAAAAATCAGAGGACTCTAATGTGGGAGATGTATGATTAGACTTGTGCTTTAGAAAGATAACTCAGATTGTTTGTACCACCACTTTGAGTTCATATATTTATCCTATTGAAATAATCACACAGCTATATCTTAGAGACTTCTATAGAAGCAACGTTTGACTTAAAAACTTAAAATTTGTGACCATAGATTAGGAATTGGTTACATGATATGCTCTAAATCCATATTAAGAAATACTCTATAGTACAGCAAAATGAAGAAGATTTGTGCTCACAGGTAAAAGATCTACAAAATATGCTAATAAAAGAAAGAGGTTCAATCTCAGATTTTCACCCCAGGATATAGAATTATGGAAGCAGGGTCTTTCACACACGGAAAGAAAGAGTTGGACTAACTTTTTCAATGTTTTTCACCCCTTGAGAATCTGCATTTACAGAGTAACCAACTGGACCAAAATCTAAAGAGAGATGGTGCCTGCAGAGAGAGAGAGAGAGAGACAGGGAGAGAGAGACAGAGAGACAGAGCCTGTAAGAGCTGAGCTAGAAAATCTGACACGGGGTGAAGACTTGAGTGTGAGTAGGTAGAAGAGGATGAAACCTCTGATGTTGCAATAATTGGGAGAATTCATTAACTTCTTGACAGCTTTCTCCACAAACACTAAAGACATGGAAAGACCTGGAAAGAGGTCAGTAATCTTCACTGTGGTGCAGACTTGTAAAGGAGAGCAGCAGCTCTCGAGGGGTGCAAAGCTCCACCAGGAATTTTCTTCCAGTCTACACTACAGAGCAGAAGTCTGAAGGTGCGGGGAAATGTTAACAAGGGCTACTGCCATTAGGGCACTGGTGAAAACTTCATGCAGATAGCTGAAGAGTTCAATCAGGAGGAAGACAAAAAAGAAAAGGAAACACTTCTGAAAATTGTAAAGCACTATAGAATTTAAAGAATCTTTTATTCAATTAAAAAAAAAAGTTTACAAAAGAAGAAAAGGAAGCAAACACATTTGAAAAGCAACTACTCTTGGGGGAGGAGCATGATTTTACATTGTACCCAGAATCAGTGAGACTAAGTGGTATAGCCCTCCTGGAAAATTCTTTGGCAGGCTATTGAGGAAGATTTTAAGTGACAAATTCAGCTCATTTCTAGATATAGAGCTGTTCTGGTTTTTCATTTCATCTTTAGTTGTGATTATTTGTGTTCTTTTGTTTTTTTTAAGAATTAGTTCATTTCCTCTACATAATTTTGATGTCTTCAGTCTGTAGTAGCACATCTTTCATGTCTCATATTGCTAATTTGTGTCTTATTTTTCCAGTTTTGTTGGATGTTCACCCAACTTTTTTTTTTTTTTCAAAGAACCAGCTTTAGGTGTCCTTGATTTTCTCTATTGTTTTCCTCTTTTCAATTTTATTTCTACTCCCATCTTCATTATTTCCTTCATTCCGCATACTTAGATTTATTTTGTTCTTCTTTACTAGTTTTGTAAGGAGGAAGCTAAGATTATTATTGGTTTGAGACATTTCTTCTTTTCTAATATAAGCACTTAATCATAGAAATTTTCCCTTAAGCATTGTTTTAGCTGCATACCATAAATTTTGATGTTATAGTTTTAATTTTGTTCAGCTCAAAATATTTACTAATTCTCCACAATGATCTATGAATTATTTAGAACTTTCTTGTTTCTTTCCAAAATGTTTGGAGATTTTCCCATTACCTTTCTGTTAATTCCATTATGGTCAGAGAATGTCATTGTATGATTCCAAGTTTTAAAAAAAATTTTGAGTTTGGATTATGATGCAAAACATGGTTTATCTTGATGACTATTTTACACACAATTGAAAGTAAAGGGCATTTTGCTATTGTAGGATGAAATGTTCTATATATATCATATCCCATTGGTTGATGGTGTTATGTTCTATATTCTTGCTGATTATTCTGTCTGCTATTTCTGTGTATTACTAAAGAAGGAGTGTTGTCTCCATCTATAATTATGGGTTTTTCTATTTGTCCTTTCAGTTCTGTGAGTTTTTCCATCTTATATTTTGAAGCTCTTTTATTAGCTATCTACATATTTTGTACCATTATATCTTCTTAGTGAATTGTCCCTTTTATCCCTCTAATGTTTCTTTATATTCTTATTAATTTTCTATTCTCTTACCTACTTTATTAAGTCACTTATTATTAATATAGATATAGTCACTGCTTTTGTTTGATTAGCATTAATATGGTTGAATCTTTACTATCTTTTTACTTTTAACCTACATATATCACTATATTTGAAATGAGTTTCCTGTATAATACATATATTTGGATCACTTATCAACATAACAGTTTCTTTTATTTAATTGCTGAATTTAAGTCATTAAATTCAATATAATTTTAATATGTTTCAATTTATTCTATCATTTCATTATTTTCTGGTTGCTTCAGATATATATAATATATATTCTCTACTTTTCCTTTCTACACTTGAGTCATTTAAACATTTTTTATTATTCCATTTTAATTCATCTGTTATCTTTTTAGTCTACTTCTTAGTTTTTATATTTTAGGTGTTGCTATAGATATTATGACATATATAATTAACATTTCACATTTTACTTACAATTGATATTTTACCACATCAAGTAGTAATCTTACAATTATGAAGATTCCATTGCCTTCCCACTGGTGTTGTAGTTATCTCATATATTATATCACAATCTATGTCCATATCTATATCTATCTATCTATTGAAAATTCTATTAGATTATGATTGTAATAGTCATACAGAGTTTAAATAACTCAAGAGCAGAAAAGTTGTTTATTATACTTAACTTGATATGTTACTTCTGGTGCTATTCTTTATTCTTTATGTTCTAAGTTTTCTTCTTATATAATTCCCTTCTGTATGGAAACCTTCCTTTAGCAATTCTTATAGACCTGATATACTGACAATAACTACTCTTAGTTTTCCTCCCTCTGAGAAGAACTTAACTTACCCTTCTTTCCTGAAGGATATTTTCATTGGATATAGAATTATGGGTTCACACTTCTTTCAGCACTTTATAAACAGTCTTATACTTCCTTTTGGCCTCCATGCTTTCTTATAAGAACCCAGTCATTTTTTATTTTACCAACTGTTCTCAAATATATTTTTCTTTCTTTCTTTCTTTCTTTCTTTCTTTCTTTCTTTCTTTCTTTCTTTCTTTCTTTCTTTCTTTCTTTCCTTTCTTTCTTTCTTTTTCTTGTTTTAGTTTTAAGAGTTTAATTATGTTATGCTTGAAAGTGGATTATTTGGGACTTATCTTGCTTGGGTTTCACTGAGAGTCTTTGGCATGTAAGTTTATGTCTTTCACCATATTGGGGATGTTATTAGACATTATTTCTTCAAATATTTTTATAGGACCACATTCCTTCTCTTCTGTCTCTGCAACTCCAACAATATTAATTGTAGACCTTTTTTTGCTGCCCCACGATCCCTAAGACTGTTTACTCTTGTATTTCACTTTTTTATCTTCCTGCAATTCCATTGTATTATTTCTGTTGATTTACCTTTAAGTTCAGTGGCTATCTTCTCTGTCATTTTCATTCTATTAGTGATCACTCCAGGAGTTTGATTTCTTTTTTAAAAAAGATGGTTATTGTATTTTAAAGTTCTAAAATTTCCATTATGTTCTCTATATTTTCTACTTTTGCTAGACTTTTAACTCTCCATTCACTCAAGAGAATTTACTCATTCTTGTGGGAACATTTAAAAAAATAGGTGCTTAAAATCTTTGACAGATAATCCTAACATCTATGTCATCTCTGTTTTGGCATCTATAGGTTATCTTTTCCCATATAAATTGATATTTTTCCTCATCCTGATGCCAGTTTTATATCGTGTCTTATATTGTGTTTTTAATATTGTATTTTAATACAGTATTTTAAATATTATGTTATGAAATTCGTTTCTCATTTAAATCCTGTAGAAGACAATGGTATTTTTGGTTTAGCAGAAAGTTGGCCTGGTTACATTTAAGCTTCAAGTTTCTACCAGCCTTCCAAGGGTTAGCATTTCAGTATTCACCTCATTTTTAAAGTCTTTGAAGAAATATTCTACTCCGTCTTACATTTGCCAACCCAGTGGTGAGACTGTAACCAAAGCAAACAACGAGTTCAGTTGTAACAATATTCAGAAGGTTGTCTTTTTGTGATGTTCTCACATGGTGGAGAGAGAGAAAGAGATCTCTCTTCCTCTTCTGGTAAATCCAGATATGGTCACGCTGTGATTAGGGCTTCAACATATGTATTTTAAGGAAACATAATTTAGCCCATAGCTATATATAATTAGATTAAGGGCAATTAATATTGACCTTTTTTTTTTTTAATACTGACCTTTTGTTTGTTTTTTTGGTCTCTTCATATTTAAAATTTTCAGCAATTACTTGTTTGACAGTTCTTTTATGATGATTTTCCCAAACCATTGGACTAGTTTTTTTGTTCTTTTTTTTTCATACCCCCTCTTTCTCACTGTATTCCTTTTTAGAAAGTGACAAAAATTTTCATAAGTAATTGAGGTATGTCAGAATTGCAATTATTGGTTCTTTCTGGAAAGAAGACAGAAATTTAGGAAGGTTAAAGGAAAAGACCCCAGCTTTATGGTTGCATTCTTGACAAGTAAAGCCACAGAAGTAAAGAGTTTAGAAGTTATCACTCCTGGCCTTACAACAAGAAAACTGAAAAGAAATGACTTTTCTTGGACTCATCAAAACAATGATATTACTGGGTAAACAGCTACTCTAAAATCTGGAGAGACAGGCACATCAAGAATGATATAGGAACTGAGATCAGGTTACCCAAAGCAGAATTCATTGAAGGCATAAACTGATAGGAACACACAAATGGTAATTTTCATGAAATGCTGAATACAGAGGAGTATCAAAATACTTCCAGGATCCCCATCAGGTTCCTATGGTAAGAATATGAGAAAGATCCTTTCTTGGCTCTAGCAGGGAAGGCAAATGATAAGCCTTGTGAAACACACTTAGAGCCTTCTCTATGAAAGAAAGGCTATTTTTCCAGGACCAAAGTCACAGCCAGAGGTTCTGTCTGCTAGAAAAGGGAATTCCTCCGTGTCTAGCTTCTTCCAACCTTCCTGCCTCACCTGAGGGAAGAAAAAGACACTACTAACAAGGGTCAGGTGTTCAAGGAAATAGACTAGAAACTCTGCAACCAGGGAATGGAGTGGGGGAAACAAAGCTATAGCACTGGAGAAACATTTGTGAAGGTCAGAGACCCCAAGGCACAGCCTCCACACTTTACCACCAGTGTGGCTCTAGCAAAACAATAATAGATTATGACAGAAGGAGTTGCATGACAAAGACTCTCCTCTCTCTTGGAGGAGGAGCACATGGGAAGACCACCATCAGGAAGGGACAAAAGCAAGGAGATCTGAAGAATGTGGAACTTCTGGCACCTATAGCTACCTATAAATTTTAATATCTGTGTGATGAGTGGAATGGAAATATAAAATCATCCTCAAAAGTAATGATATCCTTATATATAGTTCTTACTATATTCAGAGATAGAGTTTGCAGACAATTTCAATCCTGTTTCTACCACTAATTTGTTTATATTGTTGATTTCCTGCTTTCTAAATTTGTGGGTTTTCAGTTGACATTTGAGGTAGGTTGATTCTTAGTTTTAAGGTATCTTCCTGAACACTGCAGGCTTTCAGCAGACAATGTCATCTGGATGCTTAATGTCAATCCAACCCACAACTCATGTGACAACCAAAAGTGTCCCCTCTTATTTATTTTAAATGCTCTTTGGAAGGAAACATCCCTTGATTTGAGAAACACTAATAGATAATCTGAGTGTTATATCCAGTTCTAAAATTAATATAATAGTTCAAATGATTTTTGTACTCTGAACAAAATTAAACCCCTATAATTTCATCACCAATAAATTTTTTTTGGGTACTGCTCAAATATTCCCAAGTGGCCTTTATTTCACAAAATTATTTTCATTAAAATTATTTCCTATACCACTTTTACTATATGATACTATTCAAATGAAAATCAATTGACAAATATACAAATTACGCACTTTTAAGTCATCTACTTTGAGGCTGTACACATCAGAGAGCATCAGTGACCAAGCCTGAGTCAGTGAATTCCTAACGCTCTTCCATTAACCTGGACTTGGACTTTCACGTTCGGTCAGGTATCCGTTACATCAAAGCAGCTTCTGTACCATATGTTACCTGGCCCATGTGGAAGCTTAGATTTTCTATGTTCTTGTTTGGTTTCCTCAGCCTGTTACTAAATCAATTAGCCAGTCTCTGAAGACCATGGCCTACATGAGATGAAGTCTGCTACTACTACATGAAGGATGATGGAGAAACAACAGAAAAAAAATCAAAAAATTTTAGGAAATAAGGTGAAAGTGAGAAAAACTTCTGCATGAGGCCTGTATTAATTTTCTATTGCGCTTTAAATTACTACAAACTTAGTGGCTCAAAAATTCACAATTTTACCATCTTACAGGTCTCCTGGTCTAAAGTCCAGTGGGCTTACCTTCAAAATGAAGGTGTCAGCTGGGCTGTATTCCTTCTGGGGGCTCTAGGTGAGAATCAGTTTTCTTGCCTTTTCCAGCTTCTAGAGGCCACCTGCATTCCTTGGCTTGTGGTTCCTTCATCTTCAAACTAGTGACAGCTTGCTGAGTGTTTCTTGCAAGTCTCTTGACTCTTCTGTCTCCCTCTTCTACTTCTAATCCTGGATTATCTGGGTAGGCCCAGTCTAATCATATTAAGGTCAACTGATTAGCAAACAATTCCATCTGCTACCTTAAACTCCCTTTTGTTTTGTATCACAACATATTAACAGGTTCCAATGATTAGGACTTGGATGGGGGGGCGGGGCATGGGGGCATTATTCCAACCACAAACCTGAACAGTTCTAAGTTTGCAGAGCTGAACACACAATTTTTAAGGAGAGAACTGTGTCTATCTGGCAAACACTTTTGATTGGCCAGTCTAACTACAGAAAGGTGGCCTCATGGAGGGGCCTAGTGGGCTAAGGCAAAACAGCAGGAATCACCCCAAGGAATAAAGTGGTTAAGAATCACGAGGTCTGGGGAACAGATGGATAAAGGCAGTTATAAGGAGGGAAGGACCTTGCCATAGGAGGGGGGTCAGTCAGTGAGCAACCCCCAAGGGAGAAACAGCCGACAAGTTCAAGAACAGGGTTGTTATATATTCAGCTAAGACCTTGGCTGTGCTTAAATACCAGACCTCCCACCCATCTCTCCCAGATTCTGAATAAAAGTCCAAAAACTGCCTTGTTCCAGTGGAGACAGGCTGTGTGCTACACGGAGTCAACAAATGAAGAACAACATGGGAAATCACACCACAAAAACTTGCAGACAGCCTGAGGAGGGCCCAGGACATGGGGAAAAAGGGGGATAGGTGACTCAAGACAATGTTGTTTAATTTACAAAAGGACAGAGGCCCAGCTAACTGCAGGGCAGGAGCTGTCACTAGAGCAACAGTGGTCTGCACCTATGAAAGCAGCCGAGACAAGGCTAAGTTCAATCTGAGGACACTTGGCATCTTGCCGTCTTGGCTGCCCAGCCTTCTCTGCTTAGACCCTGCTTCAGGAACAGACTTTAATAACCTTCCCAAGCCAAGTGGAACTCATTCAGCCACACTGAGCTAGAAATTCAAATCCTATCACAGAGACTGAAGATACAGCAAGAGGGGAAAGGCCTGACCACCACACCCTAATGAGAGCTATCACTGTGGTGATAGATCAGGGACAATCACTCAGCCACTCTCCGGAAGCACCCAGTAGATGGCTGAGCACAATCCTTCCTGACAGTCAAGCAAGCCCAAACTGTAGTGTGATCTCTCAGCAAGATAAAAATGATTAGAGAAGCAGTGGTTGGTTCCTTTTACACTGGGCAAGTTCCTGTAGTGTGGATCAAGACTGGGAAAGATTTATTCCCCTGTAGGAAGGGGATGTGCCCTGAAGAGCTAACTCAAATGCAGAATCTTACCTTGTAGGCCTCTTCTGTTATGCATCTCAAGGTTGAATCCGTGAAAGGCCAAGTTCACCTTCTGAGGGAAGTGGCCCACCTGAATCACTGCTAACACAGACTTGTAAGACTCTAGACCTGGCCGATGCTTGTTGGTCAGGGCCCAGGCAGACCTGCCTCACCTCTGCCCCATGGTGAGGCAGAATCAGAATCATAAAGATTAAATACATTAATGCAAGGGAGACACATATGTGCCTGGCACACAGTAAGCACTAGACAAGCGTGAGCTATTGCTATTGATACTCACTGTCTTCAACAGGGACAGAAGCTTCACACAGAAAACAGTAGGTTTCAGCCACTCACATGTTCTCCTGGTTCCTGAAATGAGCTGCCCTCACCCCACTTTGTCCAAGCACATCAACATAGTTGTCCTTTATCTCTGCAGGAATTCAATTCGAGACAACTGTCCTATGGCTTTCATCTGCGTAACAGAACAATAAAAGCAATGTTGGCCGTTTGGGGGGACAAGACAGGAGAGTTTAATCTTCTAACTTGATTGACCCGGATGCGTTCCTGTCAATATAAAAGATTTTGTCCAGAGCCGTGGAGAAGCCAAGGCCGGCCCTCTGCTTGTACTTCCAGCTCATGGCCCAGTCGTAGTCCTGCTGCAGATTCTGCTGCAGGGTGTCAGCCACCTTCTTGCTGAGGGCCATGTTGGGCCTGCCAACAATGTTAGGGGGGTGACTGAATGAAGGGGACAGATTTTTAAAGCCACCCATGAGTTTGAGAAGTTTCTGTTCCTCATTTTCAAAGCCAGCAGTATCCCATTGGCCAAACTGAGTTCCTGTCTGCTTCCTGGTGTCAGAAGCTTCCGTCCTCCCCGACTCATGATCGATCTCTTCTTGCAAGGCCTTTCACCTCACCGGGTCTATGTGCGCCTCGTCCATGTTGCCCTTCTTTTCCAACACTACCTCCAAGTCCGTGTCGGGCTCCTCCTCCCAAGGTTCTCCTGCCTCTTCTTCTTCCTCTTCAGAGCTGGCAACTCAGTGTCTGCCTGCTCTGCCTTTTTCTTGGACTCTATTTTCTTCTTCACAGGGGCCTTGGGGTCATCTCCTATTGGGATGTATTCTGGAGCTTCTACTTTTACTGACTTCTTTTTACTTCCTTTCCTACGGCTGCTCTCCACAGACCTGGAGAGCTCAGGGTGCCCTAGGGGGATATCTCCCTCCTGGTGGATTTTCTTTTTCTTCTTCATCCTCATGTTGTGTTCCCTGGGGCTCCACTGCTTCTGTTTCTGTCCCAAGACTGCCTGCTCAGGGACGCCACCTTTCCCAACTGAGCAAGTGTACAAAGCGTCCCTGGCCTCACAGAACCAAGGGTCCCTGGCTGAGATGGCTGTAGCTTCCTGTGCCTTCTTCTCCTTCTTGTGTTTTTTGAGCTTCTTGCCAACTCTGGTCACCTCCTCGCCCTGCCTGTGGTCTGCGGAGGTCTTCACCCTTGAGCCAGGGAACACGGACTTTCTCTTCTTCTTCTTTTCCCTACCGAGGGACTCAGATGGACCAAGTGCCTGCTTTGTGGGGCTGGGAGATGGCTCAATCCTTTTGGCACGTAACATGGTCTCAGGTTCTAGGAGTTCCTCGCAGACAGTGCTGTGACTCCTTTTTCTTCATTAGAGGCATTTCAGGTGCCTGCTCTTGGACCATATTCTTCGAGGGTGATGTGGCTCTTGTGGGACAAACCTCCGCAAAATAATTGTCAGTGTTTAAAACAAAGTATTGAGTCTCTGGTTCTTTAACTACCTTCCTTTTCTTCTTCTTTTTCTCTGGGAACCCAAAGCCCAAGTCTCCTTTGTGAGTCTTAGTGATCATTCCCGAAAGCCAAACTTCCCCACCTCCATGTGAGAGCCCACTCCGCTGTGACCATCAATAACTTTTTATCTCAATGAATGACATTCAATTATTTTCTCATTTATATATATATGGAAATATCCTTACTTATGTCACTCAGAGCCAATTTTATGTGAATAATGAACTATTTGGAATAATCAGTAGTTGCATTTCTTCTTTTCTGACTAGGACTGATCAGTCTACTTCTAACCGTATAGGCTATTTGGAAGATAGAGCAATTTCAATGTAGATTAGTGATAACGGATATTTCAAATAAAGTAATAAGAAAGAATGAGGTTACCAAGGTTAATTTGTACTAATTTACACTTAATAAACCACCACAGAGAAAATTATATTATCATAATAAACATAATATCATTGCCTTATCTCTACTAGTAATCACTCCGTAATAACTCTCTAAGTTAGACATCAAGTCATGAGCCACCTAACTTTAACCACAAATCCTTAATGATTTTATATTATTTCTTTTAAAATAATGTCACATTATAGTGACATATAAGTATATATGTATGCATATATAAAGTATTATGACAGTATTCATTTTCTGAACCCTTATTTATCATGTGCAATCTTTCTATTTATGCCATTTTAATACTGGTGAGGAGTAGCAATGAGGATTCTCTGAATATCTGCTAAAGCTTATATCTGGGTTCAAATGAGAGGAGGTATCCTATAAAGAATATTATAATTTATCTTTGGTCAACTGATTATTTTTATTGGAACATTATTAAAATTTAGTGTTTATTCTTCATTTCACATATATATATATTGAGGGCTTATTATATAATAGGGATTCTGCTATTACTGAGAGAACATTGTGAATCAAACATACGTGATGTGAGCCTCACTGAGCATACTATCCAGTGATGGAGACAGACAATTAAATACACAGGTTTTACGTGAATATAATTATATTGTCAGGGTGCTATGGGAGCACACAGGAGATCAGAAAAAAAAAAGGAAGTGAAAACCAGAAGGACAGACTATAAAAGAGACTGGAAGCTATTTCTTAAGGCTGTGGTGTGAAATGTAAGTGGCCTGCTAGTGAAAGATGAGGTCAGAGAGGAAAGCAAATTCCAAAGCATGAAGTGGTCCTCAGTCTCTGAAGAAGGGTTTGTCCTTCACACTTTCAGAAAAGTGGGAAGTCATTGAAGGACTTTAATTAGAGCAAGGGCATGACCCTTTAGATTTAGATTTCTAAGACTTCAGAAAGACCCCTCTGGGTATAGCATAGAAAACATTATAAGAAAAAAAAATCGGTTGCACTCTTCTTGCCTTATTAGATTATTAAATATACCTTGGCAACTACACAGTTTTATTTAATCTAATAATATATTATATACTGCTAAATTCACAAAACTTTATACAATAGAATATTCTAAATGCTATGTTTCCTTGATGTTTTTCTATTCTTCCATCCCCTTTCTTTTCATAAAGACAATAATCTTCCTTGTGTTTTATAATACATCTGTTGGGCTGAGAAAATCTTATGAGGCAAGGCTAATTGTCTTACCTTGAATGTTTTAGTTTTCTTGTGACAAGTTTGAACTATTGCCATCATAGTCATAGATCATTGTTAAATTCAAGTAAAGCTGATTGACCACAAACCCTTGGCCACAGTAACTGGAGCAGGGAACAAAAGCTGATTCATCATGGGTCAATTGGGCTCTCTCTCATATGGTATTTAAACTCCTAATCTTAATGACTGTGGTAGATACCTATGTCATATGATTGGCAGAGTAAAGGTGAATGTTCTTCAAAGGTATTATATTAAAGTCTTTGCAACAGTACATGATTATGATCTTCTTAGGACAGATTTGTCAACGCTTCCTTGGATTTGATATGTTGTCAAGTATCCTTAAAATAATATATATATTTCCCTTGAGTTATAGTTATTTTGATTTGTTTTATGTTTCTTAGAAGCAAAATTATACACTGTCTATACTATCAAAATAATCATTTGACAAACTAAAGAATTTAATGTCTGCTAGTATTAAAATAGCTAGTACATTAGCATGTCTTTATCTGAGCAGAAATATTTCTTGTGCCTAGTGAATTTTGTTAAAATATACCTGTTAGGTTCAGATGATTTCATCTATGTAAAACAGAAAATCCTACTTCACCAACTTTCAAAATTCAGGAAAAAAAAATTGCCATATTACTAGAAGCTCTGAGATAGAATGATAGTTAATTTAGCACCTCAATGACATTGCTAACGCTAGGAATCTACATCAATCTTTCTGTGTCCTCCATTCTCACCGTGCCAACTATATCCGTGCATTTTTCCAACATTGTTACAAGAGCTATGATCATCTCATCCTCCCACAACAATATCATATTTCTTGAATACATGATACCACTTAGAAATACCTGTTTTTAAAGAACTAACTTAGAACTTAAGATAAAATTAGAATCTTGGATAGAGAGCATCTTTGAGATCATCAAACGTTACACTCTCATTTAGAGATTTGAAACTGTGTCCTCCACAATTTTACTTAAATTAATGGCCCCCTGACCAATAAATTCTTGTATACATAGACAGGAAGTGTGAAAGGGGATCGGCTAGAGTGCAGTTCAAGGAATGAAAAGGTGAACTGCGCATTGAAAAATTTGTCCTCCAAGGTACTGGGACATGGGTGGTGATTGTGTGCCATGGGGATAAGGAAGATAGGGAGTTGAGGAAGGTAACAAATACATTTAATCAGCTTGATAATTCCAATTTGCCCTTGAAACCATGTTGTTTTATCCTCTATAAGTGTTCATTTCCAATATTGAGACGTCAAATTCATGCAGTAGTATTCTCAGGGTTCTGAAAGAATGTTTCATCCAGAATTCAGAATGCAACTAATATAAACAATGCAACTAATATAAACAATCTATTGCTAAAAAATAAGGGTTAAAGTGCTACAGAATTACTGTATTCCAAATGTGCCCCACAGTGTTTTAAAAGGTCACTTCAAAGATAAAGGAGTTTATACTGCCAGTCACTTCATTTGAGCATTTATCTTTCAATTGAAGTGATATTTCTTTCCCCTATTTTACATACTGAGTTTCCACCGAAGATTGTATTTGCAGAAAAAGAGATAGTCACAAAAAATTTTTCAAAGAATTAGAAAGTCATGGAGAAGTGGTATTTGAAATAAGGCATAGAAAGTTTGGTAATATAAATGTTATATTTCATTTTTCTACCTTTTTCCTCATGACACCAATGCAATATAAGATTGTATGTATAATGTATATACACAATATATCAAAAGATACATATATATGTATCTTTTTACATGAACATCATAAATAGATAAACAACCTTGTTTTCATGTTAATGACAACAATGGCTTCATCAAAATAGCAAATATCTTTCATGTTATATTCTTAGGATTGTAGGAAATTGAGTTTACACATATGCAGCTTCTCTCTTTCTCTCTCTCTTTTTTTTTTTATATTCAAAGTTCCCTTTGGTAGTTTCTACTTTATACAAGTTGAATATATTATATATACACATAAGATAAAAGGAAACTTCAGTCAAGATTTTTTATTTTTTAGCATCTTCTCTGTTTGACCACAACAAGAGTAATGAAATCAATTCTGGGAGGAATTTCAGTGCTAAAGTCTCCAATATAATATGCTCTCTGAGATCAATGAAGCTATCCTTCACTTGTTCTCATTTTCTATTTCACTTTGTACCTCTTGGTTGTTGCTGAACTGAAATTTGAGTGTCAATCTGGAAATCTGTTTTTCATTTTTGAGTGTTCTGATATAAGAGTAGTTAATGTTGGGGAGAGAAATACCTGTTCCATTGAATGCAGATGGTCAGTTCACTGCTGTTAATACTGAGAACAGTTTTTCTGAAATATTATTCTAAAATAGTATTTTATTGAACTGACTTTTTAAAATTGACTATTTTTTAAGAGCAGTTTTAGGGTTACAGCCAAACTGAGGGGAAGGTAGAGAGATTTCCCACATACTCCCAGCTCCCACACATGCATCACCTCCCCTATTATCAACATCTGCCATGAGAATGGTACATCTGTTACAATGGATGAACCTACATTGATACACCATAATCATCCAAAGTGCATAGTTTACACTGAGGTTCACTCTTAGAGTTGTACATTCTATGGGTTTGGAAAAATGTGTAATGACATGTATCCATCATTATAGTATCATACAGAGTATTTTCACTGCCCTAAAAATCTCCTGTGCATCACCATCCTTCTCCCCCAACCCTGGCAACCACTTATCTTTTACTGTCTCTATAGTTTTGCCTTTTCTAGAATGCCATATGATTGGAATCATACACTATGTAGCCTTTTCAGATTGCCTTTTTTCACTACTAATATGCATTTTAGGATCTTCCATGTCTTTTCATGGCTTGATAGCTTTTATTGCACTGAATAGTATTCCACTGTCTTGATGTACCAGATTTTATATATCTATTCACCTACTGAAGGACATCTTGGCTGCTTCCAAGTTTTGGCAGTTATAAAGTTGATATAAACATCATGTGCATGTTTTTGTGTGGACATAAGTTTTCAACTCCTTTGGGTGAATACCAAGGAGTGCCACTGCTGAAATTGTATGATAAGAGAATGTATCATTTTGTAGGAAACTTCTAAAATGTTTTTCAGAGTGGTTGTAACATTTTGCATTCCCACCAGCAATGCATAAGAAGGTCATTTACTCTACCATTTGGCTAGCATTTGGTGTTGTCAGTGTTCCAGATTTTGGTCAAGGATGGCCAGTATGTGGTGGTATTTCATTGTTTTAATTTGCATTTCCCTGATGAAAAATAAAATGAAACATTTTTTCATTTCCTTATTTGCCAGCTACATATCTTCTCCATCTCTGTATCTTCTTTTCTGAGGTGAATGTTAAGGTCTTTGGTTCATTTTTTAATTAGGTTGGTTGTTTTCATATTGTTGATTTTTAAAAGTTCTTTGTATATTTTGGATAACAGTCCTTTATCAGATGTGTATTTTATAAATGTTTTCTCCAAGTCTCTGGCTTGTTTTCTCATTGTCTTGACATTGTTTTGCAAAGCATATGTTATTAGTTATAGTTAAGCTAGCTTATCAATTATTTCTTTCATGGTTTGGCCCTTCAATGGTACATCTCAAAAGACATCACCATATCCAAGGTCATCTAGGTTTCTCTTATGTTACCTTCCAGAAGTTTTGTAGTTTTGCCTTTTACATTTAGATCTGTGATCCATTTAGAGTTAACTGTGAAGGTGTAAGGTCTGTGTCTAGATTCTTTTTTTTTTTTTGCATGTGAATATCCAGTTGTTTCAGCCCCATTTGTTGAAAAGGCTATTTTTGTCCCCAACCCCCCCCCCCTTTTTTTTGCCTTTGCTCCTTTGTCAAAGATCAGAATTCCTAATCCTTTTTATAGGAGAATTGCATTCAAAACTAGTATATCTCAGGTCTGGGTCTGCTCATTGCTACTGGGTTGTCAGGCCCACTAGGCATACATATCTAGGAATATTCATATATATGTATATACATATATGAATAAACACATTTCTTTATTGAATTATTTCTGTATATATAACTCTATTTCTCTATCTATATAATATTTTTTTATATATATGTATGTATATATATATATATATTTTTTTCATACTGATGTCTCCAACTCTAACCCCATACCACAGGTTTTATTTTAGCCTTCCCCTCTTGCTTATTTATGACTTCCCTCTTTGACAGTGACACATTTAGGTCCCACCTTCCACCACCCATTAACTTGTTAGTTCATTCTCAGTATACCTATAAAGCAGGTTCAGAATTGCTAATTCAAACGCCTGTGAGAAATTTATCAGTTAGACTACAGTGCTTTGTACCATTTCTTTTGTCTTTACTTTTACAATTTCCCATCAAAACACCATTTTCAAAAGTTACTTAGGTCAAATCTTTATTCTTCCCCACTGGTTTTCAGCTTTTTTGCATGAACAACTCCATCTATCACAAAGCTTTTTCTTTAATTATGAGAAAGCTTGCATCTGATTACTTCAAACAATAACACATTGTGAAAAATATAATATATTAACCAAGAGGGCTTCAATATCATTTCTGTATTTTCCAGGTGAAAAGTAAGTAATTTTCATCAAAGCACATACTTTCAACCAGAACAGATGGTGCTATGTAGTTCAGGTAGTGACTAATTTTTTCACTATAGGGAACTGGTGACAGTCATAGCTAAGTATGGCTAAACTACGTGAGTATGTCCTGATTCAGTATGTATGTTCTTTTTCCTGCAGCATGTGACTATCAATCATCCACTTCTATTTTTCTATCATCTGATTTCAAACTGCATTGGAAGAATCAGTACCGTATACTAGGATTTTTATTCTATTGCATGCAATATTATTTTCTTTAAGAATTTCCTCCGTTGTCATTTCATATTGTGTTATACTGATGTACAATTATTACATAATGATATAATTCTTTTTTCCTAGTGTTATAATTTTCTTATTTCACAATTATAAAATTAAATTATCTATGAAGTGCAGTGTTAGGTTCCATTAGTTTTCTACTGCTGTGCAACAAATTACTACAAATTTAGTAGCTTAAATTTAGAACACCTATACACTTTCTTACAGCTTCTGTGAGGCAGGTCTTTTTCTTAGGGTTTTGCAAGGCTACAATGAAGATGTCATCTGGGCTGCATGTTCATCTGGAGACTCAACAAGGGAAGAACCCACTTCCAAACTCATATAGGGAGTTGGCTGAATTTATTTCCTTGCTGCTGTATGAATGAGGGTCCTTATTTTGTATTGGCTGTTGACCTAAGGTTACTCTCAGATCCTAGAGACAACCCCCGCACTGCCCTACATCATGACCCTCTCCACAAGGGCAGTTTCCTTCTTCAAGACCAGCTGGAGGATCCCTTCCTCCAGGCTGCTATGACTGAGACTTATATAATGTAAAATAATCATGGGCTTGACATCTACACATTTGCCATATTCTATTGTTGAGAAGAAACAACAATAGGCTCTGTTCCTAATCAAGGTCACTGGGGCAAAGGATGACTCATGGGGAAATCAACTTGGGGTGTGTCTACCTCATAGGTGTTGCAGATGTTAGGGTAAATATATTAGGTTGGCCAAAATGTTCATTCGTTTTTTTCTACTAGGTGCCTCTAGTAGCACTTAGTTGTCTTTAACTCCATTCAAAACAATTTTGTTAGATTGTATGTGATAGCTGTCATATCGGTGTGCATTTTAAAAAAGACTTATCAAAATTGGTAAATTTTTTGTAGCCATTTTAATATTGAAGATCGAAGAAAAAAACAATATTTCTGGCATATTATGTTTTATTATTTCAAGAAAGGTAAAAACACAACCAAAATGCAAAAAAAAAGATTTGTGCAGTGTATGGAGAAGGTGCTGTAACTGATCGAACATGTCAAAAGTTGTTTGTGAAGTTTCATGCTAGAGATTTCTCACTGGATGATGCTTCACAGTTCGGTAGACAGTTGAAATTGATAGCGATCAAATTGAGACATTAATTGAGAACAATCAACGTTATACCACACGGGAGATAGCCGACATACTCAAAATATCTAAATCAAGTGTTGAAAATCATTTGCACCAGCTTCGTTATGGTCACTACTTTGATGTTTGGGTTCCACATAAGTTAAGTGAAAAAAAACCTTCTTGACCATATTTCCACATGCAATTCTCTACTTAAACGTAATAAAAACGTTCCGTTTTTTAAAACAAATTGTGATGGGTGAGGAAAAGTGTATACTGTACAATAATCTGGAATGGAAGAGATTGTGGGGCAAAGGAAATGAACCACCACCAACCAAACCAAAGGCTGGTCTTCATCCAAAGAAGGTGATGTGTATATGGTGGGATTGGAAGGGAGTCCTCTATTTTGAGCTCCTTTTGGAAAACCAAAAGATTAATTCCAACAAGTACTGCTCCCAATTAGCCAAATGAAAGCACACTCGACAAAAAGTGCCTGGAATTAGTCAACAGAAAACACATAATCTTCCATCAGGATAACACAAGACCGCATGTTTCTTTGATGACCAGGCAAAAACTATTACAGCTTGGCTGGGAAGTTCTGATTCATCTGCCATATACAGCAGACATTGCACCTTCTGATTTCCACTTATTTCAGTCTTTACAAAATTCTCTTAATGGAAAAAATTTCAGTTCCCTGGAAGACTGTAAAAGGCACCTGGAACAGTTCTTTGCTCAAAAAGATAAAAGGTTTTGGGAAGATGGAATTATGAAGTTGCCAGAAAAGTGGCAGAATGTAGTGGAACAAAAGGGTGAATACATTGTTCAATAAAGTTCTTGGTAAAAATGAAAAATATGTCTTTTATTTTTACTTAAAAACTGAAGGCACTATTTGGCCAACACAATAAAATATATATTTCCTCTACTTATAAGTTTTCTATCTAGTGTGGCAGCAGATAACAACAAAGTAAACAGGACATAAAAATAATTACAAATATCAGTGTGTTATAAAGCAGAAATAGACTGTTAAGAAAGAGATTTATGTAGAGAAAATCTATTTCAGATGGACTACTATGAAATAGCATTTGGAGGCCAGACATCTTTCTAAAAACAAGACCTAAAGTATGAGAAAAAATTAGCCATGATAAAAACAAGGAAAGGGGAAGGGACAGACTCTTTCAAACAGGAAATACTGTGATCTTAGAAGTAGGACAAAAAAAGTGACTTGCTTGAAAAGCTGCAATCAGGAATGTGCAGTGTAATTATAATGAAAAAGGATCATGGGTATATAGAGAGTGTTCATAGATTTTTTAGGCCAAAAAAGGAACTTATGTTTTATTTTAAGAGCAATGGGTGTTAGTGTGAGGAATAAGTGGTATGACCTGATTCATAATTGACTAATCTTCCTCTGTTAAATAAGAAACAATTGAAGACTGGATGGAGGATGGCCAACTAGAAGGTTATTGCATTATCACAGGCTAAAAATGGTTGAGGCTTGGCCAAGAGTAGTGACAGAGAACACAAGTGAGGTGAACGGAGTCAAAATATATTCTTGAAGTAGAATATATAGATTTGGTCTTAATATTGGGATTTTACTTACAGCTAAATAAAATATTGAATGCATATGTCTGGACTTCAGAAGAGATAGAAAATGATACTTAAAGCCCTGAAAAAAGTTAATATCACTTAGGGAAATTTTTATGTAAAGAAGTGGGCCTAGTATCTAATATTAAATGCTTAGAGGATTAAGAGTGTATAGCAGTTGAATATGAATAACAATGACTAGTGAGTTTGGAAGAGAAAAAAAGAAAATATGGAATCATGAAAGATAAGAGAAGATAAGAGATCAGTTTTCCCACTGAAGGAAGGAACCACCTGTGCCTGCTTCAGCCCGAAGCTGTGTAACATGAGGACAGACAGTGCACAATATGAAAGCTGTTAGTAACACTGATAAGAGCAGAAAGGGAAGTGGAAAGCTGGTATCAATGAACTAAATATCAGCAGAAGGCATATTCAAGTTGATTGACAAGTGAATTGGACATGAAGATTTGAAGATCATGTAAGATGTTTGATATGAAGAAAAGCAAATAGAAGTAAACTTAAAGAGAAATATAGAACATGTAAAATGGTGTTCATGTGAAATAAGATAAGTAGAACACTTAACATTGCCTGAGCCATATTAGTGGCTTAAAAATGTGAGATCCTTTCTTGTCTTTAACAGATCTTGGTATAAAGTGCTTATAACCAAAGCACTGGAATGTTTTCTCTCTTTGTAGTGGAAGATTTTAGTGGATAAAAGTCTAAATTGAATGCTACTGGAAACAAACCTCTTCTACCCAGATAATCACTTTACATCGCTCCCCATGTCATACTAGCGAAAACCACATGTCTAATCACCGCAATGTTGTAGTAGTTTAACAATTTCAAAACTACACATGTTACTGAGAACTGACAAAGAGATGATACTAAACAGATATCTTCCAATGATAACTTCCTTGATATCTTACCCCTCTCTTTTACCTATATTACGTTTACTTTCTTTATTCACACATGCAGTATGAGGAGACATTCCTCTAAGCCCAAAAGTTCTACTTTCAATTCTGCCTTGCACTAACTCTAATCCTGGGAAAATCAATTACATTCTCTGGACCTCAGTGTACTTATATGAAAGCTGTAGGGTAAGATCTGATTTTTTTAAGGTTCTTTTCAATTTTCAAATGCTATGATTTTGCTTTCTGAAATGCCTCTTTCTGGTAGAAACACTTTTAAAGAAGGAAAATAGAAGGAGCATCCTTTTTCACTGCTTTTTATGACATTATATGTAAGAAAAAAATATTTACTTTAAATAAAAAATAAATTGTGATGTCTTCAAGAAAGTAAATCTAACTGTATTTTATATTGGAGATTGTGGCTCTGCACTATTTCAGTATGGCTCAGAATGGATTTTTCTTAGCTTACCACTTATTCAAAACCTGCAAATTTTCACTCTGGATTTAACAAAGACACATTCCTTGAACCTTACAGAACACACTAAAACAATGCAAGCAGTCTTACAAGAAGGCAAATTTAATACATTTGATCAGAACTTTGTTTCTCTTTCAATGAAATCAATATTTCATTCTTTACTATCATTTTAATTATCATTAATCTCTCTCATTTTAGTTGGTAAATTACTTTAAGAAAGAAACTAATTTCTATGAACCCAGTGAGCATTCAAGTCTTAACAGATAAATGTTTAAATGGATAGGTAAAAAGATGGAAGAATGTATATAGAGACAACAGAAACATCTGAGGCTGCTGAATTAATACAGCACCTAATGCATTTACTTAGGTTTCTTACAAATTAATATGATTCGTGTACATATTCAATGAAAGTAATTTATTTCTCAAGTTAATTCTTATATGCCAATCTATTTGGATTACATAAGCCATTCTATATTAGAATAATTACCATGATTTAACCACTCTTTATCTTTAAAATATATGTATATGTAGACTATGTATACTATCTCAAAGGAAGGATAAATTTTTTAAGTGTAATAAGGTAAGGGCTAAAAACATATCACACTATTATAAGCATAACTTACTTGAATGCACAAATTATTTTAATTTATCATATTAATTAAGTTATCTAAATCTGTCATATTAATTTGGTAAAGATCTGATATTCATTGTGTTAAATACATAAGTCTAGTTAGAAGATATTTGACTAAAGTTTGGCTAAAATTTGGTATTTAATTACATATTTTCCACAATACATAGCACTAGTTTAAAATATTTAGTTTTGGTTGAGAGGATGTATAATATTTTAAATGTTAAATAGAATACATCTACTTTTGAATTTGATATGATGTAAACCCAAGTAGTAAAAACAAAATGCAATAGCCAAAACAATTAAAAAGAAATTGGAAATACCAATTTAAAAAATTCTGTGATGATCTTAGCTCTTTATATTTAACCTAACACATATAATAAATTATCTTACATACATTATTTTTGTACAGTCCATGTACAAAACTTATCTACAGAGAATTAAATAGCTTTTTGAGCTAAAAATAACCATGAAAAAATGCATCATTTAAGTGTTTATGGTGTGCTTATCCAATAGAAATTTTATTTTACATCAATTATTATTAATGGAAGTTCTCTGAGGATTCATAGTAAAAGGAGAAATATCTTTAAAATCACATATTAAAAATTATCTATTACTTGTAAGAAATTCATCTATGTGGTTCCATGAACAAGCAAGGAGTCATATAACAGCTGTGTTGCCTGCCATTTAAATGGGTACTATCTTTTAAAGTCTGGAATCATTGTAGTTCTTTTAAAAAAAATCTTCAAATTAGTTATATCTACCAACACCTAAGTTGAATAGAATAAGTTAGAAAGACCACTAGAGTTAATATTAGGATTGCTAGAAAGATAGCGTATTGTTTTGTAAGGGGGAGAAAAGACAAATTGTTCATAAACAGTTAATAAATATGAAATTCCTTCATAGAATTTCTGTTTCCTCTCAGCGTTTCTTCTTTCCCATTTCTGAAAATTCGTAATATTAAAGTAAACTTGTTTTTATTGTACTCAGTGCATTCTGTTACTTTTCTGTTTATTCATATACTTGATTTATGTATTATGATAGATTGTGAATACTCTGTATTATACTTCTTTGAATCTTTAGGACTCTCAAAATAGTTCCTTATATATTTGACTCTCAAATTATTGGAAAAAATTTGAATGCTTAGGAAATTTTTATTAAATCAACATAACTATTATTTTGTTGTATCACATTTGAATGAATGGACACATTCAGAAAGAAAGAACACTAAGAGAGATGTAACTTGAAATAGGACTTACATTCTGTTCCCAAATCTACCTGCAGCAATGTGTTCTTAATCAAATTTGGGGGGCTTACAGCAAGACAAAGACTCTGTAACAGACCCAGGAGGCAAAATAAGCTGTTCCACAAGATAGCCTTTATGACCCACAAATGTCATGCCCCTTAAAGTGTCTGGGATATACAAAGATACTCTGTGGAACTGCTGGCCATTCCTATAAGAGAATCACAGTGAAAAGCTGATGTTCGTGGTAAAAAGTTATACTGTCTTCTGCAAATAGCTAGTTTCCTTATGAGAAACAGATCTTGATTGGCTCAGGAATCTTAAACAGATTCAAGATGTGACCAAAAGACCTTGCAATTTATGCTGTCTATCATGATCCACTAAGCTGTGCAGGCATATGCACAGCAGCATCTTACCCTTTAGTAGAACAGGGATAACCAAGCTCAGACTCTGGTGGGTTTTGTATGCAAAAGTAAGTTGCAGGAGTTGGTGACTCAGACTCTGTTAGTGCAAATTCCTACTGCAATGCCACCTTTTCTTCAATTTAAATTGCCAGCCCTTGGTATTTGCTTTTAACTGGTTCGCTAAGGAAGAAAACACTTAGGTCTGATTTATAGATAATTCTGCAAAATATGATGGCACTAGCCAAAAGTGGATAGACTGCAGCATTGTGTTTCTATTTCTAGTGCCCCTCCCAATAAATTAGTGGGTAATAAAAGTCATCCCAGTGGGCAGAATTTTGAGAAGCAGATATGACTATCCACTTTGTCAATGTGGAAATGGCAGTGTTAGGGATATATAATAAAAAATATCCAATAATTGGATGGTCAAGGACAAAGAAAAAGAAAACTGGACGATTGATGACAAAAGTGTTTGACAAAGAAGACTGTGGATGGACCCCTGGAAGGGGCACATAGTTGAGGCTTTGTGTCCTGTATAAATACTCATCATAGGAATTCACTAAAGAGAAGAGTGTTAATAATCACGTGGACATCTTGTCCATTTACCACCCAGTCTCCTTCATCAAGACTGCCATGTTTGGTCAATGTGCCCCTATGAAAATCAGTCAGGGTGGCATGGGTAAAAGTTATGTAGAGCCTATGATATAACCCCTCAACACAGCTGATTTGGTTTCAGAAGTGTTAAGTACCCAAAGCACCAATAGAAGAAGCCTTTACTGAACCATTAATATTGTACCATTATTTGGGCAAACAGCTGGTAGGCTGATTACAGTGTAACATTTTCGTCAAGGAGAAGGCATCAGTGGATCCTCAATTTAATAAACAGTGACTCAGGGTATGAATTTTCCTTCCTCTCATGCAATGATTTTTCCTCCTCAACCTAGGTGAATTACTTGAATGCCTTATCCATGATCATAGTAAGGTAAACTATATTTCTTCTTATTAAATAATTCATTTTATAGCAACAAAGTGCACTAAAAAAAGGATAGCGAATGGAATTTTTTATCTTACCATGTACCTCATTAACCCAAAGCAGCTGGCTTGACAAAATGCTGAAATCGCTTACTAGGAGTTTATTATGGTTAGGACATTGTCTTATAGGAAGTGGTCTTATTTCATGCTGTTTCACCTAAGCCAGAATATACTGGTTCAGAAGATAGCAGGATTCATTGGAACTAATTTGTTTTTCACTATTATATCAAATTTCCACAAGTTTAACTTTTGAAAAATAGTTCCCTTGAACTGAAAGTTAAGATGGCCACCTGGCCATTTAAATCTTTTCATACTAATGAAACACCAGGTAAAGAAGATAATTTCTGGTGTAATTGATTCTGATTATCAAGGAAAAATCAGGTTGTTGCTACCTAAGATAAGAAGGAAGCCCATGTGTAATCCATAGATTTTCTAGGGCATTCTCTTAAAACTTTCATTTCAATGCTAAACATTATAGAAAGCCTGTCACAACTGGATGGAGCAAGGGTCTCTAAGCTTTCAAATTCTTTACCTCACCAGGAGAATAACCTCAACAAGCTGAAGTGCTGGCCAAGGGAAAATGTACATGGCGTGATTAGTGGCAAAAGGATTTGTGAATATCTGTTAAGTTCTCGTGATAAGTTACAGAAACAAGCATTTAAGTAGAGAAGTGTATTTTTTCTTGATTGCTAATTTTATATTTCTATACTTCTTTTATATTTCTATATTTCTTTGTTTGCCCATTTCCTTTCCTCTATTATTTTCTACTACGAATATTTGTTGTGTTTAAATTTGGCATGTCATTTCTAGGTTATAGATTTTCTAGGTAATAATTCTCATCCTTTAATAAAATACAAAACATACATAATAGGAAAAAATCCCCACGTATGCCTCTATATCTCTGTGCCAGGTTAAGTTTTCAAGGACAATCTGACCTCAACATATCTTATTCTATGCCCCCTCTCATTGATCCCATGATGTTGCATACACTTGTCTCTAAGACTGACAAAGATTTGACAATTGGAATTGCATTACTCTATTCCATAAAAAAAGCTTTTGATGTTTTACTACTGCCTATCACATACAACTCACTATTGCTTATCATAGCTGAAATGTGCTCAGCTTGGCCCCAGTGTCCCTTTCTAGCTTTATTCTCATCACACATCTTCTCACTGTTTACAGTAACATCATAGAACTACCGTTTATCATCCCAGTACACCATGTGCTGTCATTCTCTAGCCCATGTTCACATCCTCTCACTCCCCACACTACCAGTTATCACCAAATCCATCCTTTCACTCATGAAATCCATAATATGAACTCCAGACCAGCTGTTATCTCTCAAAGGGGAACTACCTGATCTCTTCAAGAAAATAAATTACTCCTTCCTTTGTTCTCCCATAGCACATTTATTTCTGTAGAGTACTAATTGTAAAAAGATAGTGACTGAGAAGATGAACACATATCTGCATCAGGGATTCACTGTCATTCACTATTGTATTTACATTGTTTCACACATATGTAACTTAGGTCACCTGAATTAGTGAACTAATTTATAATTATATGGAGTATCATAGCATGGTTAGTAGTCTAAGTATAGGTAAATACCACAACAGTAGAGTAAAGTTAGTGATTAGGATGGTGAGACCTTGTGCAAATTACATAATCTGCATAATCCTCAATTTGCCTGACTGTAAAATGATTATAATAACTGAATCTACTTCATCAATTTGTAGTGAAGATGAAGTGAGAAAATCTGCACATAATTCTGAGCAATGATCCTTCTATATACTATAATTTTTCAGTAAATATCAGCTATAAAGATAATTACTATAATGGCCAGGTCTATCAGCAGTATGTTATTGTGATTAAGTACACATATCATGGAACCACCTGTCTGGATGAAAGCCCCACCTTGTCCTTTACTAGCTGAATAACCTTGGGCAAGTCAGTTACTCAGATCTTCAGCAAGCTTTTGTGACAATTAACACACACAAGATGCTTAAATAGTATCTGAAAAGAATAGATGTTAAATGATTAGCTCTTATGACACTAAATAGAATAGATTAAGAAATGGGGTATAGTACAATCCACTACCACAACCTGCTTAAAATATTTTTACAGTTAGATGATGGTACATTTTCTAATTTGAACTAAATATTAACAATTAAAAGTTATTTCATGAATAACTCCATTATACTAGTTAGAATTTAAATTTTAAAACATAATCACCTTTCAATCTATTAATATTTCATTAGACCCTGAATTAAAGGAAAACATGGAGGTAACATACATAAATAACAACCAGAAGCATTTCCCCCAAAGTGATGCTTACAGCATAGAAATTCATACAAACACAAATTCTCTGATCATGATGTTGATTATACATTGAATTTTCTGCAGATAGTGCATTAGATACACTCGTTATAAAGGCAGTCAGCCCATATTTATTCAACATCACAAACAAAAAAATGTTGAACTGACAGCTTCTTGACTGTTTACCAGCTACATCAGTCAGTAATAACACGACCACTCTAAGCAAAGTCTTTAAGAGGTATCTATCAATTCCTTTAATTTGATCTTTCTCTTTGTAGAAGATTTGCATGAAATCTTTTGAGGGCATACTCCCTAAGGCAGGTAGATGAATTTGTTACATTAAAAAAGGCTCTAATATTGTTACAGTTAAAGCATAAGACTCTGTTATTCATGACTAAAAAGCAAGCAAATAACAAACAAAAGAAACAAGAGTGAGATTTCAGGTATGGAGAATTTAATAGCTCACATATCCCTCCATGATTTCCTCCAGGGTTAGTTCTATACTTGAATTTAGTGATAAGGAGTCCAACATACTAACATACCAGTTATAAATTAGCACTACCCCGGTGGATGGCTGTTGAGAATTCAACAGAGTTGTTATTGATTGAAGTCCCTGAACAGTAAGGACTACACTAAAGAGTAAGTGTATTAAGGCTCATTATTAAACATTTAGCTAATAGTATCATTTATTAACACAATAGTGCAAAGACTAATTAGTCCTCCTGATAACTTTAGGGGATAGCCTCCACTTCAACTGTGAGATATTTGCGAGATTATTAAGGCAACTGATACATACAATATCCATTTTGGGGACATAATTAGTGGCATCTGAACCATAACTACTATTATTTCCTATGTGACAAGCACCAAATAGGAACAATCACTATGAAACAAATAGGCTATTTTTTTTCCAGATTAGGACCTAAACAATCAAAATTAAATGCTCATTTCTACTGCTCTTTTACTTTCCATGTTTGAAAAAATTAATTTAAAATTTATGCTTTATTGTGTGACAATTAGAGTCTTTACATATCAATTAGAAGCAATGGCAGCAAGAAGTTACATCTGTTGCTGGGAGGCCTGCGAAAGCCATGCATAATTAAAGCTGCTAAGATCAACAGGGTGTTTTACACTCTATAAACCAATTTTATATTGTTTTATTTGCCAGTGTGAATGTGTATTTTAATATTTATCTATAACATCCCTGTTTCTAGTATGTCTATCTTTCAAAATGTGAAAAGCGGAGTCCAGCAGCATTAGGAACATTTGAGATGACACAGAAAAGACATCACTTCTGACCTGGAGGAGTGTTGTAGCTGAGTACCCAGGCATCTGAGGATATAGTGTGTAATTCATCCTAAGGATCATTTTTCCCTTGTACTTGCACAGCATATAACCTCTGCTTCAAATGAGGGAGGTGAATTATGTGCAACATGGGTAGGAAGGATAGGAGGATGGAAAATGGCATTTCTGTCATCTAATCTGGCTTGATCTCCAACAGCTCAGCAGCGATGTCAAAACGACTTCAGTATATATAGCTTTGGAAAAGGAAGGACACTATGGAAGAAATAAGTCAACTGAAAAAAGTCACTATAAACTGATCATTTTCCTTTCTTTTTACTAAAATATCTGTTCTCTTAATCTTTGAACACTGTCCAAATCATGAGCTTTTGCATGTGGTGTCCACACAGAAACTCATTTCATAACCATAACTGATACAAGAAAGTTGTAGAGAATAACAAGGTTGTTTCATAAATAACTTTATTTTTTAAACTTTTTACTTGGAAAAAACTATAGACTCACAGGAACTCACAACTATAGCCTCATCTCCTCTGTGTGTCTTTTCCCTGGCTTCTCTCCCCAAGGCCCCTAGGCAGGAGTGCAT
This sequence comes from Globicephala melas, assembly GCF_963455315.2. Classification (NCBI taxonomy): domain Eukaryota; kingdom Metazoa; phylum Chordata; class Mammalia; order Artiodactyla; family Delphinidae; genus Globicephala; species Globicephala melas. Next base: position 33,504,189 of record NC_083317.1, read on the forward strand.
GTATCTTTTCGAATTATGGTTTTCTCCAGATATATGCCCAGAGTGGGACTGCTGGATCATATGGTAGTTCTGTTTTTAGTTTTTTAAGAACCTCCATACCGTTTTCCATAGTGGCTGTACCAATTTACATTCCCACCAACAGTGCAGGAGGGTTCCATTTCTCCACACCCTCTCCAGCACTTATTGTTTGTAGACTTTTTGATGATGGCTCTCCCCAGTGGTGTGAGGTGATACCTCATTGTAGTTTTGACTTACATTCCTCTAATAATTAGTGATGTGAAGCATCTTTTCATGTGCTTTTTCGCCCATATGTATGTCTTCTTTGGCAAAATGTCTATTTAGATCGTTCACTCATTTTTAAATTGGGTTGTTTGCTTGTTTTTGATATTGAGCTGCATGAGCTGTTTGTATATTTTGGAGATTAATCCCTTGTCAGTTGCTTCATTTGCAAATATTTCTCCCATTCGTAGGGTTGTATTTTTATTGTGTTTATGGTTTCCTTTGCTGTGCAAAAGCTTTTAAGTTTAATTAGGTCCCACTTGTTTATTTTTGTTTTTATTTTCAGTACTCTAGGAGGTGGATCAAAAAAGATCTTGCTGTGATTTATGTCAAAGAGTGTTCTGCCTATGTTTTACTCTAAGAGTTTTATAGTATCCAGCCTTACATTTAGGTCATTAATCCATTTTGAGTTTATTTACATTCAACATAACAAAGGTCATATATGACAAACCCACAGCAAACATCATTCTCAACGGTGAAAAACTGAAAGCATTTCCTCTAAGACCAGGAACAAGACAAGGATGTTCACTCTCACCACTCTTATTCAACATAGTTTTGGAAGTCTTAGCCATGGCAATCAGAGAAGACAAAGAAATAAAAGGAATACAAATTGAAAAGAAGTAAAACTGTCACTGTTTGCAGATGGCATGATACTATACATAGAAAACCCTAAAGATGCTAGCAGAAAACTACTAGAGCTCATTAATGAATCTGGTCAAATTGTAGGATAAAAAATTAATACACAGAAATCTCTTGCATTCCTATACACTAACAACAAAAGATCAGAAAGAGAAATTAAGGAAACAATCCCATTTATCATTGCATCAAAAAGAATAAATCTACCTAATGAGGCAAAAGACCTGTACTCAGAAAACTATAAGATACTGATGAAAGAAATAAAAGATGACACAAGCAGATAGAGAATTATACCATGTTCTTGGATTGGAAGAATCAATATTGTGAAAATGACTATATTACCCAAGGCAATCTACAGATTCGATGCAATCCCTATCAAATTACCAATTGCATTTTTCACAGAATTAGAACAAAAAATTTCACAATTTGTATGGAAACACAAAAGACCCCAAAGAGCCAAAACAATCATCTTTAGATTCATTGCAAAATGTCATTGCTGGGATATTTAGTGCTGAGTTCTTCAATGGTGTTTCTAGGTCAATAGCATCCCCTGTTGTATTTTTTTCATACCTTGGTCCTACATTCTTAAGATTCATTCCCAATTATATTTTCCCAGTTTTTACTGGTACATATTTTGTAATGTTTTAGAGAATAAAATATTCCCTCTGATATTAAGGACCATAATTCCCTTCTTGAGCTTGCTGAACCCTGACCAACGTTATTTCTAGATGTCATAAGGGGAGTGATGAGTGAATTTGAGAAGGCATCATATCATCTTGCAAGATATCCAACTCAATTGAAATCATCACATGAACCCCAGAAAAGCAGAGCCTTATATTATTTAAAAGAGTGAAGGAATTGCTTTTACCAGTCTGGAAGTTTCAGGGTATTTCACCTGCAATTTGCCAACTCAGCTTTTGGCATCTCACTCCTTTTCTGTCTAGTTCTCAGCAGTAGAGTCTTGTCATATGAGGTTAGTTATCCAGTTTTAGTATCCTGCTCAGAGGGTCTGTTTTCTAGGGCCACTGCTAGTAGACACTGTGTTTATTTGGGTTCCCCTAAAACAAGTCCTGAGACAAGGACTTGTGAACAAGTGGTGGCTTTGGAAAATTATTCAAAGGAGCAGGAGTGAAGGAGTGGGAAGAAAGAGGGAAGGTAAGATGAAAAACCAATAAATTTTGTATAATTGACTTGGTCACTGCTCTTAGAGCTCAATCTCAGTAGAAACACCCTGAAGAACCTTGTAGAATGCACCTCAGAATTGTCCTTTTGAAAGGCCAGAGGCTGTGGTACTGTCCCTTTGTGGGATGTGGAACACTGACTATTGTTCCTCATTTGTTGATTACAGCTTCTTGTAAATTTAATAATCATGCACTTCTGTCTCCTGGGTTGTACAAGCTCATGGCTTTGGAAAAAGCTCATCAGAGCATCAAAAAATGAGCGAGGAGGAGTGGGAGTTTAGGAGTGAGAAACTGGAAGGGAAGTTGGAGGAGTGCCTACCTATTTTGAAAATACGACTGGGAGATAGGGGAATGTGGTATGGTCACATCTGCTAAAGTATAGATTTGGGAAAAGGTGATGCTGCACAGATCTTATGTAGAAGTTTTCCAAAGGAGGCCTGGTGTTTAGAAAGAGGTAAATATAGCAGTGACTTCTTGGAAGTGGCTATTGACACACTGAAATCAATGGCTTCCCATTGTTGACACTGGAGACAGAACTTAACCAAGACAATTTGCCTGCTTCCCTCCACCAGGGGAAAGTTGTACAGGACAAAGCTTGCTTTGATAGAGATCACCTTGAATCGACTGCATTAACTTTCGGCCATTCAGTGGAAACAGAGCTGCCAAGTTTTGTCTTTAAATGATAAAGAAAGCAACATTCCTTATACTCTGATGGATTGGTAGTCATATCTATTTTATATCATTGGGTCCTTCTGAAATTTTAAACAATCCTCTTACGGCACATAACAGTAAAACTGCCTGTTTAAAAACCCAGTACTGAAATTAAAGACACTTCCCCTTGAAACAAGGGCTATAACCCTGTAAAAAAGGGGCCGCGCAGAGATGAGGTGTACTCTCAGAAGTTATTTATGATTTTAAGAATACAAGTAGACTGTGATAAGGCTCAGTTTGCTGGAGTACAATAGAAAGCCTTAAACTACCATGTAGATTCAGGTGATCTATAAAAGAAAAAAAGAGTCAAATATAACTTTATTTATTGAGGGGGTTAAATCATCTGAGTTCTAGAGAAAGAACCTAAGAGAAAACAGAAAGGAATGATGTAATTTTTAAAATCCCTATGTTTCAGACTGAATATTTGAGTTCCCCCCAAATTTATATTTTAAGCCTAATCCCCAATGTGATGGAATTTGAATGTAAAAGCTTTAGGAGGTGATTAGGTCATGACAATGGAGCCCTCATAAATAGGATTAGTGCCCTTAAAAAGAGACCTTAAGAGAGCTTCTTCCCCTTCTTCCATAGAGGAAGAAGGCAGCCCTCTATGAAACAGGAAGCAGGTTCTCAGCAGACATAAAATTTCCCAGTGCCTTGATCTTGGATTTCCCAGCACCTTGATCTTGGATTTCCCAGCCTCCAGAACTATGAGAAATAAATTTCTGTTGTTTCTAAGCCACCCAGTCTATGGTATTCTGTTACAGCAGACCAAACTGACAGCAGTTGGTACTGAGAAATGGGGGTACTACTATAACAAATATCTAAAAATGTGGAAGAATTTTGTTTTGAAAGTTTGAAAGTTTTGAAAGTGGGTAATGGGTAGAGGCTGTAAGAATTTTGAGGTGCATGCTAAAAAAAGACCACAGTGCCATGGATGAATCTTTAAAGGCAATTCTGGTGAGGACTCAGAAAGTTAAGAGAACTATAGAGAAAGCCTCAATCTTCTTAAACAAAATCTAAGTAATCATGAACAGAATGTTAGTAAAAATATGGATTGTAAAGCCATTCCAATGAGGTCTCACATGGAAATAAGGGGCATGTTATTGAAAATTGGAGGAAAGGGGATCCTTGTTATAAATTGCCATAGAGCTTGGCTGATTTTTGTGTTCCAGTGTTTTGTGGAAAGTACAGGCTGTGAACTATGGAACTGGATATTTAGCTGAAGAGATATCTAAGCAACATATTGAAGGTGTGGCTTGGCTCCTCCTGACTGCTTACAGTGAGTTGGGAGAAAAGAAAAACTTACTTCAGGGTAGAATTATTAAACAAAAAGGAAGCACAGCTTAAAGGTTTAAAAAATTATCAGCTTACTCACATTGCAAAAAATGGGAACACTAAGGATGTGGCCAAGTGATCATTTGATAAGGATATTAGTATGGAATTAACTATCTCAACAGAAGCCAGGGACTGGAAGAATGTTGCTGAAGAGGTCATCAGGGCTGCCACTCCCTACACAGGTCCAGAGTGCATGGACCCTGGGAATATGGCTGCTTCCATCTAGATTTCAAAGAACAGGGATGCTTGGCAGAGTTGTGAGCTTGGGATCCCAGTCCAGAGAGCCCCAGGACCCCAGTGGAGAACCATGGTATGGGTGGAGCCACCATAGAGAGCCCATTGAGAGGCCATCTCACTGAGCCATTGGGGTAACATTGCCACTCCATTGGGCCTGGGAAGCAGAGCCTTGAGCCAAGAGGATTATTCTCAACATTTAAGATTTAGTGGGATTTTTCCTGTTAGGCTTTAGACTTAATTAGGACCTGTCATTCCTTTCTTCTTTCCTATTTCTCCATTTTGAAATAGGAATATCTGCCCTATGTCTGTCCCACCAGTGTATTTTGAAAGCATATAACATATTTGGTTTCACAGGTTCCAGCTGGAGAGGAATTTGCCTCAGGATGAATTATATCTTGAGTCTCACTCATATCTGATTTAGGTGATATTAAGATGTGATTTTGAACTTAGAAGTTGGTGCTGGAACAAGTTAAGACTTTTGGGGTTTTGGTATGGAATTAATGTATTTCACATGTAAGAAGGACATAAATTTGGGGGGATCAGGGCAAAATGCTATGGACTGAATTTTTGTATCTCTCTAAAATTCATATGTGAAAGCTAATCCCAATGTGATGATACTTGGAGGTGGGGCCTTTGAAAGGAGACTAGGTCATGAAGGCAAAGCCCTTATAAATAGGATTATTGCTCTTATAAAAAAGACCCCAGCCAGAGAGCTCCATTATCCCTTTTGCCATGTGAGTATACAGTGAGAAGACAACAGTCTGTGACCAAAGACGCGGGCAGGCCCTCACCCAATACTGGATCTGCTGACGCCTTGATCTTAGACTTTCTAGCCTCCAGAACTGAGAGAAATAAATTTCTGTTGTTTAAAATTCACTCAATCTATGGTATTCTATTATAGCAGCCTGAATGGAAAAAGGCACTACACAGAAAACTGAATTTTTATAAGAACCTAGACTTTTACTACTAGTTAATGCTCTCAGATCCAGCTCAAATCATCAAGGCAGAGCAACCCATACGTTGCCAAGCTGTGACATTTTCTTGGTGTGTCTCTCTTAGTTTGCTGTTTAAATACATTGGCGTAGGAGATTTGTCAAGTATCAGGTATTGGAGGAAAAGACTAGTGAAAGATGTTGTTGCCCCATCCAGATATCCTACCTTAGCCTTAGCACCATGTCCCAGCTGATGTGGTGCTACTCTCTTCTCTGGAGAATTAGCATTGATCAGGTACATGAAGCTGGAAAAGTCCTGCCCTTTTTCCTCAAGTTTTGACTAACTCTGAAGAAATTTGTTGTCTAGAGTTTTCCTTGTGACATTAGACAAAACAGTATTCAGCTGAGAATACATTATTGCCTAGATTTTCCTCCTACTCTATATTGTTTTCTTCAAACACCCTTTCTTGAGGATACTCCTCTAAATCATTTGAATATTATTCCTAATCTCAGGCTTTGATTTTAAGAAACCCAACCTAGAGAGACACCAAGGCTGACTGCATAGGTATGTAGTGTGTACATTCTGATATAGTCCTGTGCTTGCCTAATGTTCTGATATTGTCATGAAATTCTAATTTCTGAACAAGGAGTCCCTAATTTCCATTTTCACTCCCTTCTGTTGACACCAAAATTTAAGGTCTTAAAAAATACTATACAGTCCTACACATGGAACAAATCAAGGTATCAGCTAAGAGTTAGGAACATTTCAAGTTCCTTTTTTACTTAGTTTATGATGAAGAAAGCAAACAGTTTTCAAACAGTTTTCAAGCAGCATCTATAAAGAGAAATTACATCTCATAGCACAGAGGTATAAAGTAAGTACTGGGGCACCTCAAGAATCTGAGGAGACACTGTGAGGTCTCAAAGGTTAGGTATCATCTAGCACAATTTTGCCAGCTCAGTAGAGACACCCAAATTCTGTGGTGTCTGAGGAGAAAGAAGTCATGGTCGAACAGCTTGGTTGGGGTACCAGTTTGCCTCCCATCAGTAAAGTAAACATAGCTGTATACTCCCTGTTATTTAATGGGGCTGAGCACTCCATATCTCAGCTCAGGGTAGGTTCCAGGAAAGAAAGGTCAAGCTTATTCAAGAGATGTCACCAGAATTGAATTAACATAGACCTTTCTGGAAGAAAAGGTACCAACCTTGAGTAGAAAATGAGAACTTTAGTATGGGAAATTAAATTGTTCTTTTGTTCTTTCACCTCAAAGAACTTTGGGGAAAGGACAAACTCATAATTAGTACATTGTATTACATTGGGAGGTAGCATTCAAAGTACCCAAATAAAGTCATTAGCCTGGGCTCCCTCTCCCTTTCTTGGAGATGGGTATATACAGAATAGAAGTATAGTTACTTGATAGAGAAACACAGATTCACAGATTTATCGGGAAGGCAGCAGGGAGAAATGTATGAAGATGCTATTTTCCTGTGTGAACTCACCACCCCATTGGCATTTGTTGTATCTCTGATCTTTTCTATCATCCAAGGAGCTAGAAAGTATTGTACCTTCATTGTTCCTGGGAAGGGGAAAGATGCAGAGATTTAAATAGTAATGTTTTCTTTAAAAAATGACTGCAAAAAATTTTATTAAATACAGTTTGTTAATTTTATTCTTTAACAGAAAGTATAGTTCATATTATCAAATGCTGCAGGAAATTTGAGTAAGATAAAGGCTAAAAAGAAGTTATAGAATCTCCATTTAATTCAGGGAGAACATCTAAGTCCTGGAATCTCACCAGTGAGCTGAACCTTGAACTGCTTGTTGTCCAGTTTCCCTCCAAAGCCTCACTGTGGTCATTGACATTTGAATATGGCAATCTAAGAAACATTCAGCTCACTCATTTTATAAAGCTAATCCATGTATCAAGTTTAAGATTACCTGGTTTAATGGAAAGGGTGTGATGGTTCCATCACCTACTAACTGTAGTAGAAGGTGATAATAACACCTATTTTACAGGCTGTCAGAAAGATTAGAGAGAATGCATGCAGAACGCTAGCACCATGTCTGATATACATGAGAGCTCAAAAAAAGACACTATGACTTCTATCACTAGAAAATTATATCCTAGTCCTCAGTAGTTTAGTTTCCAGAGAATGCTTTCATTAAGCAATGTTTTATCAAGGATTTCATCTAGCACATGAGAGACATGATATTTTCCCCTATAGAGAGTATCATCAATGTAGAGGAAAAGATATAAATAAAAGTGCAATTGCAAGTGTATGAAACAGGAAGTGCTGAGAACTACAAGTGCTTATAAAGATAAGCACTAGCATTCAGCATAATCTCTTGCAAACTCTGGGTACACATTATGGTCTGTGGAGTGAATAAATAATAAATTGTGATCATAGACAATTTATTCACCATTATCATTAATAACAGAGAAGAGGGCTTCCCTGGTGACACAGTGGTTGAGAATCCGCCTGCCAATGCAGGGGACATGAGTTTGAGCCCTGGTCCGGGAAGATTCCACATGCTGCGGAGCAACTAAGCCTGTGTGTCACAACTACTGAGTCTGCACGCCACAACTGCTGAGCCTGTGCACCACAGCTACCGAAGCCCGCGCGCCTAGAGCCCGTGCTCCGCAACAAGAGAAGCCACCACAATGAGAAGCCCGCGCACCACAATGAAGAGTAGTCCCTGCTCGTCGCAACGAGAGAAAGCCCACTCACAGCAACGAAGATCCAATGCAGCCAAAAATAAATAAATAAACTTATAAATAAATAATAAATTGAAAAATTGAAAAAAAAACCCAGAATAACCATTGCTGCTATCAAGACAAGCAACTACTAATAGTCAAAAGGAAAAATGTAGGTTCACCTGAAGCAGCTACACATTTGTCAGTAGGTCTTTCCCTGGGGTTTTATCTACATTATTTTTTCGTACTTAGATGATGATACTTAGGTATCTTAAGACTGTATTCAAAAAATGAAATATCTTAAACATATCAAAGTAGGTTAAGGCAGAGTATTCAGGGAACAAATTAAAGAAATAAATTAATCATAAATATTCACTGCAGTATGATTAGATGGTCAGGAAGACTAAATGAACTAAGAAAAAAATGCTTTTCCGAGGGTGCATTTCAAAGCCCACTTTAAATGATATATATGAAGTACACTTGCATAAAAAATAGTCTGTAGGGTTCTGAAAATTAAATTTAGTTAATCTGCTCAACAGCTTTAAAATGAAGTTTGTATTACATTTGCATTATTCTTAAATGGACAAAGCAAATTTTATCTCTTCTAAAAATCTGCCACTGCTCTTTCTCCCAATCCCTTTCTTCCTCTTTAAAAACAAAACAAAACAAAAACAGGAATTACTTCAGAAAATAAATAATCATCACAACAGAAGAAAACCTAAGGTGTTAGGATATTTAATTTATCTATTCAGTATATTTTTTCTCTACCAGAAATAAATTGTTCAGGTGAATTAAGAGCTGGTCTTCAAAAGGAAATCTTTAATACAACTTTTACTTTTCCCTAGAGACACTCTAGTCAATCTAGATTAAAAACAAACAAAAAAAAAAACAAGGAGATTTTTTTTAAAGTCATTTTTATAATTTGCAGAGACCAGTGTACCAAACAATCAAACTAAATATCTAGCAAATGTGAGGCAGAAAAAGGTCCACCACTGAAAATTCTACTCTTATTTACTATAGAAAAAATAAATACTCTTTTTCTTATTCAAGGCAATAGATATGGATCTGTTAGTGGCAGATTCTAGTGTATTTTCTTTCTATATGAACTACCACTATCTTCGATAGAAGTACTCTCTTAAGTACTTCTTTTCCTCCTCGAAAAAAAAATTGATAGGCAGAGCAAAGAAAACTTTCAAAGGACCAAAAATCTTTAAAATTTAGTTTTTAAACAAAAACATGTATTTTATATTTTGCAGCCTCAACAATAGTTATTCCAGAATAATAAAATTTCCTATCATCATCAGCACTTTCCCTTTTGACACCTGGTATTTCTTGGAAATTTTGTTTTTTGTGGGTTTCTATTATTCTTTTAGCATCCTTTCCTTTGTTTTCTTTGAGAGACTTTTATGTGTTTTCTCTTATATATATATATACAGTGCTAATCTAAGAAAATAACTTAAATATAATTTATTTTACATTTAATTTATATTACATGTAATTTATATTACAGTCTTCGAAGAAAATTGAAATGGTAAATTATATATATATGCATAATTAATATAAAATACTAAGATAAATGTATTCAATAAAAATGCCACTCTAATTTTTCTTCTTATATTTCATCTTACTAAAATGCTACTTTTGCCTTAATTAAAGCAGAATTTGAAAATGAACAGACATTTTCCAATATTTTGTTTGTGACAGTTTCTACGGTTGACAACTCATATTAAGAGAGCCTCTTCATAATTAGCATTCAGTCCAGGTTACCTATATAACTTTATGGAACAGTTAAATAAAATCATACATTTGGTTAAGGATTAGAGGTCTAATTTTAAAAGGAAATTTTAAATAAAATTATTTGGCAATTTTGCAGTTTGTAATTTTACAAGAAAATTATTTATATTCTCAGTTTTTGATCTGCATTATAATAAGCCATCATTTTAATAAACATTAATATTATCAGTGCTTACTTAACTATTATGGTAGATGTTTCATTATGCTTGGTTGCAGCTCCATAAAATCATCTCTACTAATGTATCACAATAATAATTTTATAATCTTGGCTTATTTTCTTAATACAGAGTATAATTGGTAAGAGAAAATGTCTAATAATATTTCAGGAAAAGTAATAGAAATGAAAAATGTGTTGGAAATATTATTGGGATGGCAATCCAGATATGTAGTTGATGTTTAATTATGAAGAATAGGGGGAACCTTGAAGATGGCGGAAGAGTAAGACGCGGAGATCACCTTCCTCCCCACAGATACACCAGAAATACATCTACGCGTGGAACAACTCCTACAGAAAACCTACTGAAGGCTGGCAGAAGACCTCAGACCTCCCAAAAGGCAAGAAACTCCCCCACGTACCTGGGTAGGGCAAAAGAAAAAAAGAAAAAACAGAGACAAAAGAATAGGGACGGCACCTGCACCAGTGGGAGGGAGCTGTGAAGGAGGAAATGTTTCCACACACTAGGAAGCCCTTCGCAGGCGGAGACTGCGGGAGGCGGCGGGGGGAGCTTTGGAGCCGCGGAGGAGTGCACAGCAACAGGGGTGCGGAGGGCAAAGCGAGGAGATTCACGCACAGAGGATCGGTGCCGACCGGCACTCACCAGCCCGAGAGGCTTGTCTGCTCACCTGCCGGGGCGGGCGGGGCTGCGAGCTGAGGCTCGGGTTTCGGATTCGGTCAGAGCGCAGGGAGAGGACTGGGGTTGGCAGCTTAAACATAGCCTGAAGGGGTTAGTGAACCACGGCTAGCCGGGAGGGAGTCCGGGGAAAAGTCTGCACCTGCCGAAGAGGCAAGAGACTTTTTCTTCCCTCTTTGTTTCCTGGTGCGCGAGGAGAGGGGTTTAAGAGCGCTGCTTAAAGGAGCTCCAGAGATGGGTGCGAGCCGCGGCTAAAAGCGTGGACCCCAGGGACGGGCGGGAGACGCTCAGGCTGCTGCTGCCGCAACCAAGGGGCCTGTGTGCGAGCACAGGTCACTATCCACACCCCTCTTCCGCGGAGCCTATGCAGCCCGCCACTGCCAGGTTCCCGGGATCCAGGGACAACTTCCCCGGGAGAACGCATGGCGGGCCTCAGGCTGGTGCAACGTCACGCTGGCCTCTGCCGCCGCAGGCCCGCCCCGCACACAGTGCCCCTCCCTCCCCCGCGGCCTGAGTGCACCAGAGTCCCCGAATCAGCGGCTCCTTTAACCTCGTCCTGTCTGAGCAAAAGCAGACACCCTCCAGCGACCTACACGCAGAAGCAGGGCCAAATCCAAAGCGGAGCCCCTGTGAGCTGTGGGAACAAAGAAGAGAAAGGGAAATCTCTCCCAGCAGCCTCAGAAACAGCAGATTAAAGCTCCACAATCAACTTGATGTACCCTGCATCTGTGGAATACATGAATAGACAACGAGTCATCCCAAATTGAGGAGGTGGGCTTCGAGAGCAAGATCTATGATTTTTTCCCCTTTTCCTCTTTTTGTGAATTTGTATGTGTATTCTTCTGTGTGAGATCTTGTCTGTATAGTTCTGCTTCCACCATTTGTCCTAGGGTTCTATCCGTCCATGGTTTTTTTTTAAATTTTTTTTCTTAATAATTAATTTTAATTACTTTATTATATTTTACTTTCTTTCTTTCTTTCTATCTTTCTTTCTTTCTTTCTTTCCTTCCTTCGTTCCTTCCTTCCCTCCGTTAGACAACGAATCATCCCAAATTGAGGAGGTGGTCTCTGAGAGCAAGATTTATGAGTTTTTCCCCTTTACCTCTCTTTGTGAGGGTGTATGTGTATGCTTCTGTGTAAGATTTTGTCTGTATAGCTTTGCTTCCAACATTTGTCCTAAGGTTCTATCCGTCCTTTTTTTTTTTTTTTCTAAATAAGTATTTTTAATTCAATAACTTTATTTTACTTTATTTTATTTTACTGTATCTTCTTTCTTTCTGTCTTTTTTCCTTCTTTCCCTCCTTCCTTCCTCCCTCCCTCCCTCCCTCCTTTCTTTCCTTCTTTGCTTCTTTCTTTCTTTCTTTCTTCCTTCCTTCCTTCCCTCCTTTCTTTCTTTCTTTCTTCATACTTCTACTAATTCTCTCTACTTTTTGATGGATGAAAGGCTCTTGGTGCTCCAGCCAAGAGTCAGGGCTCTGCCTCTGAGGTAGGAGAGCCAACTTCAGGACACTGGTCCACAAGAGACCTCCCAGCTCCACATAATATCAAACGGCAAAAATCTCCCAGAGACCTCCATCTTAACACCAGCACCCAGCTTCACTCAACGACCAGCAAGCTACAGTGCTGGACAACCTATGCCAAACAACTAGCAAAACAGGAACACAAACCCACCCATTAGCAGAGAGGCTGCCTAAAATCATAATAAGGCCACAGACACCCCAAAACACACCACCAGACATGAACCTGCCCACTAGAGAGACAAGATCCAGCCTCATCAACCACAACATAGGCACTAGTCCCCTCCACCAGGAAGCCTACACAACCCACTGAACCAACCTTAGCCACTGGAGACAGATATCAAAAACAACAGGAACTACGAACCTGCAGCCTGCAAAAAGGAGACCCCACACACAGTAAGATAAGCAAAATGAGAAGACAGAAAAACACACAGCAGATAAAGGAGGAAGATAAAAATGCACCAGACCTAACAAATGAAGAGGAAATAGGCAGTATACCTGAAAAAGAATTCAGAAAAATGATAGTAAGGATGATCTGAAATCTTGGAAGTAGAATGGACAAAATGCAAGAAACAGTTAACAAGGACATAGAAGAAATAAAGATGAAACAAGCAACGATGAACAACACAATAAATGAAATTAAAAGTACTCTAGGTGGGATCAATAGCAGAATAACTGAGGCAGAAGAACGGATAAGTGACCTGGAAGATAAAATAGTGGAAATAACTACTGCAGAGCAGAATAAAGAAAAAAGAATGAAAAGAACTGAGGACAGTCTCAGAGACCACTGGGACAACATTAAACGCACCAACAGTCGAATTATATGGGTTCCAGAAGAAAAAGAGAAAAAGAAAGGGACTGAGAAAATATTTGAAGAGATTATAGTTGAAAACTTCCCTAATATGGGAAAGGAAATAGTTAATCAAGTCCAGGAAGCACAGAGAGTCCCATACAGGATAAATCCAAGGAGAAATATGGCAAGACACATATTAATCAAACTGTCAAAAATTAAATAGAAAGAAAGCATATTAAAAGCAGCAAGGGAAAAACAACAAATAACACACAAGGGAATCCCCATAAGGTTAACAGCTGATCTCTCAGCAGAAACCCTACAAGCCAGAAGGGAGTGGCAGGACATACTGAAAGTGATGAAGGAGAAAAACCTGCAACCAAGACTACTCTACCCAGCAAGGATCTCATTCAGATTTGATGGAGAAATTAAAACCTTTACAGACAAACAAAAGCTGAGAGAGTTCAGCACCAACAAACCAGCTTTACAACAAATGCTAAAGGAAATTCTCTACACAAGAAACACAAGAGAAGGAACAGACCTTTAATAACAAACCCAAAACAATTTAGAAAATGGGAATAGGAACATACATATCGATAATTACCTTAAATGTAAATGGACTAAATGCTCCCACCAAAAGACACAGATTGGCTGAATGGATACAAAAACAAGACCCTTACATATGCTGTCTACAAGAGACCCACATCAGACCTAGAGACACATACAGACTGAAAGTAAGGGGATGGAAAAAGATATTCCATGGAAATGGAAACCAAAAGAAAGCTGGAGTAGCAATTCTCATATCAGACAAAATAGACTTAAAAATAAGGACTATTAGAAGAGACAAAGAAGGACACTACATAATGATCAAGGGATCGATCCAAGAAGAAGATATAACAATTGTGTATATTTATGCACCCAACATAGGAGCACCTCAATACATAAGGCAAATACTAACAGCCATAAAAGGGGAAATCGACAGTAACACATTCATAGTAGGGGACTTTAACACCCCACTTCCACCCATGGACAGATCATCCAAAATGAAAATCAATAAGGAAATACAAGCTTTAAATGATACATTAAACACGATGGACTTAATTGATATTTATATGACACTCCATCCAAAAACAACAGAATACACATTTTTCTCAAGTGCTCATGGAACAATCGCCAGATAGATCATATCTTGGGTCACAAATCAAGCCTTGGTAAATTTAAGAAAATTGAAATTGTATCAAGTATCTTTTCCGACCACAACGCCATGAGACTAGATATCAATTACAGGAAAAGTTCTGTAAAAAATACAAACACGTGGAGGCTAAACAATACACTACCTAATAATGAAGTGATCACTGAAGAAATCAAAGAGGAAATAAAAAAATACCTAGAAAAAATGACATTGGAGACAAAATGACCCAAAACCTATGGGATGCAGCAAAAGCAGTTCTAAGGGGGAAGTTTATAGCAATACAAGCCCACCTTAAGAAGCAGGAAACATCTCGAATAAACAACCTAACCTTGCACCTCAAGCAATTAGGGAAAGAAGAACAAAAAAACCTCAAAGCTAGCAGAAGGAAAGAAATCATAAAGATCAGATCAGAAATAAATGAAAAAGAAATGAAGGAAACAATAGCAAATATCAATAAAACTAAAAGCTGGTTCTTTGAGAAGATAAACAAAATAGATAAACCACTAGCCAGACTCATCAAGAAAAAAAGGGAGAAGACTCAAATCAATAGAATTAGAAATGAAAAAGGAGAGGTAACAACTGACACTGCAGAAATAAAAGAGATCATGAGAGATTACTACAAGCAAATCTATGCCAATAAAATGGACAATCTGGAAGAAATGGACAAATTCTTAGAAATGCACAACCTGCCAAGACTGAATCAGGAATAAATAGAGAATATGAATAGACCAATCACAAGCACTGAAATTGAAACTGTGATTAAAGATCTTCCAACTAACAAAAGCCCAGGACCAGATGGCTTCATAGGCGAATTCTATCAAACATTTAGAGAAAAGCTAACACCTATCCTTCTCAAACTCTTCCAAAATATAGCAGAGGGAGGAACACTCCCAAATTCCTTCTACGAGGCCACCATCACCTTGATACCAAAACTAGACAAGGATGTCACAAAGAAAGAAAACTACAGGCCAGTATCACTGATGAACATAGATGCAAAACTCCTCAACAAAATACTAGCAAACAGAATCCAACAGCACATTAAAAGGATCATACACCATGATCAAGTGGGGTTTATTCCAAGAATGCAAGGATTCTTCAATATATGCAAATCTATCAATGTGATAAACCGTATTAACAAGTTGAAGGAGAAAAACCATATGATCATCTCAATAGATGCAGAGAAAGCTTTTGACAAAATTCAACACCCATTTATGATAAAAACCCTGCAGAAAGTAGGCATAGAGGGAACTTTCCTCAACATAATAAAGGCCATATATGACAAACCCACAGCCAACATCATCCTCAATGGTGAAAAACTGAAACCATTTCCACTAAGATCAGGAATAAC